>NC_039362.1:192692826-193292826 GCF_003573695.1 Papaver somniferum | reverse complement strand
GAGAAACAGGATATGTCCAGGGCCAAATTGGACAAAACGGCACGAGCTTGGCAGCAATCTTGGAGATATCACCCGTGGTTGTTATCGCGAATTACATCAAATGCTAGCAGTTCAAGACATAGTTCACTGTCTCTAGCAAGTAATTCAGGTAATATCTCACTAAGCAAGGATTTAAGACCTCATGGACACCTCTGCCTAAAATGGTATTTCCTGCGCTTTTTATGTGATTTTCATTTTGATAGTTTTGGTATTACTGGAACTTAGGACCTAAAGGTCACTAAGGGTTCACTAGTTCATGCTTTTTCACTTTGGTGAAAGATACCTATAGTCTCACCATGTGAGAACTAAAGATGAAAGCTCTCAATGCTATTATGATTTGTGCAATCCATAGTACGACCCTGGGGTCAACACACTTTTGTGTGAGGGAGAGGACGTAGAAATGACTAGTATGATTTCAACACTTGCACGATCAGTCTGTTTGGATCGTTAGATTGGGATGTTGATTTACCAAGATCTATCTGTGTTTTCATGTTTTATTGAGTTTTCATTCATGTGGGGGATTGTTGGAAAACGATTAATAAAAATTAATTTTTTAAAGTTTTAATAAAAATTATAATTTATTGTTTTCTTAGTCTTTTGTGAATGAAACTTATTAGTCCCACATTGTGGAGTTTCCAATTTTTAGTAGTTTTAATTTAGTCCCACATCGGGGAGTTTTTCTTCTTAAGTTGTATTTGTCAGTTATATAAACAAATTCACTACTTTTGTAAAATCTATGGGAAAGGAGTTGCTCTATGTTTAGAGGAACCCTTAAGGGAAAAAACATTTTATATTGTTTTCTCAAGTGTTCAAAATTTTCCTTTATGGTTTTTTCGGAGTTGCCAACCTCAAGTTGAGCATCTACTACATATGCTAGTAGTAGGTGTGGTAGGGTGTTTTATTCTGGAGATATCCGTCCTGTGAGGGCTATAGCATCACTCTTGAGTGTAGCCAGGCGCTAATGTCTTAAGGGCAACGTGTTGAACACGTGACTCACTCTGTTTTTCCAAAGTTTTCCTTATTGTTGTTGCGGAGATATGGGGAGCTCGTTCAATTCATCAAATCGATCACTTCCATTATAAAGGAGCTAAGTATCAATAACTTTTGCTTATTTGATTTTTCCTTGTTTTTGATTATTGCACCCAACAAAACATTCGGATGTTTCTCTGCAGGCTTAAATACGAGCCACAATTTATTATGATTTATGGCAACAATTCGTTTTTATTCATTGCCTAACCACAGAATACAGATGTATTCCTACTTCTTGGCAGAATAAATAAATAAATAAAAATAGCCACAATTTATTATGATTTATGGCAACAATTCGTTTTTATTCATTGCCTAACCACAGAATACAGATGTATTCCTACTTCTTGGCAGAATAAATAAATAAATAAAAATGCCTAACCATAGATGTATTCCTAGCTCGTACCTTAAAAGATTTTCCTAACCACAGAATGCAACACTATAAGGATTTGAGAGCATGAGATATGCATCGAATCAGACTGCTCCAAACTGGCTAAATGGAATTAGAATCAATTAGTAAAGCTAAAGCATAATAAGTTATCTGGAAACCGCTAATTTGAATTTCAGACCAATAATCTTGTGTAAATAAACAAATTTAATTAAACAATGAAAACTCATTCGAATATCAAACTGATCTACGAAAATAATCACACCAAGTTGCCAGCAGAGGGTTTTAAAATTGAAACACGAAAAAATGAAAACAACAATCGATTAAAAGTCTTCTAAGCTTTGCATGTATTGCAAGATTGTATAAAATTAACTACGGAATGTCACATTGGGTTTTTTGCGCTTGACAAGTTTAAGAGCAGAGCTGCTACAACTATTCTCACCATCAACAAATAACCTTAAAAGCTTATTACACCTGTTTAACAGAGCTTCCAACCCTAGATCACATAATTTTCTACGCCCATATACGTAAAGGAATTCCAAGTAGTTGCAATTCCGACCAATAGATTCCCATGCTTCTAGCTCTACCTCCTCACAGTTGGCTAGGATGAGCTCCTTTAGATAAGGACAACCTCTTGAAATAGTCATGACTGTTTCAGTATTAAAAGATTCTTCTCCAACCTTGGATAACTCATAGGATGTGAGTCTTAGATATTTAAGCCCACCACCGCTAACAATCGCGTTAATCCCCTCTGGTTTAAGTTTGCACCTGCCTAGTTCAAGATGGGTTAAGGTATGTGCACACCCAAAAAAGCCGATACCTGTTATCTTGCCGCAGGAGTTAATATAAAGTGAACCTAGTTTGCTGCAGTTTTGCAAGAGAAGACTTATTCCTGAATCAGTAATAGAGCGACACCATGAGAGGTTAACCACCTTTAAAGATGAACAACATTTTGCTACGGCCTCCGAACCTTTATCAGTAATGCGAGAGAATTGCAGCTTTATATGTGTCAAATGAGGGAACCAAGACAACAATATAGATAATTCGATATCCCAATACTGAAATCTATCATCTAAGCAAAGAGAGTGAACTTTGGATTCAAAGAGTTGTGACTTGAATGTGACAAAATCTGTTATCTTAGGGCGACCGCTTAGAGACAAATATTTGAGGTGTTGGAATCGAGTAAGCAACTTACAAAGAACTATGGGAAAGATTTCAGGACTAATTCTAGGATACTCTTGTGACCATAAGGATTCATGATTATTGTTCTGTATATGAAACCATTGACGACAAGTTAATCCAAACGAATTACGATCATCTTTAGTCGTTAGGCACTTAAATATAAAACTTAGACAGTCACTAGGGAGATTTGTGATAGAAGTTAAAGTTCTACGATTTTACACGGGCGCTCATCACCAGTTTCATTCATTCGCCGTGTCTGTAATGCATTTGAAATTAAGATCTTACCCAACCCTTTGTTGCAGTACTTGTCATCGGATGACAAACTCATCATCCACTCTACAAAAGCCAACAGAAAATCCTGTCTTTTTAACCTGCAAACCCAAATCGGTATGCAATAGTGAGACTAAAATGAAGAGAAACTTATTATAATAAGGAAGCGTAGGTACATCGTACAACTCAAAACATTAGTATTGACAGACATAAAAATCCTGTCTTTTTAACCTGCGGCTTCTCCAGGTTAGGGAAAAAAGGTTCTTATTAGTGAATGTTATTTCATGACCCTGTTTAAGTTAAAGGGATTGTCTCTGGAAAATCTTTGCTTCAGATAATAACACTGTGAGGTGTGGACATCATCATCAATACAGGGGCGTTGAATATCATGACTTGGGCTTGTCATTGGATGACAAACTTATTATCCACTCTACTAAAGCCAATAGAAATCAAAATCCTATTTATCTTTTTGATGTTTCCTGCTCACCCAAGTCGCAATGCAATGATGAAATTAGATAAAAATTAAAATACTAAAATTATAAGACGCATAATTGCTAAAGAGACAATACAACAGATAACTTAATCTCTTGAAAGCGAGAGCTGAATTCAAGTTGTTATTCGCAATCCATATTGCTTATTCCATGCACACCTGGATTTTTGGCGAGTGAATCTGCAAGTTCCTCAATCCATACTGCTTGTTGCAAAGTAACTTGTAGTCCCGAAATTCAATTGAGAATTTATGTATTCGATTTCATTGGTATACGGTTATAATCTCTAGAAAGAAAGTTGTTAAATCCTCGAGAAGTATTATTAGTGCAGGTATCCTAGCTAAGCTAGCTACTCTCTTATATTAAGATTAACAGAAGGTCCGATGACTCCAATCATATCAGATTTTCATAAACATTGCAAGATTTTGTGTAGTATAATTAAACATATATGGATTTTTTTTTTGAAGCAACATATATGGAAATAAGAAATAAAAAACTAACGAAAAATAATTAAAGAACAACTAATGGATAAAATATCCAAGGGTCACACTGTGCATCCTTATATAAGAGTTGTCACGACAATGACCTCGTCACAGTTGGAATGTGCAATTATCGCCACCGGGTGAAAATGATCATTTGTTCCCTTTATTCGGGTTGGGTGGTTTTGGGCGGGAGCTAATCGCACCGTTTAGACCGTGAGTATTGCAGACATTAGATGTCCCGCCGGCGTGGTCAGACCGCCTAAGCGCCCTTGTTGCCAATTATCATCACCATCTGCAAAGAATTTGGAAATCTTGTTACACCTGTTGCGCAAAGCTTCAAACCCCATATCACGTAACTTTCTACGTTCTAAGTGGTGTGTGTTTGTAATACTTTTTGCATTCAAAAACCAGAAGGAGTTCCAAATTTTTGCAATTTTGATCAATAGCTTGCCATCCTTGTAGCTCTACCTCCTCACAATTTGATAGGCTCAGTTCCTTCAATAAAGGGCAACCTTTTGAAATCGTCATAATTGTTTCGGTATTAACCTTGGCCGCATTTCCGCAGTCTTATATGTTGGAATCTTGCAACAATAGAAGAAACGTCAGATGTACCAAAAATAAATATAAAGAACCGTATCAAAAAACTCTACCACGAACAAATTGAAGAGGGAAGAATCACAGGTTCAACAAGCTGTCCTTAATACATTAGTTCGCGGGTACACTCTGAAGTAATGCTAAACCCCAATGTGCGAAGATGTGTCTCGGATAAGACTGCCCGATATAATTTGAGTTAGCACAACGCAAGTTACCCACTCTTGAACTCAGCAACAGAGATGGAAGTAAAACGCCACACAAAAAAACAAGAAGTAGAAGAAAAGTAGACCTAGAGATAGTCGTTGCTTGTGTGTTTTGAAAACAGAATTTCGAGTCATATTTATAGGATGAGATACTTGCAAATCAAGTTAGGTTTTGGTTTTCTTTAAAAACAAGTAAAACTCGTAAAAAGGAATTTCCCACAAATAAAACTCTTAAGAAAATATTTTTGGAATTAATTTCCTAAAGAAAAATTCGCCAAAAATAAATACGAGTAAAAGAGGAACTTGGTGCATGGTATACGCGCATCGGCATATACATGGACACATGATTATATAGTGGAGCACCTCTTTAGTTTTCCACAATTTGGGACTAAAGGTTCCATTTCATTCACTCAAAAATGAGTGAGTATCCTTAGACCCTTAGGTCATGAGATCAAACCACACCAAGACTAAAAATCCATTTATTAAATAACTCATTTTCTGCGACATTATATACTCAAGCCCACCAGTACCATCACTAACAATTGCACCAATTCCCTCTGGTGTAAGTTTGCACTTGTCTGCTTCAACTTGGGTCAAGGTCTGTGGACATCCTAGAAAGCCGATACCTGTTATGTTGTTGCAGGAATCAAGGATAAGTGTACTGAGTTTGCGGCAGTTTTGCAAGAGAAAACTTATACCCGAATCAGTAATCGAGTCACAACATTTTGCTAGAGCCTCTAAACTTTTATTTGCTAGGCCCTCTAAACATTTACCAGTAATACCAAAACGGAGGAGACTAACACTTGTCAAATGAGGGAACCAAGAGAAAAACATTTTAGACACTTATAGGAGAAATCTAAGCGCAGGTTTTGAATTTTTGATCCAGAGAGTAGGGACCATAAAATATCAGAATTTGTTGTCTCTGGGAGACGCATTTTCTTCTCTCCAAACATTAAACATAAATTTTTTAGATGCGGGAAGCGACACAACAACTTACAAAGAACCTCTAGAAAGTTTCCTTCAGAACCGTAATTACTGTACTGAAGCAATAATGATTCAACACTGTTGTTCTGAATGTGATGCCATTGACGACAAGCTAATCCAAAGGAATTACGATCTTCTCTAGTTTTTAGGCATTTAAATATAAGATGCAGACTTTCAGCAGGGAGGTTTCTGATATAGGATAATGAGGAGGTTTTACGGATTTTAGACGGCCGGTCATCACCAGTTTCCTTCTTTCCTTGTCGTGGTTCTGAAATAGAGATCTCGTTCTTACCTAAGTCTTTGTTACTCATGTTATTGGATGACGAACTCAACATCCGAATTCTTATACCACAAACGAACAGAGAAGATACTATCTTCTTAATGTGTAGGTCCTGCACACCCAAGTGAGAATGTAATAAGCTTATTGCAAAAGAGAGTAATGTGACAATCTAAACAGAGCTAAGCATGGTATACTTTGACTTATTGCAATTATCATCAAATTAATGGACTCTAGTCTCTGGGTTACACGTTTTTATGAGCACAAGCTGCATATACATAACCCACAGGCAGACGCCTCGATAGAAACTTATAATCGAGGTGGATTGTAGAGCTCAATCAGTATTAGACGATTATCTACAGAATTTTTTATTCGATCCACAAAAGTAAATATATCTAAAGTAAAACTATTATACCTTTGAATCAAAAAAACAAAAAACTCAGAATATAATATAACTCAGAAAAACGCACTCAATATGTTTTTTTTTTTTGTCCCCATTAATAATAGGAAGGAGCCGAAGGTGAAAATTGAGACTTGAGAGGATTCTAATTAAAAACCTTAAAGGAAACGGAAACCATCAAAACTTCAATACTCAGTTGCCACAAAATTAAAACCCCCTAATATTATTTTCTAGAAGTTTTTTAATGGAAAAGCTTAAACATCTTAACTCACAAGTTTGCTGTTGAGAGGTAGAGATACCGACTCGGTGATTTTCTCCAAAGATACAAGCACAAGCATTAAGTTATGTGGTTAAGATTTGTGAGTAAGCAAGCAAAAATATAAAGACACATGTGATACATGGTTCGGTGTTAAAACCTACAGTCACTGGGTGATTTCACTATGGATGGAAGAACCCTAAAAAACTCAGCCTGTTTTACACTATTACAATCCCTTTTACAGAAAAAATTTAGCTCACTTTGCTCGCTTCCATTGGCCAAAAAGAACACCGAGTTTCGCATAGCTATAATGACTGGAAAAATTGCCACACTGCCATCTGAAACATTCGTTCTATGATCTAAAGTATCTCCGCAAGACGTAGGCTACCATCTGGAGATTCTGCGCCCACAAAGGCTAAGGAGTTCCAAGTTTTTGCAATCCACATAATGTTCAGTTAAGGGACTGTCTATGTGTCCAACCACATAAAATTAAATTTTTTTTTTTTTTTGCCTGTACGCTTACTTATTGGAACCGGTAATTAAACAACACTAAAAATCAACGCTGCAGCTGATTCGCGTTTTTGCGAAAAAAAAATGTAAAAAAAACCTAGAAGTTACTGCGTACAGACTCCACTCACATTGTTTTTGATTTCTCCCTGTAAGATATGTAAATTAAACCTAAACTAAGGAGAATTATTTAAAAAAATGGTTGAAATATCTCGAGAGAACGTCCTTAAACATTGCAAGATTTCTTTTTTTTCTAGAAGATCAAACATATATGGATACATATAAACAAGAAATCTAAAAAAAAAAAGACTGAAGAAAACTTTTTTGAATGTTTAATCGGGATGTTCACAATTCTATGATACGATATCAAAGAGTCACAATGTGCTCCCTTATAAGAGGTGTCACGATGGTAACCTCCCTACAGTCACAGCTTGAAGGTACAATTATCGCTATAATCTACCTCATATCTGGTAAGCTTGTTACTCCCGTTGCACAAAGCTTTCGGACCCATATCGCGTAACTTTCTGCACTCATACACGTCAACGCGTTCCAAATTTTTACAATTCTGACCGATAGCTTGCCATCCTTCCAGCTCTACTTCCTCACAATCTGATATGCTCGGCTCCTTCAATAAAGGGCAACCTTTTGAAATTGTCATAATTGTTTCAGTTTTAAACTTGGGCATGTCACAGAGTCTTAGATATTCAAGCCCGCCACCGCTAACAATTGCACTAATTCCCTCTGGTGTAAGTTTGCACTTGTCTGCTTCAAAATGAGTTAAGGTTTGTGGACACCATAGAAAGCCGATACCTGTTATGTTGTTGCAATAATAAAGATGAAGTCTATAGAGGTGGCGACAATTTTGCAAAAGAAAACTTATACCCGAATCAGTAATCAAGCGACCACATGTGAGTTCAACCGTCTCTAAGAGCGAACAACGTTTTGTTAGGGCCTCTAAACATTTATCAGCAATATCAAAATGGGAGAGTCTAATACTTGTCAAACTAGGGAGCCAAGAGAAAAACATCAAAGGCACTTCGATATCTGTATTCTCGTACCATAAATCTAAGCTCAGGTGTTTGATTTTTGATCCAGAGAGTTGTGACTGTAAAATAACAGAATTTGTTATCTCTGGGAGCCACGTTATTCTTTTTTGAAACATTGGAGAGAGTTTTTTGAGGTGTGGGAATCGCTGCAACAACCTATAAAGAACTTCTAAAATGTTTCCATCAGGACTGTACTTATTATGATAGAGACGTAATGATTCACGATTGTTGTTCTGAATATGAAGCAATCGATGACAAGTTAAACCAAAGGAATTTCGATCTTCTCTAGTTCCTAAGCACTTAAATATAAGATTTAGACAGTCACCAGGGAGGTTTGTGATATTATATGGCATTGTATGGATTTCGCACCGACTGTCTTCATTACCGGTTTCCTTCTCTTCTGGAGGTTTTGAAATAGAGGTATTCTAATTCTTACCCAACCTTTTGTTGCACATGTCATTGGATGACAAACTTTCTTATACCAAAAACGAACAGAGAAATCCTTTACGTCCTGCATACCCAAGTCAGAATGCAGTAAGATACAAAATTGCAAAAGAGAAAACAACAAATAATCTGACAACCTAAATAGAGCTAAGCTCATCAGACTCTGGTATCCTTGGGTTGGACGTTTTTATGAGCACAAGCTCCATAAATATAACCCACAGGCAGACGACTCAAGAGAAACTTATAATCGAGGTATATCATAAAACTCAAACAGTAATAGACAATTATCTACAAAACTTTTTATTTTATATTTGATCAACAAATGTAAATATCTAAAGTAAAATAGTTATACCTTTGGCGTCGGAAGGAGAACTTTTCCCAATTTTTCGTTGTGACGGTGCTAGAACAAAAGTACTCAGAACAACTCACTCGGCCTATAAATATTATAAGGAGCTGAGGGTGCATGTTTCAGAAAGAGGAAGCTGAGGCTTGAGAGGATTCTTAAAGGGGAACTTAGGCGCAGGCCCAAAAAAAATAAAAATCTTACCGCCAGGCCCACAATTAATTTTTGATACAGTCGCACCCATAATTATTTAAAAATATTTAAAACGTACTGAAAGACTCTATTACCCTTCATCGTTTTTGAGCATAATTTTTTTTCTTCTCCGCCGATTTCTTTCTCTATTCCTCCATTAATCTCTGTAACGGATCTGCAAAGATTTTTTCTCCATCATTTAAAGAAATAAATCATTTAAAATCGATGATTCAAAGAAGTAAATCATTTTTGACTAAACCCTAGAATACATTTCAACAAAAATGGATGAAACAGACGAAGAAGAAAAAATCAAGTAGAAGAAACAGAAAAAAAATCAATTTCAACAAAAATGGATGAAAAATCAATTTCATACTCTAAAAAACCAACCTAGAAACTACTTACAGTTTACAAATTCTAGAAACAACATTTCGAAAAAAAATGAACGAAACACAAACAAAATCAACATTTTATTTTACTTTGATACTTTCACTTTCAGTTAACGAAAAATAAATGTGCATAACCAGTTATGCAGTACAAAAATAAATGTGGATAACAAGTTATGCAGTATAAAAAAAAAGTGCATAACTAGTTATGCAGTACAAAGAAAATGTGCATAACCAGTTATGCAGATGCATAACTTGTTATGTGGCACAAAAAAAAGTGCATAACCAGTTATGCAGATGCATAAGACATTATGCAGTACAGAACAATGTGCATAACTAGTTATGCAGATGCATCAAAGGTTATGCTTATCATAAATCACTGCAGATGCAAAGAAAATGTGCATAACTAGTTATGCAGTACAAAGAAAATGTGCATAACTTGTTATGTAGCACAAGTAAAATAAATGTGCATAACCAGTTATGCAGATGCATAAGACATTGTGCAGTACAAAACAATGTGCATCAAAGGTTATGCTTATCATAAATCACTGCAGATGCAAAAAAAATATGCATAACTAGTTATGCAGTACAAAGAAAATGCGCATAACAAGTTATGCAGTATAAAAAAAATATGCATAACATCTTATGCATGTGCAATCAAAGACAACACAATGAACTAGATCAGTAGGATACACTCGTGAATGGAGAAATCATGTTTTATACTAGAAAAATGCTACTGATGATAATTAAACTCTCTGGACATTTATCAAAACACTACAAGAACAGAGAATGGTGAAATCTTACCTTTTGATGTAAGATACCGAATATGAGGGGGACGAAGATTATCAAACAAAACACCATTAATCTTATAATTCTGTTTTTATGGAAATGAGGAAAGTTGGATTACCAAAGAGAAGAAATTCCAAATATGAAACAGAAACCCTAGTTTTATTGAGAAGATTATTCAGAAAAGGATTTGGGAAAAGATTTGACAAAGAGAAAAATCCAAATGTTAAAAACGAAGAATCGGAATTCACCATTGTTTTCTTCTCGCTTCTCTCTGTTCGTCGCTCGAAGAAAAGGGTAGTTTGGCCTTTTAAAAACTGAGAAGCAGAATTTCATAAATTATGGGTCTGCTACGAATTTTTGACGGGAAAATGGGTGCGCGCCTGAACTTTTCTGTACGTGGATATGACAGTGGAAAATCTGGAAAAATGGGTCTCCCTGTAGTTTTCACATTCTTAAAAGGAAACAATTCTTTCGGGCTTTTATCTCATGTCCAGTTTCAATTACGGATCTTTGTTGGAATCTGTTTTAACTTCTGATGCAAGGCATTCCATTACCGCTTACCCTGAGGTCAAGACTCCCAGTACCCGCAAAATTAAAACCCATATTCCTCAATAGCATTATTTTCCAGTTCTTACCGGAGATGACAAATTTAAGCAGCAATAGCGCAAGATCAGTTAGCTAGGTATCATCAGAAGAATTGACTCAATCGTGGTTGTTGCTGGCTTAAATTGTACCAGGTATAGGCATATATACAGACATATATATTGTGTTTTACATATATTTAGGCATGTTCAATCCATATAACCTAGGCATATATATATAACTCGCATTACTAGAAACCATTAAGCAAAAACCACAAATTTGCAGACAAGAATCATTCGACATAATACTAAAAACAAGCTACACAGTTATATCTTTTTGAGTATCAAGCTGATCGCCTCAGAAAATATTCACCCGAAGTTCTCAGCATTAGCCTACTCAAAGATGTTGCAGACAATTTTAAAACAAAAAAAAAATGAAAATTTAGTCGGACCATTGATTAAAGAGAAAGTGTATTTATTGCTATGTGCTGCACCACAAACTACTAGGTCCCGTACATGCTGTTAGACAATGCTTCATTAAACATATCAACCAAAGCATATCATAGCATCGGGTTTTCTTCTCTTGAAAAGTTCAACAGCAAAACTACTACAATTATTGTCCTTGTCTATGTATAGCCTGGAAAGCTTATTGCATCCATTACACAAAGCTTCAAACCTAGATTACATAACTTTCTGCACCCAAATGCGATAAGGCATTCCAAGTTTGGGCAATTCAGACCAATAGCTTCCCATCCTTCTAGCTCTACTTCCACACGATTTATTATCCTCAATTCCCTAAATAAAGGAGATCCTTTTGAAATCATCTTAACTGCTTCAGAATTAATACATCCTTCTCCAACCCTGGAGAATATTGAGAAATCTAGAGATTCAACCCCGCCACCACTAACAATTGCTTTAATCCCCTCTGGTGTAAGTTCGCACCCGCCTGCATTAATATAGGTTAAGGTCTTCGGACACCCAAGAAACCCAATACCTGTTATATTGCTGCAAGAGGGTACATAAAGTGAACGCAATTTGGGACAATTTTGTATGAGAAAACTTATTCCTGAATCAGTAATTGAGGAACACAGTGAGAGGTCAACTACCTTCAAGGATGAACAACATTTCGCCAGGGCTTGTAAACCTCTATCACTAATACTACATTCCATAAGACATACAGTTGTCAAGCGGGGGAACCAAGAAAACATCAAAAGACAATTCGGTATCTGAATACTTGGGGCAACGATCTAAGCACAACAGTTGAATTTTTGAACCGGAGAATTGTGACCGTAACATTTCAAAATCTGTTATCTCCGGGAGATACTGTAGAGACAAAGCTTCGAGGTTTTGGAATCGAGTGAACAACCTACAAAGAATTTTGGGAAAGCATTCGGGACTGAATTTTGGGAATACGTAGCCTGGGTAAATGTGATAACAGCGATACCATAAGGATTCATGATTATTGTTCTGAATATGAAGCCATTGACGACAAGTCAAACCAAAGGAGTCACGATCATCTTTAGTTGTTAGACGCATAACTATAAGATTTAGACAGTCATCAGGAAGGTTTGTAATGCAGGATGAGGAGGTTCTACGGATTTTAGACAGCCGATTATCATCACCAGCTGTTCCATGGTTTCTTAGTGCCTCTACTGCTTTGTCGGACTTGGCGCTCATCATTACATTATTTTACCAACCCTTTGAACAAACTCATTATCCAAATTCTTATCGATTATTCCTATCTTTTTAATGCGTCCTGCACACCCAAGTCAGAATGCAATACGATACAGGAACATATTACCTGTTACATATAGGTTTAAACCTCATCATCGGAATCTGGATAATACACAAACAGACGACTCGAGAGAAACTTATAACCGATCTTGCATCTAGGTATATTCTAAAACTCTAACAAAAGTAAACATCTAAAGTAAAGTTATCATACCTTGGCGTCTCAGGTAATAGGGAAGCAGTCGAAAGGGTCCTTTGATAAGAAAGAGGAAGATCGAGAAGATTCTAATAAAATGACCTAAAACGAAATGGTTTTTTCGGGATTTTATTTCATGAATAAAACGAAATGCTTTATGCTACTGATTGTTATTTCCTGACCCAGTTTAGTTAAGGGATTGTCTAGGTGTCTAACCTAGACAAAAGAAAAAAGCAGATACACTATACACATACACATATAGCGTAGGTTTACCATGAGTTTTAGACTTCAATATTCCAACACCCACAAAATTTAGTTTTCTGAACCTCTCTGGTACGCTGATAAAATCCCCGTTCAGGTAGGAGGATGACCGCCTCCCACTAATTGAGAAAGATTTCATCTCCAATCTCATTTATTTACAGATCCGCTATTAGAATTGTTGTTGAAAATGGCAAGTTTAATTTAGTTAGCAGTAGACTATAACAAGTCCAGCTAGCTGAGTTTTTTATGGCTAATGTACCAGGCACACAACATGTTCGTTTAGTCGATTTGTGTTTTTAGGTACAGTTAGATAAGATTACTACTCGTTAACAAAATGCAAATTTTATCCCTCTTGACACTAGTTCTATTTATGATTCCTAACTTAAAGTAAATCGAATCCTAGTCACCATAGGATAAGCTAGCTATATTATACATTTCGTGTAACTCAGGGAAAAGAGACCTGTGGTGACGTTTAGTCATTTGAACACCACAAGGCATCAAGGACAATAATGTCAATTTGTCCAGAAAGACTTTGACTTTGAAGTTGACTTAAAAGATAACAAAAATTCCCTAATAGTAATTCAACAACTAAACGTCTCCATCCTTGAAAATTACTGGAAGAAAAGTGGGAAACGAACTACGAAATCAAGATTTCGTAAATCTCCTTTTTTAAGTAAAATCAAAGTCTTATAATGTAATGGCTGAACTATATGGAAAATTTCGTGTATCTCCAAACATATAAGGTTAACAGCTGATGTTGACAATTGCAGAAGCTACGAAGACTAATCACTTGGATCTTATAATCAAGACGTGTTTGAATTTTTGCTTCCTTACAAAGAAATCAACAGTGCAATCCATATGAAATCTTATCAAAGGAAAAAGAATCAATGCGCGTTACAGTATATATAATTATAAAGTTTTTCCATCCAATACTACTCCATCAGGGAAATTTTGCTTTGCGGGCGATCCTGAAAGAATTAGGGGCGACTAATAAGACACCCCAAAGTAAAATAAAACCACCTCTTATCTCAAATTTTTTGAAATGGCTAAAATGCCCTCCATAATCGGTAGACAATATTACAATCGGTAGTTTATATCGATGTATGTTGATTTGTGTTACGGAAATTATAATCGGTAGTTAAAATGGTAATCTCGTGATATTAATTCTCTACAGATTGTGGTAGTAGCCCCAAATTCAAAATTTTCAAAAACCAATGGAATTTTGAATTTCTCCATTTGCACAATCGGTAGTCTCGTGATGTTAATTTTTGTACCGATTGTGGTAGTAGCCAAAAATTCGAATTTTTCAAAAACCTATGGAATTTTGATTTTCTCTATTTTCACAATCGGTAGTCTCGTGATGTTCTTTATCTACTGATTGTACAATCGGTAGTCTCGTGATGTTCTTTATCTACCGATTGTGGTAGTAGCCCCAAATTCAATTTTTTTCAAAAACAAATGGAATTTCGAATTTCTCTATTTACACAATCGGTAGTCTCGTGATGTTTATTATCTACCGGTTGTAAAATCGGTAGTCTCCTGATGTTCTTTATCTACCGATTGTGGTAGTAACCCCAAATTCAAAATTTCCAAAACCAATAGAATTTCGAATTTCTATATTTGCACAATCGGTAGTCTCGTGATGTTCTTTATCTACCGATTGTGGTAGTAACCCCAAATTCAAAATTTTCAAAACCAATGGAATTTCGAATTTCTCTGTTTCCACAATCGGTAATTTCCCGACGTTTATTATCTACCGATTAGAATCGTAAGTTTCGTTATGTTCTTTATCTACCGATTGTTCTTTACAACCTATATTAAATTACCGATTATTTAGGAACATATAAGTATTTTTAATTTATTTTATCTTATTTAGTCACCTCTAATTCTTTGAGGGTCGTCCCTAATGACGTTAGGAAATTTTGGAGTCGGAATTGAAGGTAAGAAATAATAAAAAGAAAATTTTACTGTAATGAACTTAAACTGTTCAATTGTGTGAATTATCGACAAGTATGATTACAGTGCCAGGGCAGATGCCCCACTTGTCCAACCTAGAGTGGGAATGATATGAGCAGTGGAGCTATCAAATTTAAATGAAGCTTAAAAAAACATTAACTCGGTCCATACGTTATACGTATATACCTAACTGTGGTGGCCATGCAAGTAATTAATCTTCGTCTCAGCGACGAAGATGTCAAGGGAGACATCTAAATAGAGTTAAAATGAGCTTTTGTCTGGTTATGATAGATGTTGGTCCAACTTACAAATTAAACCATCTATCTAATCCCTATTGAAGTTAAGTTGATTATTTTATAACATGACCGTGGTGAAGTTGTAGTAGTAGGTGTTGAATGACAAATTGACGTATACCTTTGATGTGAGATTTAAGAAAATAAGAAGAGAAAACAATGAGAACTACCAGGAATCTTTAAGATTTCCGAGCTGCTAATAAGTATGGATTCTATTTTCTGGTTGGTTATAATTAGACCGTTAATATATATATGGGAATATAGAGGCATAGAAATAAGGCTGTTAAAACGATATAACGGTGATGTCGAAGTTCACTGTCTTTCAAGGACAGAAGAAAAGACAACGTATCAACAAAATTGTGTTGCATATTTCAAAGTTTGTTGATCAAACAACAAAACAGTGCGACTTTGATTGGATTGTGCATATCTTTTCAAAGATGGTTAAAACAACGAAACAATGATATGAATTGGAAAGGAGAGACGCGCTACGCGATGCGAAGACTTTGACTTGACATAGACTTAAGTTAATAAATTGTCTTGCATTTGCACATGACCATGATCAATTTTGCATTTTACGAATCACAAAATTGATTAAAAAAACTAAAATCAACAATTCTTGGATGAAAAGGATATTTAGATTTAGATATTATTTAAATGGTCAAAATTTTAAAAATGGTCAGGATGTAACCAGTTTCATCGTTCCCATTTTCAAATATTTTTTATTATTTTTAATTTACACAGGATGTATCCAGTTTCATCCTTACTATGTTTAAAATTTAAGTTAGGATGAATCCAGTTTCATCTTACTATTTTTTTTTGTCCATTTCACCCGAACTATTTTTTACTCATTCATTTGAACCGTGATTTAAAAATATTTGGACAAATGACTCATTTTCCGTTTACAAATCTAGTATACAGACGAGAGGCATCTCTAAATAAATATTATTGCCAAGGGATTATACGGGTTATAAGGAAAGACTTAGAAAATCTCATTTACTAATATTACGTACCAATGCATTAGTGTAATTTCTCTTTGGTGGCCTTTAAAAGATCCCACTCCGTAATACGTTATACACACCAATTCATTAATGTCCTCATGCTTGGGGTATTGACGTATGCACTATGCACACTTGTATATGTCAGTCTAGCCCCTATACATGGCATACACGTCAGAGGCCTGATAACTTCTATTTAATTTTTGAAAAAGTCTCCATAATATACTACATGTTGATGTCCCATTGCATTGTTGGCGAAATGGCAACAGTCAAGTAACGTAACCTTCCTTGCAACTGACGTCCAGAGAGACATTTCGCAACGACGTCAAGAGAGAGACCTCTGAATGAAATTTTAATTAAAGTTTTTGGCTTGTTATTAAACAACAAGCTGGGGTCAAGTTTTAAGTAATAGGCGTAGGACCAAACCATCATTTTAATGTTATAATCTACATATAGTTGATTACTATATAATAGTAACATAACCGCGGTGAAGTTGCTAGTACGTGTTGAATGACCAAGTCGTCGTCGACCCCTACAGCATCTTCCTAAAATCTACGGATATCTCTAATTAGATTTTGTCTATATAAACCAAGAGAAGACAGTATAATCTTCCCATAGACATCGAAATCATCATCCAGAGACATACACAACCTTCTCTTTTGTTGAAAACAGCGTAAACAACATGAAGGTAAGTCTGTTTATTTGCTCTTAACAATTTGTTTTGTTCATATGTAACTAAGTAAATGATTGAGTTATATATGCAAAGATTAATCTTGATTCTGATACTAATTTTTTATTTTATATGTGATGATTCTGCAGCAAAAAATTGTTATCGAGGTACAGATGCACTGCTCCAAGTGTAGGTCCAAAGCTCTTAAACTCGCTGCAGTGGCAGACGGTATGTAGACAATTCATATGCCACAATCTTTCAGTATTCTATAGACTTCTAGCAGCTACACGAGCATAATATGGCTAGGCCTCGCAATAAGTAATTAACGCTCCTTGACAGCAAAAGAAACCTCGCAGCAACTTGTGCCGGCCGGTGGCCGTCTATCTGTTCTCTTACGTCCTTGCATCTGTTTATCTCCACCAAACATACCGATTTTTACACTTCGCCTAGACCTTAATTACATCATCGTTGATTAGTCTTCAATGATAATATCTACATCTGTCACCTACCAACCACCTTGTGATCGACAAATTTAATATTAACACTATTCACGACGACTAATTCACTAGTTGCGCCAGTAGAAGATTTAAGAGGTTATTACATGATTTATTTTGAGCGGCAAATGTCGTAATAGCGTCCTTGTCATGAGTCATGGGCTAACATTTTATATGGAAATTCTAATTTTGGTTGAATTAAACAATGTAAATGCAGGTATAGTTGATTTTGTGGGATTAGAAGGCCCAGAAAAGGATCAAGTGGTAGTGATTGGGCACAATGTTGATTCTGCTGGCTTGACAAGTACTTTGAGGAAGAAAGTTGGGCATGCAAAAATCATCAAAATTGAAGAGGTGAAACCTGAAGAAGAAAAGAAAAAGAAAGAAGAAGAAGAAAAGAAAAAGAAAGAAGAAGAAAAAAAACTTTGCACCGTATATCCCTATCCATATTTTGACAAAGTTATTGTTTACGAGGATGATTATCCAGCAAACAATGGAAACTGTTGTCAAATGTGATGAGTTCAGTTTGCAGTTGGCTTTCTTGTGTGATTTTGTATGTTTTGGTACCCAATTTAGACTAAGAAGATGCTTAATGTTTAGCATCAAAATTAGTCACTAGTAGTTTGTATCACTTTTTACAGTAGAAATGTTTAGCATCTGGGTGGTTTTGCCCAAATTATCAGCCGGCGGTAGTTCCTACCAGGTTCATTGGAACCAACATAGAAGTTGATTCCACTCTTGAACTGTAGTACAGTTTTAACTCATTCAAGTAGATGTTTAACTTCTAACACAACTTCAAATTTAATATAAAAGATCTAAAATAGACATCACTAGCAGAATACCAAAATACCAAGATGGCCCGAGGTACCGTAAGGCAGAACATAATAGAGCCTAAACAGAATCATAAAAAATCGATACTACTAGTCACCACCATGTTTAAAAACAGAACAATCTAAAAGAAAGAGTATCATGGTTTGGCAAGCCATCAGACAGACACAAAGGGACATTTCAATTATCGCCACCGCGGAGACGAAGGACAAGATGAAGAGTGGACTCCTTCTGAATGTTGTAATCTGCAAGAGTCCTTCCATCTTCTAACTGCTTCCCTGCAAAGATCAACCTTTGCTGGTCTGGAGGAATCCCCTCCTTGTCTTGGATTTTAGCCTTCACATTATCAATGGTGTCAGAACTCTCGACCTCTAGGGTGATAGTTTTGCCAGTAAGAGTCTAGACAAAGATCTGCATTCCTCCCCTCAGACGGAGAACCAAGTGTAGGGTGGATTCCTTCTGGATATTGTAATCAGCAAGGGTTCGCCCATCTTCCAGTTGCTTCCCAGCAAAAATCAATCTCTGTTGATCTGGAGGAATCCCCTCCTTGTCTTGAATCTTTGCCTTCACATTATCGATGGTGTCAGAACTCTCGACCTCAAGTGTGATAGTTTTGCCAGTAAGAGTCTTGACAAAGATCTGCATTCCTCCCCTCAGTCGAAGAACCAAGTGCAGGGTGGATTCCTTCTGGATATTGTAATCAGCAAGGGTTCGCCCATCTTCCAGTTGCTTCCCAGCAAAAATCAATCTCTGTTGATCAGGAGGAATCCCCTCCTTGTCTTGGATCTTTGCCTTGACATTATCAATGGTGTCGGAACTCTCAACCTCCAATGTAATTGTCTTCCCAGTAAGAGTCTTGACAAAGATCTGCATACCACCACGTAGACGGAGAACCAAGTGCAGGGTGGACTCCTTTTGGATATTGTAATCAGCTAAGGTTCTCCCGTCTTCCAACTGCTTGCCTGCAAAGATTAACCTTTGCTGGTCTGGAGGAATCCCCTCCTTGTCTTGGATCTTAGCTTTCACGTTATCGATTGTATCAGAACTCTCTACCTCCAATGTAATTGTCTTTCCAGTAAGTGTCTTCACGAAAATCTGCATACCACCGCGTAGACGAAGAACCAAGTGAAGTGTTGACTCCTTCTGAATATTGTAATCAGCGAGTGTTCGACCATCTTCAAGCTGTTTCCCAGCAAAAATTAATCTCTGCTGGTCTGGAGGAATTCCCTCCTTGTCTTGGATCTTGGCCTTCACATTGTCGATGGTGTCAGAGCTCTCAACCTCAAGGGTGATAGTTTTGCCTGTAAGAGTCTTGACAAAGATTTGCATCCCTCCCCTCAGACGAAGAACCAGGTGCAGGGTGGATTCCTTTTGGATATTGTAATCAGCTAGTGTTCGACCATCCTCAAGCTGTTTCCCAGCAAAAATTAATCTCTGCTGATCTGGAGGAATTCCCTCCTTGTCTTGGATCTTGGCCTTCACATTGTCGATGGTGTCAGAGCTCTCAACCTCAAGTGTAATAGTTTTCCCTGTTAATGTTTTGACAAAAATCTGCATTCCACCTCTTAGTCGAAGAACCAAGTGCAAGGTGGATTCTTTCTGAATGTTGTAATCAGCCAATGTCCTGCCATCTTCAAGTTGTTTTCCAGCAAAAATCAAACGCTGTTGGTCTGGAGCAATTCCCTCCTTGTCTTGAATTTTTGCCTTCACATTGTCGATGGTGTCAGAGCTCTCAACCTCGAGAGTGATTGTCTTGCCAGTTAAAGTTTTCACGAAGATCTGCATACCACCACGGAGACGTAGAACGAGATGCAGTGTAGATTCCTTCTGGATGTTGTAGTCAGCAAGGGTTCTTCCATCTTCAAGCTGCTTACCAGCGAAGATCAGTCTCTGCTGATCTGGAGGTATCCCCTCCTTGTCTTGAATCTTGGCTTTAACATTATCAACAGTATCAGAACTCTCAACCTCGAGAGTGATGGTCTTTCCAGTCAAGGTTTTAACGAATATTTGCATTGTCATCTGCAGTTAAATTAACAACTAATCAGAAACCCCTCATACAAAAATTCAATTGGATAATCACCAAAACCGTAAATTATGATCTGAAAAAGATAACATATATGATGCTACGAAAATCCAACACCTAAACACCTAAACTAACAACTGCGAAGAAACTTAACAGAAGCAAAATCCAAACCTGAGCTCTTATAAGAATCAAGATAAATAACAAACCAATAACATGTTCTCTTATAAAACCAAGATATATAACGATTCAGTCAAACACAGACCTAATTCATCTGAGAATCAAAATTCATGAACACCTAAATAGACTTTACCAACAACACCATGAATATCAGAACCGACAATGAATATCTACACCAATTTAGTCCCACCATTAAACAACAACAAAAATAACAAATCCAAAAAGGAAAACAAAATTGAGATGAAACCCTTCGTATGAAAATTGACATCTGAGTTGTAACAAATCAAAATTGAATCAACAAACAACATGATCAAATTCACTGAATCAGAATCCATAATGAAACCTAATCTAATCAATATCCGTATGAAACCTAATCTAATTACAGATCCATACACTTGAATACAAGATTATTAAGATAAAATCACATAATTTTAATAAAACCCTAGATTTAGATCAGGAGATTCAATAAACACAGAATTGAGATGAAACCTTGAATTTTACCTTGTGATAACAGAATCTAGAGATTTTCTCAAGAAAAACTTTACTCGAAGAGGCACGGAGACGGAGATCGTACGAATCTTGAATATTGAAAGTGGGCTGCTGAGGTCTGTGTTTATAAAGGTTTGTAACTGCACCGCCAAACTTGATTAAGGAAAGACTTGGCCGCGAGTATTAAGGAACCGGTTAAGATATGGTATTTGTTTGCGACTTGGACATGGGGTGTATCAAGAGGTATATACACTTGACTTTTATTTTCAGAGTTTAGTTTCTTTCTTTTTTTTTTTCTATAACCAGAAAGGCCTTCTTACATGCAAGGTTAAAAAATGTTGTTGGACTTAACATGTGGTATGAACAGTGTAGATGAAATAAGGCATATGCTTTTTTCTTGTCCTTTCTTTTCCGTTAATCATGTTAAAAGAACTGCAAATAATTTGGCACATGTAATTGCTAATAGATCTAGAAATGAGAGATCCTGTTTTGATTTTGCTTATAGCATCCCAGATATGTTTATCAAAGAAGTTAAGGATGAACAATATGTCAGTAGAAGTTATGTAAGATAACTTAATAAATGAAATGTTTTGTTTGTATCAAAAAAAGACTTACCATGTGGTAATGGTAAATGAGTTGTGCCACTATGGAAAAATAGCTGAGTGATAGAGTTATTATCAACAGTTATTGTCCATAACGATGGAAGTATTAAATATTATTGGCGTCATATTTACCATCGTTTGGTCGTTTCAATATCATTCAACAATTATTTCGTAACGATTATTTCCCCCTGCTGGTTCCTATATATGTGCCCATATACTTCTTCAAATTACATACACCTACTTTACATATATTTTACCAATTTCTTTATCCGTATTCTCATTTTTAAATTTTATAATCATTAATGGCGAGATTCAATGAATAGAGCAATTTTATTATGAATCGGTGTAGATTACAGCAAGAAATGCATCAACCAAGGTTGGAATAACTTGATAATGAGGAAGATGAAGATAAAAAACTAATCGACACTCTGGTGCTCGTACATTCGGTCCAAATACCTAGAGTTTCAGAGTCAAAAGAAGTATTCTCAAGAAGATATACGTATCGAGGGAGGGAATACCACCAGAAGCTGATGCACGGTTATTTTTTTCCCAAATTTGTGTACTCTGTTCAAGCGATTCTGCATGCCTCGGCACCTGGTGAAAAAGATTATTGATGAGATTTGTCGAGTAAAACCTCAATTTAATCATCATTTTGATGCACTAAATATTAGAGGTCATAGTCCTAAACAAAAAGTTACTTCGTTTATAAGGATTCTAGGTTATGACAAACCAGCGGATGCGAATGATGAGTATCTTCAAACGGGAAAAACAACTTCGATTCATTTATCTAATTTCATTGTTTTGTGAATAATTAATCATTTTGGTCTAACGTATTTAAGAAAACCACCCGAGGAAGATGTTAGACAAATATTAAGCGAGAGTCGGGATAGGGGATTCCAAGGAATGCTTGGTAGTCTTGATTGCATGTATTGGGCATGGCAGGGATGCCCTGTTTATTGGGCTGATCAATATAAGGGTCATTACCCGAAACAATCGTTATCCTTGAAGTTGCTGCTTCTTATGATTGTTGGATATGGCACGCTTTTTTTGGTCTTCCGGGTTCACACAATGATATTAATTTTTTGCACAAGTCGCCTCTACTTGAAGATCTAAATTATGGAATTTATCTCGAAGTCTGTTTCACAATCAGTGGAAATTAATATACTCATGGGTATTATCTTGTAAATAGTATCTATCCAAAATGGTCAACCTTGGTTTAATGTTATTGTCATCCCCCTGCCGGCGCATTGGGTAATTTATTCTTGCATTTTATCGAACGCCAAATGGCTTTGAGGAAGGATGTGGATGGGGATTTAGGAATTTTGAAGAGGGAGTTCACTATTTTTTGTGGGCCATATCGAAGTTAAAGTCCTTGTGAAATGCACAACACTATGCTCACTTTCCTAAGTATACATAACGTGGTAATTCAGTAAAATCGTCATGATGAGGAGCAGACTAACTATGAAGATGAAGATTTGAGGCCCGAGATTCAACCACAAAGAGGTGTGCTTGCAAGAAACTATGGACAAACGACTAATTGCATTCAGAACCACAATCTGTATGACAGGTGAAGAGAAAATCTATCAGTGAATCTTTGGGAGGATATGAAAGAGTCGGTGGGCGTAATAATTAAGTTTTATTTTATGTATCAGTTTAAACATTTAACTATTTATTTGTTTGTAGTTTGTTTGTTCAATACTAGGTTAATGAATTAACTTATTATTAAATAGAATGCAACAACATTTCGAATTAAGCAACTTTATATTTCAAAATGTAAGAACATTACAAAGTAAAATTCCATATTTCAAATAAAAACTAAAATTAATACATCAATTATCTAAAGGTATTATTTCATCGAACTCATCATATACATCAGTTTGGTTGTTATTAAATCGAGCTTGTTGTTCAATATATGATTGCAATTGTAGCCTGTCAAATTCGATCGCCACACATGTTTTTGTTGGGAGTTCATAATTGAAGTGTCAGCTTGAAGAATGTTATGCTTGTCATAGTCATTGACAATTTTTTTCGTCTACTTGTTTTAAAAATTGTCATAGTCATTAACAAATTTTCCATAAACTCTGTCATGATAAAAGTATCTGAGCTTCCCTCTTCTTGAGCTAATTTTCTAGAAATTTTTGCTCTGTTTCTTCTTAGAAGTTTCTTATTAGCATCATCATTACTGATAACCAAGTTGACATTCGGGTTTCTTGGGGTATCTGGTGAAGCATTTGATGGACATGTTGAAAATAGTGGAGAATTTGGTGTTGAGAGAGAAGAATTGTATGGTGACCTTTCGGGTACTTGTTGATTAGCTGTTAACACGTCCGGATTATATTTATTCATCACCTTCAAAATATGATAACAACTTTCGAATGAATTTTTTTTTGCCATTTTTACGCTGCCATTCTGCACAACCTGTCTTTCAACTTCACCATCCACAAGAACACTCTGGCCTCTCGTGGCTTTCATTACCGCGGTAACATGAGAAGCCACTTCGCTATTGATTACAATGAAGAGTAGTTCCAACCCAGTTGCATCACGATCATTGATGTTCATGGTTTGCGTTTGATATCTCAGAAATTTTTTATCCCACACGGTGTTACCATGCTGTTGTGCACCATCGATACAATCTTAGTTAAAATAAACATAATGACGACAAATACATTCATCTTCTGTGATATTGAATTTTTTACCCCGAACTTTGATCTTTTTACCTTTACCGTCGCGTTGACTTTGAGATTGTGAATCCATATTACAATAAATTAAGAAGTGTAGAGACTGTGTAGTTAGTTATCTTGAATTAGATCAGAAGAATATTGAGAAACAAAGAAACTTTCGGGATATTTATAAATTCTGATGTGAGTTGAAATGAATTTGAACTTGGGTATTTATAGGGAAGGGGAATTTTAGTCATTGGATGAGAAACTGTTGAGCGATGATCTAGTCAACAAGCTATAACGTGACTACTGCTGGTGTTGGATAGACCAACGAGCGATGTTAAGACCATATAACGATGGACATTTTATCGCTCGCTGAAAACTCTGTCATGTATGCCTAAGTGGTATATTTGACACTTTACCACATACATTTTACACTTTTCCATACCCATAGTGGATGCTAAGTGACAAAATAAGTTGTTTAACATGTGCATAGGAGTAAGCCTAAGGCCAGTTCCTATGGACATAGAGAATTTTGAGATTTCTCACTTTTGCACCACTATGGATATACCAAAGTGACATATATATATAACCGAATAAGTAGCTAATAAGTCAGGCGCGGTGTAGCTTTTACCGAGCGATAGAGACTCCATCATTCAGTAATCACAATGTCGTTCGATAGTCACCAACGATATCAAATAAGGTATATACTTGATAATAGTTGCGGCATGAAACCGATATGCTATATATAAGATCCTTATCAAGTGTTTTAGATTAACGCACAAGTGTATTTATTTTATTATAACTAAGTAATTATAATGTGCAATTAAAGTAAATGACATAACAAGATTTTGTTAACGAGGAAACCGCAAATGCAGAAAAACCTCGAGACCTAGTTCAGTTTTGAATACTCTCATAGTTAGGACGTTATACAAATAACAAAGACAACTTCGTATATTTGAGACCAAGTAATCTACCACTAGTTACTTAATTTCCTAAATATTCGTGCGCCTACAACCGTTTGGCCAACGCATGTGAATACCAAGACAGAACTCTGAGAGTATTCAAAACTGAACTAGGTCTCGGGGTTTTTCTGCATTTACGGTTTATTCGTTAACAAAATATTGATGTGTTATTTAATTTAATTCACGCATTATAATTGTTTTATTATAATAAAGTAAATAAAACTTGCACGTTAATTCTAATCACTTGATATTGATCCTTTAGTAGCGGTTTTGGACCGTAAATATTATGCGGTGAATATCTTAAAGTTGTATTGTCTTAACTTTTTATCACTCAAGGTATCATATTTACGGGTTGAAACCAAACGATTGTGGTGTATTTGGGTACCCTCGTCATTTCAGAAAGAATTTATAGGATTAGAGCATACCTGTATAATTTACTTCCTTTTTTCTGCAGTCTGATCTTTTAACATTTCAATCTTGCAGTTTATGGAGAGGTATTCATTTATAGATGGTGATGAAGGATGCATAGTGAATAAACCATATTTTTCTAGGATATAAAAATAAGTAGAACAAAAAACAAACAGATTAACAGAAACTAGAGCCCCAATGTTTCAAACTTTCGTCCTGAGCACGACTCTACTGAAAAGGCATACTCTCCTTCATGTTTGACACCCGTTGTCTTTTCTCTTCCACTAACTACACATGTAATGGTAATAGCTACTCTATCTTGCTTTCTTACATGTATTTAATGAGCAACACAATGAATTAGAAGTATGTATGATTCTCCATCTCTTTTGTCTCCTTTATGCTTTACTCTTTTGTCTCCTCCATGCAACAAACTGAAATAACTAAGGCTATATAATCATTAACTAATAATCATCAACATTAACTACTAATCATCAACATTAACTACTAATTATTAATATTATATTCTAATTATTATCAAGGCTGGAAATCTAAACTGCTCTCTCTCAAGATGGCAGAACAGTTCTAATAAAATCCATTCTTCAAGGTATCCAACTTACCAAATGCAAGTGCTAGCTCTTCCTAAAGAAACGCTAGATCAGATGGACAAAATCCAAAGAGATTTCTGGTGGAAAAAAGACAAGCCCAAAAGCAGAGGAGGATATATTAGGGCTTGGGCCAGCATCTGCAAGCCTATATCTCAACGAGGTCTTGGAATCAAGAATCCGCACCATTTTAACATAGCTCTCCTTACTAAAATAGCTATCCGTCTCATCTCAGAGCAAGATCAACTTTGGGTTCAACTTCTCAAAGCAAAATATTTTCCAAACTCTCATCCTCTGGAATTCTCTAGATCTTCCAAATTATCTTAGATTTGGACTAGTATAAAAAAAAGATTTGGATCTTGAAGGCAATTTTATCTGTCCAGTAAAAAATGGAGCTTCACAAAAATTTGGGAAGACAAATGGGTTCCTAGCACATATATTATTCAGAAGCCTATTAATATTCAAGAGCCGGTTCCACGGAGGGTAAATGAGTTGATCACTACCGAGGATACATGGGATCAAGAAAAACTTGATATTTATTTTTACCTAGAAATAAAAGCAAAAATCCTAGCTATTACTCCAAAAAGACAAGAACAAGACAAAGCCAGATGGCAACATCATCCTTCAGGAACCTTCTCAGCAAAAAATGTTTATAACTTTCTCATAAACCAAGATCAAGAGACTAATTCATTAACCTTCTTTCCCTGGCAAAAAATATGAAAAATCCAAGTAATACCAAGAATAATATTATTCGTCTGGAAATTAGCTCAAAAAGCACTTCCAACTAACTCAAGACTCGGGGGGCATAATTCAGACATAAACACAGAGTGTCCAATGTGTAAATCCTAATAACAAGAATCAGAACAACATCTTTTTCGCGCTTGCCCCTTTGCAAGAGCAATTTGGTTTGGTCTTTCTCTAAAAGCGGTGAATGTTGGAATTACTTCGGATTCCATAGAAAATTGGATAAAAGTGTGGATCACGGACCAATATTTCACTCAACTATCGGATAATATAGCTACTATATATATCCTGGTTCATTTGGAAGCACAGATGTTCGGTAGTTTTTGAGAAAATAAACCCGTACCCGATTCACCTTATGGAGCAAATCCAAAAAAATTCTAAACCAGAATACTCATGCAAGGATCCAAAACATAATGAAGATTCAAAAAAGAAATAAACCCAAAAAGAAATGGTCTGACCTATCTTCGGATTGGATAATATTTATTGATGCGGTTTTCAAAATAGAGGATTCGACCATGCGATATACTTTTTTACTTTATTCTGTGGACAACGAATCATTTATGTTTATTGAAGCTGGTTCGGAGTGTGCCTCCTCAGCTTTTCGCCCATATTAAAAAGCTTTACTAAAGGCATCTTCATGGTTAAGTAAAAATATATTATCCAGTGTCTCAATAGCAACGGACTGCAAAACTTTGGCGGAGACGATCAACAAGTCTTGTAAAGATTCTCCTTGGAGTGCGGATAACACCATATAAGAAGTGAACTCAATACTGAAGAAACTTCCGCAAGCCCAGGTAACGTATATAACACAGGAAATATAACTCTGCGGCGGACCAAATAGCAAAATAAGCTCGAGTAAAGCATCTTCGGCACAAGTTCTCTCACGTTAAACACAGGGTTTTAAAATCTAGTATTATTTCCAATGTTTTTGACAAAAATGAGATTTTAAATTGTTGTACTATATTTCTTGATTAATATAATTCGTGTTTACATAAAAACTACTATCGTTAACACTAATGATAAGGACATTATTGCCGTGATATAAAAATATAATGGATAAAGGGTTATTGATTTTACCACATGATATCATTGCCTTGAATGCCTAAAAAAAAAATTAGCATGCCTCAAAACAGGTTTCAAAAAGGAAAACACTCGGGTTTCAAAGCCCGCCAGTATAAACAAACTAAAAAGGGTCGATGTGCCATAGTTCCAACTCAGAGCCTGATGAGCTGACTCGGTTGAACCTTCTTTTGGCAACAATAACGCTTCAAAATAAAAAATAAAAATACCCTATTTAAAGCTGAAATAATTTCTAACTTTTCCCCTAATTTTGATGATTGCAGTATTCGGTTTCCATGCTATCAGCCTTTCTTTTATTCTGAATTGGACCCCGATTCTTCCAATTTGGCACAAAATTTCATCTGCAGGCAGATATTCAGGTAAATCTCGGTATCTTTTGTAATTTTTTCCAAGTTTTATGTTTAATCTTTCGTTATCTGTTAGTTTGTTTGGGAATTGGAATTAACTGTACCTTTTAAGTGTTTGACAAAATGCTGAAAAGAAATTATCTACATTTATTAGAATTCGTGCTTCATAGTCTGATAGAAATTGATATCTGTTATTGTATTGCCTATTGTTAGCCAAATTATGTTCAGCACATGATATTTTTGTATTGGGATCTGCTATTGGGTGATTGTAATCATCAAACATGACTAAAATCGACTACTGATGGTAGTAAAATGGGTTTTTGGAGACATGTTCACTTTGCTGATCCCTAATTCCCATTCATTTATCTTCCTCTTTTAACAGAAAAGTCGAAAGCATGGATTTTAATAATCATAAGCTATTGAAGGGACCAAACAGCATGACTGAGGCTAAAGATTTGATCAGTGACTTACCTGACTCACTTCTTCACCATATTATTTCCTTCCTTGAAATCAAAACTATGGAATTACATCTAGACCTCTATCCCTACTCTTGATTTCAAACACTGGTTTCCCTCTTCTTTGGAAACCAATAAATTCATGGATTTTCTTGATGGAACATTGCATCGTCATAATATATCAAACGTTCAGAAATTCTCTCTACTCTGGAATACACACTTGAATGAGTCTCGGGTTAATTCATGGATCTCTAATTTGATAAGGCTTGAGATTCAAGAGCTCAGTCTATTTTTAGAACAAGGAAAACCATTCTCTGTTCCATTGTCTCTTTGCAGTAGTGCATCAGTCCTGTCGTTGACACTAGAAATAACCCCTAACATCTACTTCCCTAAAGATATCTCTTTTCCAAGACTCAAGCGCCTTCACCTTTATGGAGTCAAATTTACCAGCAACTGCTGGAATGAGCAATTCTTTTCCACTTGCGCTGTTCTTGAAGATCTTGTAATTGGATTCTGCAATTGGATTGATGTGAGCAGTTTCTGTATTTCAAATCCCACACTGAAAATCTTGAAAATTCTTAATCGGCAAGAAAATGAAGATGGTTTTAGAGACTGTGCTCTCAAAATTCATGCACCAAATTTGGAATATCTCACCTACAAAGGAAGGGTTGCAAAAGAATATCTTTTGTCTAGATTTCGGAATCTGGTTGAAGCCAAAATTGACTTCGAAGACGATTATGGTGCAACAAGAGAGCAAAAGATTGGTCAAGTTGCAGCTGTACGTAAGTTTGTCCGAACGCTTTCACGTGTAAACTATCTATCAATTTCTGATCGAACTCTACAGGTATGCCTGATTACTGCTATCTTTTGGAAATTCCTATTTATGCCGTACTCTGAAAAATTTGACCCTTTGAGGCTGATATGTTTTTCATGATTGGTTTGTTACGAACAGATTCTCTCCATTGCAAACGGCTTCGTGAGAAATTTGCCAACATATCATTATTTGTTCAAGTTGAACCTGACTCAGAAAACAACCACTGATAATGCACTCATTGCTTTCCTCAAAACAGCACCTAATCTGGAGTTTAAAGGGGCAAGTGCAAAAACTTTTTGAATCTGGATGTTATTTTTCTTGAGATACATTTTCTAGCTATTTATACCCATGCAGTTATCTTTCTTTTGACGCCTGTCTATCCTTTTTCGAAGTATTCCAGTTTACTGATGATGAGGTTGACGACGAGGATAATGATGAAGGTGAAGACAACCACGATATTGAAGACAATAACTTTGGCACTGCTGAGGGCGAAGACAACAATGACAAGGGAAACAATGCTTGGGAGATTGATACGGTGGCCACTAGATGTATTTTTCTACAGCTCAAGTCAGTTAGCTTTAAAAACTTTTCTGGCGACCCAAGGGAGATTAGGTGGGTGAAACTAATTTTGAGGAATGCAAGAACTCTGGAGACAATGATGATTTACGGTGATCGCAGTCTTGATATGGAAAGCGAACAAGTAATAATGGCAGAGTTATCGAGTCTTCCAAGAGCCTCAGCAAGTTGTGTGTTCAAACTCTATTCTCACCCGGGTTAGAAGGTCTGTCCTCTTTACATTTCTCTAGCTGAAATATATAATTTCAAGAATCAATTAAATTTTGATGTTTTACTGTAATAGTGCTCCCTTATCTGTTTCAAGAGACAAACGGTTAACCATATTGAAGGCCTAACCCAGGAGCCAAACACTATAGCCTGACTGGGTCTCCTTCCTTATGCAAGCCCTCCAATGACTGATGATTTATTTTTCATTACTTGAAAGCCAAATTGGCAGAGCAGTGGATTCATGTGCATGATTAGCTGGAGCTAGACTATGAATTACTGTACATCTGAACTAGTTCGTCACCATTTTACTGCCTAGGCTAATGCTAATTTTCAGTTTTTAATCTATCTGTATTCAATTTTATCCATGCTTCTTTTGGCTCTGACCATCTAAAAAACTTCAGTTTTGTAATACACATCAAAATACGATGAATTCTTTTAGTGTTTAGCCTTAGAATGAAAAATTTACTAAAACAAGAATTTTACTGGTCAAAAGATAACTTTAAAGAAACTGTACAAATATACAAGGGAAAATACTGAATCAGTGAATCCGTAGGATTGTAAATTTTATTAGTCTCTCTAAGTTTTCCGTGATTGGATACTTTCCTAGTTTGTGGTTGTGTTTGTGGTGAATACTGTTACTTTATCATGCTATCGTGTATAAGGTGTTTCATAAATTCAGCAGGAAGGTATATCTAGTAAAACATCCGGAACTTCTGACCATACCCAGTTTGTCAAACTCTGCATCAGGTTTCATTTCCACTGTCACATACTGGCGGCGAAGGTTATCACAGAGTAATTGAAGAGGTGGCCAATAGTATCTGCATTTCCAAATTCAGGGAAATTAAATTTGTGATAAAATTCAATATCAGGAAGTAGCTTCCTCTCTGTTTGTGTTTTGACCAGTCCGTCTCGAGGACTTCTCCATGTGGAATTATGTGGTGTACAGAAGCTTACAAGATTCAGTAAACTAACAATTCACCAATGCAGAATAAAGAGAAAACATGGTGACTGAAAACTTTCAACAGTATCTATTTCATTTTGTGTCTTTTAATCTCTGTAATATCTGGAAACTTCAGTTCAAAGAAAAGTGGATTATGTTCACTTTTTATTTCGCTTTTAATGGTTTTTCGCTTTATTTTTTTCATCTCCATTTTGCTTGTAAGTTTCAATCAAGTCCCCTTTCCAACAGGCGTAAAACTAAATCTCTTGACCTCCTGGTCAACTGGGCTAAGCCCAGTTGGTAAAGACTAAAGATGTATCTGTATACCATTGTCTGTCTGCTCATTTCTTCTCCTCCTCTCCACTGTTCATTCAAAGCTCGTTTTTCCTGTTTCTCTCTCTCAATTACTGCTGGTAGGATTTTGTTCATGTAATATAGATAAAAGGGTTTTTCCATAACCTGCTAAAATTCATAATTTCCCTCTAATTTCATTTCACTTTTTGTTCATTTTGGACAGATTTATCAAAAGCTACGCAAAACAATATGAGTGAGGTTGTAGAAGATAGGATTAGCAACTTGCCGGGTTCAATTCTTCATCATATCCTCTCCTTTGTTGGTACTCGTAATGCTGCTCGGACTTGTGTATTATTTAAACGATGGATGTACATTTGGAGGTCTATCCCTATCCTTAAGTTTCAAAACTACAATTCATGGAAGGCCGATACGTTCATAGATTTTGTTGATAAAACGTTGGAGTTTCACGATGAGTCAAACATAAAGGAGTTCTCTCTCTCCTCTGATGCATACTTGGATGAACCACGGATTCAAAAATGGATCTCCACTGTGTTAAGTCACAATGTTGAAGATTTCTCGCTCAGATTGAACCAGAGCGACGGAGTTCCGATGCCATCATCTTTTTATACTTGTGAATCACTAACTTCTTTGAGGCTACTTTCAAGCACTGTTTCCTGTTTTCCTAAATATATATCTTTTCCGAGATTAGAAAGATTTATTCTTACTGGAGTGAAGTTTAGAGATGAGTGCTGGAATGAGCAACTCTTTTCTAACTGCCCCGTACTACGGTTTTTGGGTGTGGCATTCTGCACGAGGTCAGATATGAAGAATTTTTGTATTTCAAATCCTGCACTGAAAGACGTAGATATTATGAATCCAGAAAAAGGAGGATATGGCTTTCCAAATTGTGCTCTCAAAATTGATGCACCAAATCTGGAGACTCTCACCTACATGGGTAGGGTTGCAAAGGATTATGTCCTATCTAGTTTTCCAACACTAGTTAAAGCAACAGTTGACTTTTCCTTTGAAGAATATGGTGCAATGTGGGAGCAAGATATAGCTTATGGTGCAGTTGCATGTAAGTTTCTTCAAGCACTTGCACATGTGATGTATCTAAAAATTTCTGACAGAACCCTACAGGTAATAGTTCTTGCTTGCTGCTATGTTTTGGAAGTATATGTTTGTGATGTTCTATGGCAAACCGAACGCATTGAAGCTGATACACATTGCCTTTGTCATGAATAGGTTCTCTCTGTTGCAGACGATTTATTGAACAATTTACCTTCATATCATAATTTGCACAACTTGATTCTGACTCAGGAGGTAACCGCTGATAAAGCAGTAATTGTTTTGCTCGAAAAAGCACCTAATCTGGTGTCACTCGACTTTGAAGTGGCAAGTCACAAGTGCACAAAACATTTTTCCCTCGTTAGATAAATTACAAAACAAGTTTCGAGATTACAATTATTAACCCGTTAGACTTATGGTGTCTATCTTTTTCAATCTCAAATTCAGTTTTATCCCCCTGACCCCGACGAAGAAGAAGACAAGGATGAGGATGTAGGGGATGATGGCGGCAAAGACAACCATTAAATTCTGGTTCTAAGACTTCGCTATATAAATCATAAGTATACTCTTGTTTGTGCATGCTTCTTATGGTTTCATCCTCTACACAGTTCTAAGACTTCGAAATTCTGGTTCTTGAAATATATCTGGCGAACTGGTGCAGAATTGCCAAAGCTCTTCTGTTACCTGTGTGTTTCAGTCATATAACACATAACTGCTACCTTAGTTTTGTTTTTCTTAAGTATCTTTCCTTAGGGTCAAACATACAGACTGGAACAAATTCTTTGAAATTCCTTTACTTTCATCCAAGACATTTAGGAAAGAGAAGACATTAGTTTCTATCCCCTTACATTACATAATATTTTGATCTTCTTGCAAAACTTCAGACTTGTAGACATCAAAAGTCTGGAGAGTATAGTTTAGCAAAGTAGGTTTTGCTCTTAAAATGACACTAAAACAAGAAGTTCACTGGCCAAAAGACAATCGTAACGGAATTAACGTTTGTGTATTTTACTTTTAATTATAATAAAACAATTATAATTGCGGAAATAGAAAAGTAAAAGTCACAACAAGATTTTGTTAACGAGGAAACCACAAATGCAGAAAAACCCTGAGACCTAGTCCAGAATTGAATACTCTTAGAATTAAGCCGCCCTATACAAAATCTACACCAACTTCTTATAGTTGATACCAAGCAACTAAACCTACAGTTCACTAAGTTTCTTCAGTATCCCTGCGCTTCTGACATTCAATAAGTGCACGCACTGGAACAATTCCTTTGGATCGTATTCCAAACAGTAAAGGAACAACAAATCTGTTTGGTAACAACTCTCTTGATTCTTTCAGATGAAGATATCTCAAGTCATATGCAAAGGATCTTCCGTTTAACAAATAAACTCATTTACCTAGTTAGATCAATCTATCCAACAACTATCGAAGCAGCAGAATTTGGATTTGCAATCACTCAATATAGGATCAAACAAGGTGATGCCGATCTTACACAAATAATCAATCGAATAAATCCGATTCTAATTGGATCCCATCCGATCAAGGTTTGTGCACACCCAAACATAGAACTTGTTTGATCCTATAGTGATCACTCAGCACTCAACCACACCAAACACCAATAATACCCCCACATTTGTCTTAACACCTCAGACAACCATCTCTCAACTACTACAATATTCAACACCAATATCTGTCATCTCCACTTTCTGTTTTCTATTCCGGACCTTATGGTTGTCTAGAAATGAACTAATATACCGTCAAAAGCAAACAACTTCAGGAGAAATCCTAGCTTGGGCTCAAAGAAAACATCAATAATATTCTATGGCACAAGAATCTTTACCCCCAGTGCTACCAGGAGATACACCAACATATAACCAATCAAGAACCACCAAAAGGATTTCCAAAATATCGGTAGGATGGACTACCCCGAACATGCAATGGATTAAGATTAACACAGATGGGGTGGCCAGAGGTCACCCGGGTTTCGTAGGTGCAGGTTTCATTTGCGGGGATTCAGACGCACGAACTGTAATGGCTTTAGCTCAACCTTTAGGAATTACGACTGCCTTGACTGCAGAAACTTGGGCTCTGCTTTTAGCATAAAGAACAACAACAGAAAGACAATGGCCAAAAGTTCTTTTCGAAACAGATTTAGAGAACCTTTTTCCCTTCATCACATCCCCTACTCCTCTCCTTGGCACATCTCAGGGATGATTGAGGAAATAAAGAATAGACTACGACAGATATCGCATGCTGTTATACAACACAACTACAGAAAAGAAAATAAAGCAGCGGATGGCTTGGCCAATCATGCGGCAGACGAAGTCAAATGAGAAATTTTTCAACTAAAATTTGGGACCAGGCAATCTCAGTATTCATTAGTCAAATTATATTGCATGACTCAGTGGGTACCACTTACCCCACGCCAAATTATAACCTAACTTTCTTTAATAAATTACATGCTTTAGAAAAAAAAATCTAATATTATTCTTATATTATTGAAGTTGGGAAAAAGAATGTATAACAGAGATAATGTGTTTCTAGTGAAAAAAATTGTCAAAACTAGACTTCATAGTTACAAGATGAGTGACGATTTCTCTGCAAAATCGTTATTTGTGACGTTTGATAATTACAAAGTTTAATAATTTTAGTGTACATTTTTAGTTGTAATGGTTCACATTAAGAAAATTTATCTAACTTCCCCCTCTTGCGCAAAAATCCTAGCTTCGTCCCCATTTAAATTGTGCAAAAACGTGTTTGCACATTTATCAGACTCAACAATTTTTTTATTTGGCAAATGCCATAGGAACTGCGCTCAGGCTTTCAAAAGAATCCTATTATAGGGGCTGATGATTCCATTGGAGGGACTGCTATAATAAGACAAAAAAGATCATTAGATATTAATTTCAAAAATCCCATATCTAGATATTTTTCATAATGGCTAAACTGCCTTCATTTAGTTAGTGTTGATAATCTAATTGAAATTAGCTAATGATGATTAATTAGTTTTCATCTAAACCAGAATAATAGGGTAGAGAGAGTGGAGAGGAGAAAAAAGAAAAACTTTTGTGATTTTTATGAAACCGTAGATTTTGATTCACTCAACTAAAATGAGTAATTCCAGTGACACATTTGAGATAGGTGAATCCTTATATGACATTGTACCTCTAACTTAGCTCCAATTAGCTTTTTGTTGCTCCAAATTATCTAAAGTAAATAAAAATATCAAAAATTTTAGATTTTCAGAAAAGACTTATGGTTGGAATTTTTGACGTAACAAACCGTAAGTGAGAATTACGGTTCATAATTGAGAACTACCAAAAATAACTGATTAAATTTTGGTAAAATCCAATCGTAAAACCAGTTACGATTAGTATTAGTCTTCACAAAATGAACTGTAATTTAGTTACCTTTGTTCCAAACGTACACCTTAGTTACGGTTGGATTGTTATCTTAAGAGACGACCTGTAAATAAAAATACGGTTCGTTTTTTGGCGGCTAGTGTTCAATCGTAACTATATACGGTTGATAACTCTTAAGTCAAAGCCAACCGTAATCAAACTCAAAACTTTTTTCACTCAGGAATTTTTACGGTTGGTATTGTTAAAATTGATACTAACCGTAAACATTTTTACGGTTACAAAATGAACCGTAACTGGTATTTCAAATAATTTTTTAGGATTTACGGCTGGTTAATTTATCTAGTGGTTTAAGGGTTTGAAAAAGAAAATTAATGAAGATTGAAGAAGAACGGTTAAGACTGAAGGAGAAGAGAAAAGATGAAGGAATACTGATTTTAATTTTTGGTTTTTTCTATTGCTTAGTTTTAAATTCACTTTAGGGTGATTTAGAATTTTCAAGGGATGATTTGAGGGTAATTTAGTCTTTTTTAAAGGTGGAAGGGTAATCTATACAATGACACTAGGACACCCCTTAACCAATTTGGTGGACATTATTATCATGAGTAAGTCCCTCAAATAAAATTATCTTCCCCTATAAGAACATCTCCAACAGAGGGTGAAAAAAATCCTACCTGGAGGTGTTATTTAGACCTTTATTTTAGAGGTTTTAACCATATGATAGACATAAGACCTTATTCCTAGATAACAATCTCCAACGGTATAGGATCTTAATCCTTTAAATATCTAGGTGGATAATATTTAAAAACATAAAAGAATTATAAACGAAAAATTAGAATTGAGAAATCAAAAATTAAAAATTGAAACTAAGGAGCCAAAACGCCCGCCAAAATTATTTTTACCCGCTCAGATTCCAGGGTTTTCTCCTATATAAATCCTAGGTTTCACAGGGAAAAAGCACAAGTAGTCAAGTTTATTTCTTTTTGGCAAAAACATAGAACATTAAGTTTGTGTTGCTTTTCTTTTTAATGTCTACATTCTGATTTCGATGTTTTTGTTCTTTTAGTCTATTCTCACATAACGATGTACGTTTACTGCTAGAGAATACATGTTGATTTACAATCAGCTTTATTTTGATTATTATGCAAGTTAGCCCTTAATTGAATAGGCCAAATAGTGTGTTATTTTGCATGTTTTTGCTGGAGTTAGAGCATTCATTGATCTACACCGAAACTAGTATGTTGAAAAAATTTCACAGCTTACCCTATTGTTAAATTTTCAATTTAGATGGTTTACAATGCTTCCTTTTGTTTGATCTTCTTATGTTTTCCTGGCTTTGTTTTGCTTAAATTTCTTGCCTTTTTATTTTCAAACATACGAACAGGAGCAAATTCTTTGAAGCTCCTTTACTTTCAAGGAAGACATATAACTGCTACCACTTCTGCACTTGTAGAAAGTTGGTGCTATCTGAGTAATAGGGTAACCCGAACACTATGCAATATGATTCATGTGTAATTTTAAAAGACCATTAAGTCCATTGTGCAAAACCTGGTAACCAAAAGTGTAAAGAGTGGCACTCATTGGCATTTCTTCTCTTCAAAATGCTCTGTTCAGAGGGGTACATTTTAGCTGCATTTTTACTTCTTTATGCCTTTTGAGTACTGGTCTTCTTTCTACTTTCTTTAGGCAACAACTCGAGGTGGGAATGTAGTGTAGGTTTAGCATAGGTGCTGCTACTGAAGGGCCCATCACTACCTGATATTTAAATTAAACATACAAAGTTTTTGGCCAATAGCTAATTTGTTGATTGTGCATCAGGTTTCTTTTCAATTCTCAGGGCGGCAGGTTATCACAAAGTAATTGGAGAGGTGGCCAGTGGTATTTTGCGTTTCCAAATCTGGGGAGATAAAATTGTGAAAAGTTTCAAATATTGGGAGGTGGCTTCGACGCTGTTTGTGTTTTGACAAGGGTGCAAGACGTTTGATCAGTCTGTCTCGAGGACTTCCAAGCAGGAAACTTTCAACATTATATACTTCATTTTCAGTCCTTTAAATTCCTGCGCAGATAACTAAATAGTCTTGATCCGAAGTGTATTTTACCTTTTGAATCTGATGACCATGCTGCTGTTAGAAAATCTCTGAGATACCTTGTGGTTTGTGAAGGCAGTAGGGTAAACTCTGCCTGAAAACCTGAATTAAGGAAATTGGATTAGCTTTTCTTTTTGTTTTAAAGATAGGCCTCATTTTTACTTTAGAATTGACATTAAACCCACAGCTTTTCTTTCATCTCCATTTTTTGGAATTTGGTTCGTCAGTAAGAATTGGCAGTTCTACTTGCATAAACTTATTTGACTATGCAAAGTAGCCATACGACGGGTTCCAACCTTCAACCTCTCCCGCCATTTGGGTGATTGATACTAGGCGATAACTTGAGGTGGGAATGTATTGTAGGTTTAGTGCAGGTGCTGCTACTGAAGGGCCCATCACTACCAATTTGTTCATTCTGCATCAGGTTTCTTTTCCCTTCATAGGGCGGCAGGTTATCACAGCAGAGGTAGCCAATCGTAATTTTGGGTTTCCAGATTTGGGGAATCAAATTTCGAAAATTTTCAAATAGTGGGGGGTTGCTTCGATGCTGTTTATGTTTTGACAAGGGTGCACGTTTGATCAGTCTGTCTCGAGGACTTCCAAGCAGAATTTTGTGGTGTAGCGAAAGCTTACAAGGTCTGGTAAACAAACAGTTCACTAATGCAGAATAAAGAGTGAAAATGGTGGCAGCAAGTATGCAACAGTAATTCGATAAGGGAAACTGAAGTAAGCTTGTGCACCAAACTGAAATTTAACGGAACAAGGGAATCACCAGATTCACCATTTTCATAGATTTTGATCAGACAAGAGTACAACCTCCTTTTCCGAAAAAGTGATGCTTTAAATTTTACATTTTTACCTAAAATGGGGCTAAATTGATTTCTTGAAATTTTTACTTAAAATGGAGGTTGTGCGCAGACCGCTCTCACAAACCACACCAAAACCGCATTCCAGATTTGTCTCATAATTTTTTTTTGTGGGTTCCGTGGGCTCCGCAGAGAATAGCAGGGGGCTAGGTATTTGTGAGAGTTTTAGGGCGGTTTTTTTCTTTCACAGCTTTTTTTAAGGGTCTGTACATCTTTAATGTTAAATTTTACAGTTTTACCTAAAATGAGGCTAAATTGATTTGAAATTATTACTTTGAAGTAGGCTAAATTAAATAAGCTAAATAAGCAAGTTTTTCTTTTTTTTTTAGAAACGGAGAGTATTAAAAACTGAAGTTTGCTGGTTATTATTTTTAACCGCACCTACTAAGAGCAGTTCCTGGAATGAACAAACTTGGAGTTTGTTCATTTTGCTCCCACTATCACTAGTGGAAAACAGATGTTCCGCGACCGTCAGGACAAGTCATATATACGAGTTATACGACCATTTCCAACCGTCTCTGTTGGGGTCTCTGATAAAGCGCCGCTGTTTTGTACGACCCTTAGCCGTGTGTCTCAAATAACGACGGATTTTAAGGGTTACGAGGTACAGACCCTTAGCCGTGAGTCTCAGATTTAAATTATAATATAAAAAATATATAAATTCAGACTTGCTGAAATGCCTGAATGGCTAAATCTGAAATAATCTGACTGGAACTCAAAGTTAAGTCAAATGAAACTCAAAAAAGGTCAAGTCAAAGTCAAGTAAAATGGAACTCAAACTCAAACTTCAGAATTCCACATTCATTCACTTTATCCATTTGGTTTAAAATTACACAAAAAAGATGAAATTTTGGCTCAATACAAAACATGTCCAAGCTAGGTAGCTAATATGTTCTAACAACAAGATGCTAAACTAATAGACAATAAGCTAAAAACAACATGTTAAACAACAAAACGATAAGCTCCTCCGATGACGATGAAATTAGCCAATACTTCATAAATGATATCAAGTAGAGCATCCATGTGTTGTGTCCCTGGTTCACATACGACAAAGAACGTCGTTCCTGCAACATACACCAACCACCAATACCATAAATGTAATGTTCAAGGTATAAGGATCATGTAAACAACAGTTGGCTCATTAGTCAAAATTAATATCTGTAGCTGACAGGGAAATCGAAGGCAGATACAAAGAAATGGGTTGAATCCTTTGGAAACTCATGTGTTTTTATTTTTTGTAAGTAACGACATCACAGGGGAACAAATAGATCATTCTAAGGCAACAGATAAAACTCAAAATCAAATCACAAAAGGAGGTTCAAGTTTTGTTGTCAACTCACATGTGTGGGCAGGGGCAGCTACATTCCAATCTACCAGAAAGTAACACCAGCTACATTCTAATCTACCAGCTACATACATGCCGTCAAGATGTTCTTTGTAAATTCCATCATAAAGATGACAAATCTCCATAATCAGGTACAGTTTAACCTGCAAAAAACCACAAGTAAAAGACGACAAATCTCCATAACTGAGTGCATGTTTTCTCATAAGTGCATATTGAAGACTAAAGACAATAGGCTCTGAATTGAAGACTGAGATTTAAGGTAGACTTACTCCACCATCAAAAGCAACAGGCTTGCCAAAACGACTCAATTCCGCCTCTAGTTCAGCAATACTTTTATTAATTATCGACTGGAGGCCTGGGATGCGAGACTTGATTACAGTTCCCAAGTGCTGCAAAATCGACCATTATGCATCAGTTTGAGTATGAAATAAACCAAAGCTCATAGATAACCAAGTATAATTTTAGGAACAGCCAGACAACACGAGTTTTCGCATTGCCAATCTTTATAAATTGCAACCTAAGTCACATATAACAAACCCCTGATATTAAAAATGTACGTTAAGATGAGGATGGTCTAAATCTAGACAACGAGATTTACAAGTTAAATAGAGTATACACAATCGAAAGAGACACTCTGACATTTTAAATAAATTTGGGAGACAACCCATTTAACATGAAGAATTCCTAGCTTATCATCAGTACCCAATGAAATTTATTTTGTATTTGAAATAAAAACCATCCATCCCAAGCCGTAACAGCCATCATATTCTATGGAGACATTCGCAGTATTCCCCATTTTAAAGACAAACAAGGAACCAATCCACAAGCTACGATACTCCTACCCTATACCACTTGAATATCATTGCAGTAGTTTGCCAAAATAGGACTAATCAATCTACCATATAGAAATTTAAAAGATAATCCTAGCTACCAGTTTGGACTAGCTAGCCATACCACGTTCAATCTGGCACGATATCATTCTCAAATTCTAGTCTTCTAGTCGTTGATTATACATGAATCCCATAAACTAATTAATTCCAATTTATATATAAAAAAATGCATTTATAAGATATCATGTGGCAGTATAAATATAGACCCAATAGTTGGCAGAATACATGTTACCATATCCAGGACCGACATAGCCTTGGTTAGGATACATGTTAGGATCTTGAGCAGCTGAAACATATCCATAGCCTCCATTGTTTTTGTCCACTGACCACAAAAGCACACAGGTTACATCGCCAACAATTCCAAACGAAGGCTTAACATGATCAATTAAAAACCCAATTTTAGCATCAACCCCTGACTACTATAACCCAATTTGAGCAACAATACCAAGATGCATGTTCTTGTCAAAAGACGGTTCTAACAACACAAAAGTAATGACAAGAAAACCACACATCAAGGATGTATCAGTACTTTGTATAATATGTAATTGTTGTGCCTGCTTCCTACTTTTACGAACCAAAACTCAAGAATCGTGACCCATCCCTAAAACCAAAACCGAATGCACTTAGGCAAGAAAGAGCATTTGATTACAGATATTAAACCAACAGACAAACATTCTTTGTTGAAAGTATACTTGTGCTCTGTTATAAGCATACGTTAGACTCCCAAAACACTAGCTATGGCAACTCCTGCAGTACCCTGTAAAAATATATTACAAAGTCAGATCAAAGATGAATTAAGGATCAAAGATACCAAAGCTAACACGAGGACACCCCCAACAGCTGCAGAACCAAACTCTATACAGGTGGTCCCCCAACATACTACTAATCCACTCAGGTTCTTTCCACATTTTGGAGTTTATTAGATGGAATCCCATGATTCACACCATATATACATCAACAAGGTTTATAAAATCTATACCCTGCAAAGTCACTTGCAAACCATAAATATCTGACAAAGCTCAGTAATATCAACAGACCCCAACAGAACCAAAGTGACCAATCACAGTTTGGAACAAGGTGGCCAAAAAAAACCCACCATTAACACTATGAATACTAGAACAAGGTGGAACATGTGTTTCGTAATTATTTACCTTTGTCGTGAGAACAGTTTGGACCATGCATATGCATTATAAAGTTGATAGTTCGAAACCCGGAACATCTCCGTCAGCTTGCCATAATAAATGACCATCACTTATGGCTTGGGAGTTTTCTTTACCATACACATCAAACCATGAATGTCTTACACAAAACGAAAAGCTTCCTGCACAAGATCAGATAACAAAATTCAGATAGAGAACCGAGGTAGTTTTTTCCACGCAAATACTTGGACTATGGAACTAATTATTCTCCACATACCTGCCAAAGTTCAATCTCAATTAGTCAGGTATGTCTTTCTGGTCCTTGTATTTGTTAACATTTGCAAGATGGTTTCTGATTATGTCGCAAAGCCTACAGAATTCAGTTGTTCTCTTGTGCTTCTTACAAAACTGGAAGACTCGGTGTGCAGTCATCATTACAATAGAGAGAAATATTACACTCAAACTCATCAAGACTGAAAAATCAAAAATGCCTAAGAGATAAAAAGCGGTTGAAAGGAGGTAAACCTAATTAAAATATCAGATGGCTTACCGCGTAGAATGCTTCTAGTTTAGTGTTGTTACGGAGAATTTCGAGAACCATTCTGTAGGCCTCTAACCACAGAGTAACAAGCTCGCGGTCAGATATATCCTTTCCCTTCTCTCCACCAATATAGCTCAGCATCAAGTCTTCAGGCCTCTTATCCGCTTCCAAGTCATCAATGTCTAGAGCTTCTTCTAAAGCCTCTGCCTGGGTCTTTGCATTCTCAACTTTCTCAGTTGAAAGATGCAAAAATGGTTTGATCACCTCTTCCAGAGAACCAACATTAACTTGTTGGCATACAATCTGGTACTGAATCAGTCCGTTCTTTGCAAACCGACCTCTCCTCATATCATACTTGTCTACAAGAAAATTACTTTGAAAGATTAACAAAGTAACACAAAAACCTAGTCAACTTGGATTAAAAATCATCATTCTAAGTCATATTGGAACTAAGAATAACATCATATGTAATCAAATACTAATATACGTACAACCACTGAAGTATTCATTTTATAACTATCATGTTGTTAAAACAGAAATCCCGTTACATTTGACATCAACCAAAACAAAATTACTTCGAAGAAAACAGAACGTGCTTGTACATTAACATCACCAAACCAGTAATCCTTTCACATGAATTGAGACAAAATCAGTTAAAATTAAACATATTACTTCATTACCTAGACCCTAATACATGATCAGTAGACTAAATCTAAACAAACAAACCCCAACTTCAGTATCATGAAAACAACTAACATCACCCAAATACCAAAATCAGATAAAACTTTTACCTGATGAAGATGTTCCTATAACTTAAGTTGTCTGACTGAAATCAAACAATAAATACCCGAAATCAAACAAATACAAATAATGGTTAAAACCCAATGAAGACAGCCAACTAAAAAGAAAATCAAGTTGAAAGAAAAGAAAAAAAAATAAAACTCAAATTTTGCACCTGATGAAATTTGTAAAATCAAACCCTAATAACCGCACCAAATTGAGAAATCAACCTGAAATCAACCAATAATCGAAAAAAGCTTAAAACCCAACGAAGAGAATCAACCAAATCAACAAAAAATAAATAAATTAAAACTCAAATTTTGTACCTGTGAAGTTTGCAAAATCAATCCCTAATAATCGCACCAAATTGAGAAATCAACCTGAAATCAACCAATAATCGAAAAATGATTAAAACCCAGTGTAGAGAATCAACCAAATCAACAAATAAAGTTATAAGAAAAGAAATAACGAGAACTTGAATTGAAACCTAATTGTACCTGATGTTGTTTGAAAAACCAAACCCTAACTTCACTAATGGCCAACGGTCTAACTACAAGATCGATGTTGTTTTTGTACTGAAGATCGGTGTTGGTGTTGTTCATGGATGTGGTAGATAGATGATTTCTTTGAAGGTAGTCGGTGGTGGTTGGAGGGAGAGGGAAAGACAAGCTGAGGAGTGAGGAGTGAGTGTGAAGAGGAGAAAGATGAGGCGTAGATAGAAGGAGAAGATATCTTTATCCTCGATAATAACGAGGTCTCTTCTTTCCGATCCAGCCATCCATCTCATCTCAATCAATGGCTCAAATCTTAAACATCTACAGCCGTTCATCAGACATCTAAAACAGTAACTGCAATGTACACCTGCGGGTCTCTGAATTGGAGTTCGAAGAGGGATACAAGGGTAAATAAATTTTGTTATTCTGAGACAGCTTATTAAGCTCTCGGATATGGTCCATTTTCTTATTATATCAGAGACGGTTATTTATGGTCGGCGGTCCAACTACCATTAATGAGTGTCTCGGATGTGGGTAGTTAAACACCCATTTTCCACTAGTGTATGGACTCAACAAACATGAAAAACGGATGTACAAACCAACAAATTTGTTGGTTTGTTGAGTGAGATGGAACATGTAGCGCGCGCGTGATGATAGATAGGGCGAGCTTGTCTCCAACGCTGGTGCTTGAGCCAAAAACTCCAGAGCTTAAGCGTTTTAACGCTGGCGCTTGTATTAACAACGCCCGTTGTTACCCCACACGCCGACGTCTCTCCTGAAAGCGCCGAGTTTTTCATAGAACCACTAACGGTTGAATCTGGACGGCTTAGAACTCTTGTGATCTAACGACTATAATTTTTGAGTTCTATAAATACTCTCCATTTCAACTCCAAATTCACATTCACACATCTAGTCTTCTTTACTCTTCTCTGAGCTTAAAAAAATTCTTCAACTTTAACAAAATTTTCAATTCTTGAACATGTCTCGGCCCTTGTTGGTTCGGTGCGCTCCGCATAATAAAGAAGAAGAAGAATCTATTTGCAGAAACTATGTTTTTTTTATTTACTCAGCTTGCTTCAGCAAACTATCCATGGGTGAATTTCTGGGTGGTTATTCATGATGGGTTCTGTAGTGACACCCGTAATCCGAGTCGTCGTGCTATATGCGACATAGAAATCTCTTTCGTACAATTAAGAAAGAAGTAAGTGAGTTTGTAGCTTTATCCATACAAGCCAATCGATATAGACTGAGAGGTGAAACTGATGCTGAGATGGTAACAAGATCTTCGGCTGAATGGCGAAGATGGAAAAATGTGGCTTTTACTTTCGAAAAATGTTTCGAAATCCTTAAGGTGTTGAACAGTTTCAACCCCTTCTTTGAAGCTAATGTAGTCCGCCGTAATTCAGTGAATCCAATGTAAAACACTTAATTTTAAACATATGTAATTTCATTTAATTCAGACCATCGTACTTTTAAAACTAAAGTTACAAATGTAGCAGAATTAAAAATTACAAATAATCTCTCTAACGTCGCTCATCGCTAGCTCTCCCACTGTTTTCTTCTGGAGTCAAGAATTCTCCAAGACCCGGGGATAGACCTGTGATATCCCCAGTTGCCAACATAGAAAATAAATTTCCATAAGGAGATAAAATTGGTTGACCAACATTAGGCGATTGGTAAGCACTCGATCCTCCAAGCATATAAGATGTTTGTTGCAGTGGTGATAGTGGTGGTGGTCTATAGCAATTATTCGGGTTGTAGGGCGAGAATGATGAAGAAATGCGCCTAGGATCTAGACAAAATACTTGAGGTTGAGATACATGCATAGTTTGTGGTGAAGTATTGTGCCGTATGTGTGGTGAAGAAGAACTCTGCCGTACTTGTGTTTTTCCCACCACAGTTTCATCACTATAGTGCCATGATCTGTTGCTCCTGGTGGAATCAGAAGATTGTGACCGCCGCCCATCATCATTTACAGTTGGAATCAATCAAAACATTGTGTCCTCGTGCCATTTCCGACACACATTCAAGTGTATAGCCCCCATTTGCCGAGTCATCCGATGGTACTCGTTTAGTTAGTTCTGCAACTCTTCCTCAGTGGCAGTACATTGTAGTAAGGATAATCACATTCCATAGATCGGGAAACAATGGGGATCGTGGTTGGATCACCTTTTGAAGTAATATTTGGCATATCCCAACGAATTTCAGGCATATTTGACGAAGATGATGAAGAACTTGCACCCGTGGTGTGGTAAGTCATTAAGCATGGCTCTTTTGGAGGTGGCTGGCTAGGAACGATACTTGCATCATGGGACAGGCGTGATAACCCTGGGAAATCAAACCCATATATGTGCATGTTGTGTGTCCCAATTACAGGCTTCGCAATCGACTCGTACCATCTGACATACTGCGCTTCAACAATATTATCCCTCTGTATATTTAGTTCATACCTCTCCCAATTGCTTCTTCTCAGCCTATCAAAATATGATCCAGAGGTTTGCATCTGTTGTGGCGGGTTAATTGCAATTGCATATATACCTTGTATTTGGTACTGCAGTCTTTCTCCCAGGTACCAAACTACTCTATCCAATTCTGGAGTGTAAAAAATAACTCTACGCAGTGAATAATCAAGAATACGTTGTCCAACATCAACACCATAATGAGAAAAATAAATGTAAGGGTAAACAACGACGTTGTTGTGGCTCCGAGTCATTTGATGAAACCTCTGAACAAAACTAGAACTCGAGATGTCTCTGCCAGTGTTCTTCGCTAAGTTGGTCGAGATGTACATATCCAACATTGGAAATATAAGGGTATCGTCTTCAAGGATTGGTTTACTAACATGGAAGTAGGTATACCACCAATACTACAAATTACTTCATAATTCTAGTATTTTGACTTAATCTACATTTGCTCATAAAAATTATTCTTCTACTAAATATATTAATTTTTATATTTACCTCTATGATGTCCCAGAAACCAGTGAAGTTATCTCCACCCATGGACACTCTACATCCATCCCCCAGTACAATTCTGCTAAAATTGCAGATCCCCTGTCATAATCTGGTGCTTTATCAAGATCTTCTAACGCTTGAAACCAACCAACACGAGCAACAAAATTTGATTTTGGAAAGAATATCTGACCCAATACTCATAAGATAAACATCCTTTCGAGTTCAGGATAGTCATCTACATGTTCTGGGTTTCTGGGTTTGGTAAGGAAATACTTCAAGTCTAAAAATTTAATCTCATCAACTTTCAATTCTTTATAAACGAGGGAAAAAGTGTCTCCCATTTACTATTTGATATCCATTCGTCAGCGTTGAATGGTGACGACTCTCCTATTCCACTTGGGATCCCACAAATGAAATACAAATCAAGGGGCGTAATTTCTATTACAAGTATAATATCAACTATGTTTAATTCTTTTGATTATTTAATAATTATTTAAAAAATATGATTTAGGTTAAGTTAAACAAGCTTACCAATTTCAGAATCCAAAAAATGGAATGTGTGTGTCGTCGCCCACCACCTTTCTACCATTTTTTTTCGGAATTCTGTTGTTGTATCTTCTAGGCTTCACAATTTAAAGCGCACGCCAGGGATATCTGTCAATCCTTTCTCGGACTGGAGGGGGTAAAACTTCATAAACAATCCTTAAGTCTGAAAATCCCCTTCTCATTCTCAGACCAACCTTGATGCCCCGACACATGACCTTGATGCCCCGACACATGACCTTGGACTAATGATGGAGCAACGACGACACTCGGCGAAGCATACTCTGCTTCCCGATTTTGAGAAAAATATACAACTTGGAAGGCCATGGTGCCGTTTTATTTCTTCGATCTCTTTTCTTCTTTAGACTATTCACCGCTTTTCTTAGTAAGTTGCTCATATTGTATTAGAATTTTTTGGTTTAGAAGAGTTTTAGAAGAAGGAAATGGTAGTGGTGTGACTGAAAATGAATTCAGCTGAAGGAATTTATAGTTTGGAAAACACTACCGTAGGAAATATAGGCGTTGGAGATTTTGTGTCTAACGCTAGCGTTGGTTTCATCAACGCCAACGTTTCCATCGTCAACGCCATCGTTTTGGTTTCAAACTCCAACGTTTTTTCTTCCCACGCCAGCGTATGTTTGAAAATCGGGCGCTTGGTGATCAACCGCTGTGTGCTTTTCCATAGTGGAAAAACCAGTTTGGCACCTGGCTCAACAAAAAAATAAATTTGTCCTTTGCCATAGGAATTGCCTTAACTGTATAAACCATCGCGTGTAACTTTAGAGTTTAGACTATAGATGCACTGTATTGTTTGTTGTGTAAGGCCATTTTTTATGGGTGTGGCAAACGTGAGAGTTTTCCATTTTTGCACCTACTATGGAGCTGGAAAACTGGCCTAGCTAAGTGGCAAATTTTCCACTTAGCCAGGCCAGGTCAAGTTTCCACCGAGCGGTCGAGTCTCGACCGCTTGGTCAAGCCTACACCGTACGATGTTCTGTACACCGCTAGCGGCTCTTGTTAGACCGGCCGGTCTAGACTACACCGCTACCTAGAATCTGATCCAACGACCATAAATCTTCCCCTTCTAAATACCACATTCCTCTACCATTTTAACTCACACCTTCTCTTCGCTACTCTTTACATTTGTTAATCTAAAAAAAAATTCATCATCCAACTCTATCATTCACTCGTATTGTATAATTTCTTTAATATGTCTCAATCTAATACTCAATCTAATAAAAATAAGAAGATTAGAGATGCAAAATTTACCGTAGCCGAAAATGAAAGCATTCGCAGAAACTATGTATTATTTACACAAGATAGTGTCGATGGTTCCCAACAACAATCTTCCAAGTTGTGGGATAACATATTTCCTAAGTTTCGTGAAGAAACTATGAACATCAACGATCGTTATGCAAATGGATTTTCCGGTCGCTTCTTTATAATCAACGCCCAAGTTGCCTTGTATGTCGCTGCTCTAATGCAAGCTGCCCGTGCTCGAGCGAGTGGTCTTGTCGATGTTGATATCGAACGAAAGTGTCGAAATGATTAGCACCATAAACATGGGAAAGTTTTTCTTATGAAAGTTGTTATCATAATTTGAAAGTGTTGCCTAAATATAATCTAGAAGTTTTAGCAAACATGCAGAATATACCTGCAAGTTCACCGTACAATTCTTGAACGCTAGCTTGACAACCATCTGAATCATCTCATCCCCCTTCAGATAATCCATTTTTTCACCAGAAACCACAACAAACAACAATTCCAACTTGAATATCAATGCTGCAATCAAGAGAAAATTATTAGGAAGAAACGCTGCAAGAGCATCTAGAAAAGCTGCCCAAGAAGGAGAAGCAAGTGAAGGAAGTGCTATGGATACTTTAATAGAGCATCAAAAGACCGTAGAAAAACAAAGAGCTGTAAACCGACAGTTCCTGAAAAAACATCGACTAACTCAAGAGAAATTTGTTTCAGACTATGACAAGAATAAGATTCTAAATGCAAATGCCACAACAATGAATCACATGCAATATATGGTATGGGAGATGGAGATGGACAGGTAAGCAGATGAGTTGGAAGAAAAAAGAAACAAGAGAAACATGGAAAAACAATTTGGAGTTCAAGCGAAAGATGAGGATGATGAAGACCACGATGAAGTAGTGACACTTAATTAATTAATGTGTCAACTTTAATTGTAATGAAGATTTAGTAGTTTGGTTATGGTGAATGAAATTGTTCTAGTTTTTTCATTACAAATTATTCTTTTTCATTACATTAAAACTTAAACTTGACAACATCCATGAAAACTAAACTTATGACTGTAACTTCCGCTTAAGCCTAACATCCCATACGAGTTATTAGAAACTCTTTAAAAACTTGGTAATCGCTTCATATTCAAAATTCTTTCCTTTCCATCTTCGCCACTTGTCTCGAGTTCGTATTCCCAATTCAGCATTGGTGTCACCTCTAAGACTATATAGAGTGATAATACTTTTCATAGTTATAAAATTCACAAGATATTTTTTTGATAGTCATGAATCGGCAAAACAAAGCAGCACCATCCCGGTTATGAGGATCACCTATTTCTGTGTAGAAGGCATCATGAATTTTACCCAAATAACTCATACTAGGTACACCTTTCATCTGACGTTCTTCACCTCTCTTCGGGTAGTATATTACATAGTTTCAACAAAGAGATAAATCTTCATCTTCAGTGAATCTAGGGTGATCCATAAATTACCCAGAAAGTAGAGAAGTTTTTGTAGAGAAGTGATTTTGAAGTCGATTAAGTGGAAGATTTTAAATGAAGGTGTGATTTTGAAATGAATGAAATGAAGGTATATTTATAAGGAATGTTGGCGATTGAGATTAGACCGCTAGCGATTGAGTCTAGACCGCTACTTTTAATGACCGTTAAAAAAATTAAACTTAAACAGCTTCAAAAAAAAACTATGGAACAACAAATGAAACTTAAACAATTAAACAACTTCAAAACAGAACTATGAAATAACAAATGAAACAACACTACTCAATTAACGATTGAGTCTTCCAAACTCAACCCACATATTCGCTCTGAGATCTTACCTTAACTTGTTATACAAAGTTTTGTTCTCAATATGACTAGTCATTTGCGCATAGTTCCTTGCAGGTAATATTCTTGCTGGTATAATCTCAGGCCTTAATTCTTCATCTTGATGGTTAGTCCAATTCTTATTACGACAAGTTTCCTGGATTACCATGTTATGCATATGGGGAAAATTAGGCGCAGGCCCAAAAAAAATAATATTCTCATTGTCGGGCCTACAATTAATTTTAGGTACCGTGATACCGATAATTATTCTCGTCACACCCATAATTATATGAAATTATTAAAAAAACATCTACACGACGGATTATGCATCAGGGGTATAATTGGCAACACAACTTGGATATAACATATCTAAAAATCCGCGCCTTGGAATTTTACAAATTTTATAGCATTGGAAATCTTTTTCAGAGAGCTACGCAACGAGTACAAACAAGAATATCAAATTTTTGTTTTTCACGAAAAAATCGGAGGTGATCATCATTTTAGGCAAAAATTTCGAAAACTTGATACATAACTATTATGCAGCCACCAAAAAAGATGCATAACACATTCTGCAGACGCATAGAGAATTATGCAACCATTTTCTCCACCGCATAACAAATTATGCATTTGGATAACAAAGTTATGCATCTATAACAAGTTATGTAACCATTGTTTTGGTTGATTTTAGTGCGTCCATAAAAAAAATTGATGCATAATGCAGTATGCGTCCCACATTTACGGATGCATATCAAGTTATGCATCTATTTTCTCGATGCATAAAAGATTTTGCAACAATTTTCGTGATGCATAATGCATTATGCAGTCATATTTTCGGATGCATAACAGGTTATGCATCCATTTTCACGACTGCATAACATGTTATGTAGATATTATTGTAGGTGCATGAGAAGTTATGCAGCCTTATTTTTTGTTGGTTTCAATATTAAGAAAAAAGCAGCTGCATAACGTGTTATGCAACCGTTTTCTGGACTGCATAACAAGTTATGCAAAAAAAAAAAAGCTACAGAACGTGTTATGCAACCAATTTCGAGAATGCATAACAAGTTATGCAACAAATTTTGTAGATGCATAACCTTTTATGTATCACTATTCACACCTCTATTTTCGTAATACTGCACACAATACATCCAACCAACACCAGTTCCACACTGCATCACCATCAATGAAAGATAACAAATTATGCATTTGGATAACAAAGTTATGCATCTATAACAAGTTATTTAACCATTGTTATCTTTCATCATCATATCAATGGCAACACATCAGTTCTCAACCAAATCCAAATTGGATTGATACCCAATTTCTGATTCTCGCCCGTCTTCAATTCCATGTCCGGAAAATACCTATCCTTCTTGTACTTCTTGAATTCACTCTAACAAATTTGACAGCAACCACCGGGATCCCTTGTAACTCGAGCATTACAAGCATCAGAAGCTTCATTCCGCAACACTAACAACATCTCATCTTCTAATTGGATGCTCTTGATTCACTGCAGCACAAACTCCACCAATGTAACCTATATCAGCTCAATAATGAGCTCAATTTCTATTTTATTCCTACACTGCAACAAGACCAGCCCTGGTTCACTAAACCACCAACACCCGCAACTGCAGTTTCATCCATTCAACTCCGTTCTCACTTTCCACCTGAATCTCAGAACTTCGACCAAAGAAACGATTGTTGCTTCTCTTCTCTCTTATCTTATTCATAGTTTCAACCAACAGCACCATCAAACCCATTTTTAACAATCTCTCAATCTGCATAAGCTCAATCTCTGAAGCATCACATCTATCTTCATCTAAAGCCCACCACCAACAAAAACCCATTTCTCTATTCTGACGAAACCCTAACTCAATTTTCTTCTTCATCCCATCACAGCAGCAGATGCCCTTTCTGATTCATCTTCATGGCTACAACCTCATCTTCGATTCAACAACAGTAGGTTTATCACTGTCTTCAATCTCGAATATCAGCAGTAGTATAAACTATCCCCATCTTCAATTTCTTCTTTGATTTCTTAACCACGAGCTCAAACCATTATTTGATTTCATCAATTACAACCCATATTGATTCAAATTACACCTTGTCCAGACCTTATGAGATCTATCCTCCAACCCTTGTACTCATGGTTTGACATAAAAATATAATTTTACCTGATAAATAAACTCCATGAACCAGAAAGATTATAATTTATTCATTGATTAAAAGAGAGAAACAAGATTTACACTTAGGGGATACAGGGAAAATTAAAAAGCAGAATTTTTAGAAAATATGGGTTTGGGAGTAATTTTTTCCCCAAAAATGGGGACGCGCCTGAAGTTTTCTGTCTGTGGTTTTTTTAGTGGAAAAATATGGGAAAATGGGTCTTACTTTAGTTTTCAGTATGCATATATGCAAGTCAGCATAGTATTATGCATTTCACGAGCACTTAAACCACGATAAGGCCCACAAACGATGGCGAACTTCCGCTTCAGAATTACAAAATCCCGTTCCATATCCTTTCTCAAATCCATTTGTATACTATTGAAATATGAATATGAAGGACCCATTTCACCGGAAGGTGGATGACAGTAACATTGAACTAAAGTTGACCATTTTGGATAAATTCCATCTGCAAGATAATAACCATGAGTGTAGTGATTCCCGTTGATAGTAAAATTTACCCGAGGTGAAATTCCATACTTTAGATCTTCAAACAAAGGCGATTTATGTAAAACATTTATATTGTTCTGAGATCCCGGGAGACCAAAAAAAGCGTTCCATATCCAACAATCATAAGAAGCAGCAGCCTCAAGGATAACCGTTGGTTTTGCGTAGTGACCCTTATACTGGCCGACCCAATAGGTAGGACATCCGGTCCATACCCAATGCATGCAGTCAAGACTATCCAGCATTCTGGGAAATTCCCTTTCCTGATTTTGCTTTAATATTTCTTTAACATCCGCGTCAGTTGGTTTTCTAAAATAGGTTGGACCAAAATGATTAATCATTGTTACGTAAAACAACAAAAGATACTTGTATGTTGTTGTTTTGCCAATGAGAAGGTACTCATCATTAGGATCTGGAGGTCCGCCATATCCTGGAATCCTTAAGGCCGAAGGAACCTTTTGTTCAGGGCAATGACCTCTAATATTGAGTGCATCATACTAATAATTAAATTGAGGTTCTACCTGACAAATCTCACCAATAATCTTTAGCACCAAATGTCGGGGCATGCGGAATCGTCCTTGAAAATTTTCATCAGAGAACACACAGTCGGGAAGAAATAATCGTTCATCAGCTTCTCGTGCCATTCATCCCTGATAAGCACGTAGGTGCTACATTTTATACCCATATTTAGGACTCGATATTTGGCTAGTAACATTATTTTAGTGCTTTTGTAGAATGTGCGCGCAAATCCGATTTCCGAAAGAATAAGCACTTAAATGACAACTAAATGGAGTTTGCGGAAAAATTCACCAATGGGTGGCCTGGTATTTTATATATCAGCACCAAAATGAGACAGCTTAGAATGCGGGCTTCCAAGTCGACTACTTCACCTAGTTGCATCACTCATTCGTTCAAGAAAGGAATTTCTTTGATTGCCAAGCACGTGACTGGCCCAAGGGAAGACGGATGACTTGAGACTGCATGTGTTGCTGCCATGATTTTTAGCTGTGCATAAGGGAAGACGGATAATGCTCATGGATGTCGTTTCTTGTTTGTATGTCTGCCGATCGAGTCTGAAGGAAGGTGCTTGGCCGGACTAGATAAAAGGGTTGTGTCCGTTGTTGTTTGTGGGATTCTTGGCAGCGAGGAAATGCTTGGAGATGCTGTTTTGATTCTCGGTAATGAAAGAGGCATTAGCAGACGAGATTGAGATGGTGCTGCTGATATTTGCATTGGTGAGCTGTGCATTCGATGGTGGTGGCTCTTATGAATTGATGTGGTGAAGTTTAATCAGCTGGGAATTCATCGGAAATGTTTGCTGCTGCCACTAGAAGTTTAATTGCATGCGATAGGCTAGCTGTGGCCTGATTTGAAGTTCTGCGAAGGAGAAGAAGAAGATGGCATGCGTGTTTTGGTTGTAATAAGAAGTAATATCGGCAGATAAGGAGTTGAAGTGCAGATGTGTGTTCGCTGGCAGTGGTGAATATGCAGGTACTTGGTTGAGCCGCAATTGTGAGATGGAGAAATGTTGACTTAGATTTTATTTGGGATCAGTGCTTTAGACGGTGGGTAGCTTGGTGCTATGCTCGAGTTTAAGGAGTCCGGGAAGGATCTGAAGCTTAGCCAGACAGAAAATGGTTTTGGGGGGTCTGAACTGGTACCGATACTGAGATGGTTAGGAAAAAACCATAATATTGGGCATACCAAAAACTTTATAGGCATACAAAGTCATTTTCCTAATCAGGGTGTATTGATAAGGGGTGTCTAATGGGTATGAATGACCTATATACCCTTAAACACTTCGAAAATATTGATTTATAGGCTTTAGGTTCGGCTGACTCGTGTTGATGAGTTATCAGCCGAACTTCCCGCTGTAGACCGAATTCTTTCGATCTTGTTTTGATCATAACTTCTTCGTCCAATGTCGGAATGACCTCATTCTTTTTGCGTTATCTTCGTATTTTCATTCTCTTGAAGATGAAGATAAAATCTACGATTTCCATTATATAAGCTGAACCATTAACATTTTTTATTCCTGAACTCTCAGGAATAGGTTCGGCTTACATCTATGAGCCGAACCAACCCATTGATGAACAGTTCGGCTTACATCTATGAGCCGAACCTCACATAATTTTTCTTCCAGATCACACAGGACTAGGTTCGGCTCATTATGATATTTTTAAACAAGCCGAACTAGTTGGTTCGGCTCATAACAATAATACTTTCATCTTGCCGAACTGTTCATTAGTGGTCAATATCCAGGTTTCAGATCAAGGTTCGGCGCATAATTTAGTTGTGTTGGGAGCCGAACCTAGGTTCGGCGCATAATGTTGTTGTTTTTTAAGCCGAACGGTTCTTCAAATTTTCAGCCTGAAAGTGTATATGAACAGTTCGGCTGATACGATTTTCATTATATAAGCCGAACCATTAACATTTTTTATTCCAGAACTCTCAGGAATAGGTTCGTCTTTCTAGGAAAATTTTATACAAGCCGAACTAGTGTCTAGCAAATGTTCGGCGCATACCTAAACAGTTTCAGCTAGCCGAACTGTTCATAAAGGGATCGGTTCGGCTCATAAATGTAAGTCGAACCTTTTCATCCTCCATTGAATCATTCTCGTAATCTAGGAAATCAACCATTTGGGAATCATTGTTGTAGTTGATGTGTATTTTTTCCTAGGTTTTTTAGATGATATATGACATTCCTCATCCTCCATTGAATCAAGAATTAGAATTTTCTCACTTTCTCCTTCTCTTTCTCTCCTTCTTAACCAAACCAAAACTTTGATTTTTTTCCCCAAATTTTTCATCTAAACAACTCTTATAATTCTGAAAATTATTTTAATCACTAAACAAAATATTTAATCACTAATCAAGATTAGTAACACTAATACGTAAAGGGCAGATTTGCCATTAAAAAATTTTGGGTTAACGGGTTATCTGATTTTGCTATTTCACAACCTTTTTTGTCTTCATTCAGTATGCCTTGGAAGATTTTGGTATGCCCAATATTATGGTTCTTAGGAAATGTGGTGTTGTGGTCATTTTTGGGTAATAGACTGGATTTGCAAGATGGAGCTAAAGATGAACTGGATAGACTGGGCCTTGCAATGGGCTAGGTCGTATTTTAGAGTTTACACTCTTCGCCGCAGAGGATATAAACGAACAGAGAAGAAAAGAAAGGGGAGGCGGGACTGGGATTCTTTGGAGGCGGCTGTGGCTGCGTTTTCTTTGCTGTGAGAGCCGCGGACAGAGACGAGGAGAGGAATAGGGTTTGCAGTATATTTTCCTAGTTCCATTTTGATTTGAGGAATCAATTTCTCTTGAATATGTTTATGGCTTTTAATAAAGCTATGTCTTGCTAGACTCTTTGTAACTAGGGTTTTTATGGTTGAAACTACATGGATATTAGGCCATTTTTGATTGAATCGAATTTTGAAACAATAGACCAATATGATTTGAATTGATTAATTTTTGATTATTGTTTATCGACTTTGAAGTATGAGTTGTTGGGTTACTGGTTTTATAAACCTTTGTGTGTAATTCGATAGTTTTACAAATAGTTTTGGTCTCGTTATTTGATAGCCCATGCTTGGGTTGAATCCTTTGATGGGTTATACTTAGAAGAGCCAGATACAGTTTGTGAATCAATATGTTAGTTTCGTATGATTTTCTCGCTAATACAATTTGATAGTGCATGCTTGGGTTTAATCTTTTGATGTGCTGTGCTTTTATTATACTAGTGACATTTGCGATACTATCCTTATAATAGGTGATGTCAATAGAACGAAAGATAGACACATATTCATATTTATGTTTCATTTCAGTAATTAAACAAAAATAGTAGTGGATATCATGAAACCATGGTTACCGACTTTTCCTTTGGATTCATTTTATTAGTTTACTTAATTTTGTTATTTCATTTCAATTATAAAAATCCAAAAATATTCTTTCTGCTCCTGATTAGATATATTGATTATCAGTATTTCCACCGCTCCCTGTGGGTTCGACCCATACTTGCCTTTGTCTACTAGTTAGACACCGTGCGATTGCGGTTATTACATATAGGTATCTCCGGATCCTATCAATCCCTACCCCGACACATATATCTTCTTGTGAACACTTCTCTTGGCTTTGGATCTCTAGGTATTTTACTCGATGAATATAGCTGCAACAAATTGTTGGTTAGTTCTTTATCTTCATCTGACTCGTCATCAATTTGTTTCAACGCCTCAACGAATATTCGTTGTTGTTCTTCAAATCGATCCATATGAATACGCACTTCTTCATCAGAAGAATCCATTGAGTTGGAACTAAAAATTAAACACAGGATTAAAGGTACAAAAAAGTAAGATGATAGAGTTAACGAGAAAACGAGGTATGATTAAATTGAATTAAATGGGTTGAATTTATAGAGAGAAATGGGGGGAATAGCCGTTACAAATTATCTAATAAGCGACAATTAAAAGACCAACCGGTCTTATAGAGACCGCTAATAAAACCGGTTGGTACAATCTCTACCTTTCAGTAAAGACTCAATCGGTTAACTTTTTTTATCATAGTGGCGTGGCTAGCTGCTGGCATGGCAAATGGTGGTTTAGCCAACCCCATAAGAACCGGCCTAAAACCCGTGTTCTCCCTCTTCAAAATTCAGACTCCTCCTGCTTTCTTCCTTTTCATTTTCTTCTCCGTCTCCCCTCTCTCTATTACTGAGTTGGCTGTTAGATTTTGACTCCATTGATCATCTTATAACACAAGCTGATATTGTATGGATCTCGCTGATTCAAGGTAATTTCTACTGCACCCTTCTTCAATCTTTATTTCTATCTTTTAATTACCCTGCTAGCTATAAATTTTCCAAGTAAAATCTAGGGTTTGAAGAAATGATTCTTGATAATAAGGGTAACCAATAACATCCCTAATTGAGTTTTTGAGTCTGCTGATTAACTCCCAAATGTTTTACTGATTTTCGGGTTTAGGGTTTAGAAGAGGAGCAATAGTTCAATTGGGAGATCTTTTGATTATATTATAGAATAGAGGGTATCTTCATAACTAACTCAAAAGCATAGAAACCCCCTACTTTCATCATGTTCATCCCTTAATTTCATTTTGGGTTACTCCTTCCCATCGTTTCAAATGCATAGAAATGATGGAAATACGTTTGGAGATCTATCCTTATCCTTCAATTTGCCTGCCAGAGGTCCTCGCGGGTCCAAAAATTCATGCGTTTTGTCGATAAAACGTTGGAGCTTCACGATAGTTTAAACATACAGAAATTCCATCTTTACTCTGAACTCCACTTGAATAAATCTCAGATTAAAAAATGGGTTCTCCATTGTAATAAGTCAAAATGTTGAAGAACTCAGTCTCCAATTGTTCCAAAGAGACACTGTTTTGATGCCACCATCTCTTCAGCCTTTAATTTAAATTTTGGGTGATTCCTTTTTGTACAGGATCGATTATTTGCAACTCAAAAGCTACTGGTGGGACAAAAAAAACAATATGAGTGAGTTAGAGGACAGGATTAGCAACTTGCCAGCCTCAATTCTTCATCATATCCTCTCTTTTGTTCATACTCGCGTTGCTGCTCGGACTAGTGTATTATCTAAACGATGGAAATATATTTGGAGGTCTATCCCTAGCCTTCAATTTCGGTGCCATAAGTCCTCGCGGGTCCAAAAATTCATGCGTTTTGTCGATACAACTTTGGAGCTTCATGATAGTTCAAACATACAGAGGTTCCATCTTCACTCTGAACTCCACTTGAATAAATCTAAGATTAAAAAATGGATCTCCATTTTAATAAGTCATCTCTTTATAATTGCGAGTCATTAATTGATTTGACGCTATTTTCAAGCCTTAAAATCTGTTTTCCTAAATATATATCTTTTCCAAGATTAAAAAGACTTATGCTTCTTGAAGTGGAATTTAGAGATGAGTGTTGGAACGAGCAACTCTTTTCCAATTGCCCGGTACTAGAGTTTTTGTGTATGGGATGTTGCACCTGGTCTGGTATGAAGAATTTTTGTATTTCAAATCCTGCACTGAAAGACTTGATTATTATAAATCTTGATTATGAAGAGTTTTTGTCCTTATTATATATAAATTACAGAACAAGTGTTCGATTATATTTGTTAACTTGTTATTCTTATGGTGTATCTTTTTTAATTTCAAATTTAGTCTGAAGACGATGACGATGCAAGTGATAATGGGAGTGAAGACAACTACTACAATGACGCTGCTGAGGATGAAGATAACAATGACAATGAAGACGATGGTTGGGCACTTGATATAGTGGCTGCTAGATGTTCTTTCCTACATCTCAAGTTAGTTAGCTTCAACAAATTTACTGGAGATGCAAGGGAGATGCAGTGGTTGAAACTAATTTTGAATAATGCAACAGAATTAGAAACCTTGACTATTTCTTGTGAGCGCATCTCGAACATGAAAAGCGAAAATCTCATGGCAGATATTTCGAGTCTTCCTAGAGCTTCAGCCAGTTGTGTGTTCAAATTCTCCTCCGAGCAGGGTTAGAAGGTGAAGAAGGTCAGTTCACTCAGTTGTTCTCACTGTTGATAAGCTGAAATATTTAAAAAATCAGAATCAGCTTTATTTTGATATATGTAAACCTGAAAGTCGGGTCTTATCCGAAAGGCCATATAATAGGTCGGTTTGCATGTTTAGCTGGAGTTAGACTGAATTGATCTACATCAAAAGAAACTAGTTTGTAGAGCAATTTCACTGGACCTAGGCTAACATTGATTTTCAATTTGAATGGCTTACATTCGTGCATTAGCAGAAATCGGAGGCATCTACGTGGTCAGGTGTTGAAATCATAGTTTTCTTCACAATTACTTGATTGCTTGAATTCTCGGCTCTACTGATTTCTCGACTACCAAACTTTAAAACAAGATATTTTGTATAAATTTTATAATGATTCAGTGAAGAAAGTCTGTATTACATTTTATAATGTCGATGATTGAGTCATTGATCAAAAACTTCATAAGTGATGCAACATGTGCTTCCATCTTTTGAAGTGAGCAATTTTGTATTCATGTGCTTTACCATGGCATCTTTGGCATCTCTTTTTTCTGGCAGTATTTCACCATTAGTTGCAATTTGATACAAGTTCGCAGTTTAGAACAGACTCGCGAGGAACATGTATATGACAGAATTTCTGATTGAATATTCCTCAGGAAGATCTTCCATATTAATGAAAAATTATCAGAAAGACGTCTTTCTCTACGATACTAGACCTTTTTATAGGACCATGAAAAAAGAAATCATTTAAAAACTCTGAAACCAAGTAGAACTACAAAAGCAAATCAAATAAACATAAACCAAAATAATAGAAAGTTGCAAGAAAGGAACAGAATTCCAGCCATTCTAATCAATCTAGCTTGTACGTACGGATCCTCCACCCTCCACTTGTATGGAATTACAACTGCTTCACATCCTTTCTGCTGCAAATTCAGCAGTAGTCTCTGACTTGACTCCAAGAGCACTTAACGAAACAAGGCTGTTAACGTGCGGAATTCCCTGGAATTCACTAGTATAACAAAGACCCATAAATTTATAAGCGTCCCAATCCAAAATCTTGTTTAATGCGTTTAGTGTGTCAGTTTCGGGGTCATAGCGACAAAGTACTGGAGGCCTATTACACCCACCCCACATCCTGTACCATAAGAATGAACACCTGATTGTTCTTTGTAATGGCAATGGGCTCAAGTGATAATAAGGAACAGGTTGTATACTGAACTCCAACTCCAAGTCCAAGATTCATATCCCTTATCCACGACGATATTATCCTTCTGCGTATTTTTAAACAACCATATGTTTGTGCGCTTAATACCACCTCGATCCATACTGCTTAGATCATGATCAGTAACAATGCTTAAATACCCTCCCAACAGCTTGAGGTGAGTAAACCTAGTATGCTCGGCATTACACGGTGTTGTAGGGAGATATCGGAAAGTTTCATCTGCCAAATCAAAAGCGACGATCTTCCGTTGGTTGTTGTCCAACGCCAACCAATGAAGGGGGATCCATTCCATAGAATACCTTCAGAATAGAATAAGTAATTAATTTTTCCGAGGTTTCTCCATCCACTGTTGTCACCTCCACCGAGAGTATATATATATACCCATCCTATTTTCCTTCTAGAGTAACGTTCTTTGGGGTTTAATAAAGGGTACTGAATTCTCACGACCTTGTAATTCCTACCATAATGATCGTAACCAAATCCACTTGCTGTGATTATGTCTATGTAACCTTCTTTGTTGTCTATTGGTGGCAGGTTAAAGCATTCTCCGGTTACCGGCTTAAATACGTAATCACTGGATGCTTTCCTATCATCATCAAGTACGGATAAACAAACCAAGCCATTGCAAGAACAAATCAAGTTTGATGTAAATTCTATACACTCGCGAACAAGTTTAACCTCTGTAAGTGTTTCTTTTGAACGTTTCTGATCATGATCTTTATCACCCATTAGAATGTCATCATAGTATCCAAACCTAAATTCAACATCACTACCCCTGATCCGTTTGGACCGTTTCCCAATATAAACTAGGAGTCGGAGACCACCTGCAAGTTTTCTATGGGAAAGGAGAGTTCTCCAAGTTTTCGACACAAGTTTGCAGCTTAACACGTGATTGCGAGGAATATGTGATAGAATTTCTGATTGAACATCAAAAGGGAGATCTTCCATATTGATTCACGCTCACCGATAGAGACGATGAAAAGTCCTGGTATCGTAAACGTGCTAGGGTACCACACACCACGTATCGTAATGCACGGAAAGTTTCCGGGCCTGGGCCTACACTAATGCTAATTATCGATTAGAATGGTTTGTGTTCTAGATATATATATCCATGTTCGTGCTCGTGCATGCTTTTTATAGTTATCTTCTTTACAGTTGTAGGAATTCGAAATTCTTTCTTGATCTCGTATATTTGTGATCAAATATATCTGGCAAACTGGTGGAAATTGCCAAAGTTCTTCTGATACCTGCGTGTTTCAGTCATATGACGCATAACTGTTACCCCAGCTTAGTTTTGTTTAAAATATCTTGCCTTAGGGTCAAACATACAAACTGGAACAATATCTTTGAAGCTCCTTCACTTTCATCCTAGACATTTAGGAAAAAGAAGACGTTATTTCCATCCTCTTACATTACATAATATTTTAAAACTTCAGACTTGTAGTAGACACCAAAGTACGAAGAGTATAGTTTAGCAAGGTAGGTTTTGTCGTTAAAATGCCACTAAAACAAGAAATTCACTGGCCAAAAGACAACTATAACGGATACACCTCAAGTGAAACTTCTGATTAGCCTGATTTGATATATGAATCCTTAGTATCGTAACTCCAAATTGTTTCTTCATTTGTTTGTGATGGATTTCAAGTCTTTATCATGTTATAACACGTATGAGTTATTTAGATATTCTCTGTTCACAACAATACCTTTTTAGCTACGATTAATGTATTTATACTTCTTCATGCCTTATACTTCTTCATGCCTTATGAGTACTAGCCTTCTTTCTACTTTCTCTAGGCGACAACTCAAGGTGGGAATGTATTGTAGGTTTAGCACAGGTGCTGCTACTGAAGGGCCCATCACTACCAATTTGTTCATTCTGCATCAGGTTTCTTTTCCATTCTTAGGGCGGCAGGTTATGACAGCAGAGGTCGCCAATGGTATTTTGCGTTTCCAAATCTGGCGAGATAAAATTGTGAAAAGTTTCAAATATTGGGAGGTGGCTTCTATGCTGTTTGTGTTTTGACAAGGGTGCAAGACGTTTGATCAGTCTGTCTCGAGGACTTCCAAGCAGAATTTTGTGGTGTACGGAAAGCTTACAAGGTCTAGTAAACAAACAATTCACCGGTGCAGAATAAAACGTGAAAATGGTGATAGAATGTATTTAACCATCTGTATATCATTTTCAGTCTTTTAAATGTATCTACACATGTTGTCAGTTATATTTTGTCTTTGTGAAGACACTAGCCTATATTCTGTTTTGGCTGTCAAGCTTCATTATTAAGATAGGAAAAACTGAAGTAAGCTGGGGCACCAAACTGAAATTTAAGGGAACAAGGGAATCACCAGATTCACCATGAAATCTTTTTCATCTCTTTTTTCTGGCAGTACTTTCCTATTTCTGTACTAGTTTGCCGTTTGCCAACCAATTTTAGATTTGAAAAAAGATAAAATACAATTTCCGTTTTGGAAATTGCAATATAACAATTAGAGGGAAGCCAGACCGATACTACTTTTATCTAAACTGTCGTCACAAACCTAATTGGTTGGCAAACGGTGGATATTGACTGTCGTCACATGGTAAATCAGGTTTTCATCTAACGGTGGATATTGATTGCTTTGTTATCAAGGTAACTTAATTGCAAACCTTGATTTGAAAGACTATATAAAGGAGACATCTAGTATTGTGCAAAACTAATCCCCACACCTTACGTGTGATACTAGTTTGGGTGCTAGAGTCGTTTCTCCTTTAACCTTTGGGTTTCTTCTTCTAAAACCAAGTTAACGACTTAAAGACTTCATTGGGATTGTGAAGCCAGACCGGTACTACTTTTATCTTAGTTGTGTGATTTGATCGTGCATCTTCTATCGTACGAGTACAATCAGATTGATTGGCTTGAGATTGATATCTCCGATAGGCAAGATATAAAAAGTAATCACAAACATCTTCGTCTCATTGTTTGTGATTCCGCAACATCTTGTTTCGCTACCATACGATTAAGATTCTTGTGAGAAGATTGATAACTCTAGGCTGTTCTTCGGGAATATAAGACCGGATTATCAATTGGTTCCTGTTCATCTTGATTATTATCAAAAGACGGAACAAAACCTTTAGGGTTTATCTGTGGGAGACAGATTGATCCTTTGATAGACTTGTCTGTGTGAGACATATTTGTTTATTGTCAAAGCCTGCAATTTTGGGTCGTAGCAACTCTTAGTTGTGGGTAAGATCAACTAAGGGAATCAAGTGCGCAGTATCCTGTTGGTATCAGAAGCGTAGGGAGTACAACTATACCTTGGATTGGTGGGAGACTGATTGGGGTTCAACTACAGTCCAGTCCGAAGTTAGCTTGGAGTAGGCTAGTGTCTGTACTAGGTCCCGGCGTTTTCATGCATTTGCGGTTTCCTCGTTAACAAAATTCTGGTGTCTGTGTTATTTCTATTTCCGCATTATATTGTTTTATCTTTATAATTGAAAAAATACAGGCTGTGCGTTTAGATCATCAATTTGTATATCCGACCTTTGGTTGTTGATTAAATTGATTGATCCTTGGATATTGGTCTTTGGTACCGTCCAAGTTATTCCTTGTGTTTGATGAAAGACTCGTTGATTTCTATTAGCTCGAGTAAATCAAAACAAGAGAGAGATATTAACTCCTTGAGATACTTAGACCTAGATTGAGTCTGACTGTCTAGTTGATTCTCTAGAAATAATTTCAGAGTTAGTCCATACAGATTGCTAAGCGAAATATTGGATGGTGTTGTTAGACCCCCGCTTTTTCGGAGTTAGTCCATACAGATTCTCTAGAAATAATTTCGGAGTTAGTCCATACAGCAGGCAAACACATTTAAGACCTTACAAGTCTGTGTTTGTAGCGATCTGAATCTATGGACAGTAGAACTATCTTAATAAATGCACCACCAGATCCAGGGATTTCAGAATTCTCTTCCATGAATGATTTAATAAAATATGTAGAAGAAATTCTATTTAAACCTCCACTAGGTTTAAAATCCCTTAAAGTGTTTTCAGGGCTTGAAAAGAAGCTTGAGAGCTTATCTCTTGATGTTGAGTTATACCTCCAGAAAGAGCAAGAATCTCTTGACAGGCTAAATCAAGTTATGATGAATAATATTCATGTTGAGGTTGATATTAATTTACTAATCAGTGAGAGAAATGCTCCTCCTTTGCTAATCCAATTAGTTGTGATAAACTAAACGAATTACAAGAGGAGTTTAAATCTCAGTCATCTGAGTGTATCACCTCAAAGCATGAATTAACTCGTTGTCAGTTCCTGATACTTCCTATCAAGATAGTGGTATTGTCTTCTTTTATGAAGAATCTTGGAAGTCTCTTTTTATCAAAAGAGTTTCCCTTCGCAGTACTAAAAACTATCTGCAGAAACTGTTTTTTATAAATTGGAAACTAAGAAATCAAAAACACAAATCTTTTTGGGTTCTTTTGAAGTTCTTTGATAGACTTATAAAAACAGTTACTTGGGTGTTTCCCAACACTACAAGATTTAAGAGTTGTTGGAAAGAAACTCTTTCTTGGTGCCATGGTGAGCAAGACATTGTTCACCTCAACACAACTTGTTTGTGTTGAAAGTGCATCCTCACTAAAAATGCCCTGCTATGTATATGGTGAGGGAAGCACAACAACTGGGGCGCACATATTATATTCGGTAAGGCTGTAGAATTCAATTGGACTCTTCTAAAAAGGTATGTCTATAAAATTGAGCAAGTTTTATGTTTTTATTACTTGTTTGAGTACTTATAATGATCCATGTACCTTGATTATCGTTCATTTCTACCTAACTTGATCTGTGTTTAAGGTTCTTAAATGTTTAGGTTTGAAAACATTAGTCGGGATGTTTGGAATTCATGGTACACTTACCAAGTATGCATAACATCATTTAAAACCAAAATCCAGGGGTTTAAGTTCGCAAACCTCGTCTGCATACCGCTCCAGGATACGAAAATTCATTTGCAAACCCGTATGCATACTTGACGTCGATATTCGGTAAACTTGTTTTGGCTGTATCTTCTTCGTCCGAATTCGGAATGACCTCGTTATTTTTGCATTCTCTTCCTCTTTGAATTCTCTTAAAAATGAAGGTGATAATTATTGAATTTGGATGAGTTAAGATTGGTATTTGTCTTGTCTCTTGTTTTTGAGTGTTTTGCTCCGTTTCGTTGCACTTGTTCCACTTCTCTTGGACTTGGGCACTTGGATTCATGGAGTAGTACTCTTCTAAGCTCATTAAAAGCAACATCACCGCCATTACCAAGGGATTTGTATTGGTTAATTCGATTAGGTAGATAGATAGAAATGTCTTTTCAATTGGGAATCGATGAGGTTTGTGTTGGGTTTGCAATTAGGATTTGAATTGGTTAGGGTTTGAATGAGGTTTTCTGGTGGTGTTGATATGAATATGGGGGAACGGGTAACAGTGTTAAATGGGGTTCTTCTTGATACAATTAACGTGGTTAATCGGTAGAAATTTTGGATAGTCGTGATGATTTTGATGCTAGGGTAGAAATTTTTCTGAAATTTTCAATTGTAATTAAGTTGATTGAGAGTACTGAAATTTTGCTTTTTCATTTGTGGTTCAATTGATTGCGTGGTAGTTTAACAATTGTTTGTTTCAATCTGTTTTCGAATTAAGAGGAGTTTGATTTTGAATGGTGGCCTACTGTGATAATGAAATAGTGGTGTAAGTGCTGGTGAACAAGTTTTCTGGAGATATCAGTAGAAGGAACAACTAGTGAGGTTGATGATTTAGTTATTGGAATCAGTTGGATATGCAGCAAGAGATATTGCATGTATTGATAATTTTACCTTGTGATTCCATTTAGTTTAATTGAAGAACTGTACTTTTAATCATTTTTCTTAATTAATTCCATTTTTATTTAATTGAAGAACTGCGCTTTCAATTTCTTTTGTTAATTCATTAAAATTGGGTAGTTGTAATTTTGTATGAATTAATGATTTACGGTTTTAAATAGATGCAAATCCTAATTGGATTCCCACCGGTTACTTCTAGATCGGAGAAGATACCGGCGTCGGAGAAGAGATAGAGCAGGTGTGCAATCTTGGACACCCACCAAAGGGTGGGCGATATTAACCATTCATTACATGAACGGGTTTAGAACCCTATGATTCAACTAGGTAGTGTATTGGGCATTTGACACGGTTTAACCAAATCCTAGTCACATGAAGGGTTTCAATGTTTTTTCCCAAGCATGAATTATTACCACGTAATCTTGAATTATTGCCACGTAATCTTGATTAAAAACGACAATTAGCCGTTTTTAATCTTGAACTATGCGACAATATATACAGATCGTGCTCGGGATTTAGTCGATAGTCTTGCCGCTGCCAATACAACAGTCACTGACAAAGAGTTTCGTCACTGACAAAGAGCTTCAATGTCTTTTCCCAAGCATGAATTATTGCCATGTAATCTTGAATTATTGACCCATATACAATAACGTCTGTTAGTCGTTTTTTCAAAAATCAAGTCGTTTTTTTGAAAAAACGAGACGAAAAAGGTCAACTTATGGGGAATTTCTTAATATTCAAAAAAACGTGGGTACTTTCTTATTTACATTTTCCCTCATGGGCATTTTCTTAACTTCCCCTTTTTATAAAGCATTACCTTATATGGGGATATACCTCATTCGGGTGTACATTTGTTATGTACTCTGTTTAACTTAAGCTTGTCTCAAATGTCGATCAATAAGTTTGATGATTTCTTGGCGCATTAGATTTACCGTATAATTAAAGCGGACCAAACTATGCTCTCTAAGTGAAGACTTGTATCCTATCTCTTTTGAATATACTGTAACTTTTCCCCTTCGGGTTAGAAAAGTATCTGGATTAAGCCAAGTCAAATTGGTAAACTGTTTAACCAAATTTTCTTTCACATATACTTGTTCTTATTTCCTTACGGTGAACATATGTAGGTGTGGTATTGGGAGTCCCTATACGGTTACCCCATCAACTTGTCATAAGATGGAAGCAAATCCAGATGAATCTGATAAATCTGAACACAAGTGATAATGTCAGTCTCTCTCCACTTTATTTCTGTCCATCTGTCTTTATACTTTCGGACTCTTAAAAAGTTCTCCAGGGGTTAGAATCCGGAGAGATTCTATCCTTTCATGGTGGTACTCTGACAGTTTGCACTTTTGCAAGGCGTACACAGTTCTTTTAATTTCATCATTTAAGAACCTCAATACCATAATTTGCTTAAGTTACTGAACTTCTGTTTTATAATGTAAATTTATTATTTTCCCTAATTACTTGCAGATTGTCTGGGTCCTGGTAGCTTTCAAATTTCTTTGGTCGATGAAAGGTTTGGGAAACTGAAAAATTACAAAGGAATTTGAGTGGTATAATCTTTGCTGACATGATAAATTTGATGAGAAGTAGCAGGTACTATATTTCTCTAAAGTCTCAATTATGTATCCTCGATGTGAAATTCCATTGCATTGTTCTCTTACTCTTCAAAGGTTATTTTTTAACGAAAAGAAAAATTGTAAATTTAACATAATCATGATTAAAACTTTTTGTGTTTCATGTTTTTGGATCACATCATCTTATGGGCAGTGATATACGTCATATTTCAACAGTCATTCGTGCTTGAATTATGACAGTGTACGTTGGCACCTGGCAATTATGCTTTTGTTTTATAGATAACTTTTCCATGTAGCAATACGCCTTTTATAATTTCGAAAGTTGAATGATCTAATAAAAAGAGATGGATAAGCTTGCGCGCAAAGTTTGTTTTAGTGTTAGTATTACAAAGTAGTTATTATCTGTCGGTAGTAGTCAAAATCTGGAATTTATGACTTGTTTATGCTTTCAGGGACCTCAAAATTGCAACATTCAAGCTCATGAACTCCTGTCTGGTGTGGATCAAGTGCAGCAGCTTACTCGACTTCAACTGCTGTAGATTTCTCTCCTTCGAAGACATCACTGAACCAAAACTATGGTCTAGTTGTTGATGTAGCTGGAGTTCAAGTTGCGTGGCCTAAAAAGATTGTGCTAAAAGGAAGAAAGGCCAAAAATTGATAAAGGGCGAAAGGTACATTATAGCTGAACTATTATTCATGTAGTGAGCTGTAAATCAGTATGGTTGGTTGTTAAATTGATAGACTCAGCAGACTCAGTACAGATTGTTATGTAGTACGACTATGCAGAAATGTGTAATTTTTCTGTTGGTTTGTGGTCTAGAAAGGATTCAGACATTGAATGAATTTGATTCAGACATGGAATGAATTTGATTTCAGACATTGTTTCCTTTTTATATCAGTTTTTGAATTTGAGTTACAGGTGCAGAAATGGTATGGAATCACACTTTGGATTACTGTTTGTAGGGTAATTTGGGTTGGAAAATTACAGGAAAGATCACAACTTTTAAAACCTTGTCTTTTAAAAACCCTGTCTTTAGATCTCAACTTTTCAAAACTTTATGTTCTTTGCATAGGATAGGATCACCCTTTTCATTACAGCAGAGTTGTTATCCATAGGTCACCCTTTAGATTATATTGGCAAAGATCACAGACAGCCAGTACTTAGATCACACTCTTTAAGAATGATCCATGCATGTTTTTGTAGTAGTGCACATTTGAACCTCCATCACCACTCTCAAAGACGATTAATGAGCCACAAACACTGCACACAGCACACTCAATCATATGGAAGTTTATGATCAAAATTTCTTCCGTGCTGACCACCCTTGATGACCAAACTAAAACACTTAAAGTCTCACGTCGAACGTATATGGTTTTCCAACTATGAGGGGTTTATCTAAGTTATCTGAGTACAGGATTGTAAAATCTTTCATTGGAATATCATTCTAAACCTCACCGCTTATGAAAACCCTATTGCCTAGTCGGCGCATACATAATATTATTTAAATCCACCTTTACGGTAAGCTGCTCAAGGAGAAATTGGATAAGTTATTGTATAAATGTAGTAAATGTAGAGCGGGAGGCTCTATGCTTATACTTCTTTTGGCACAAATACTGTCCAAGCAACTGCCAAAAGGACATAGATTCCGTAAAAGAAAAGCATTACATGATTGCTTGACTCATTCATATAAAATTTCATAAAAATTCTTCACAGACTATATCTGTGAGAGCTTATAAAATTCTTCAAAGCTCTCACACATACCCGAAGGGACCCACAAAAAAAACTGTAAAAGTTTTTAGGAATTCCGTTTTTGGGTGGTTTACCATATTGTCTGTTTAGAACCACATAAATCCGAAGAGCCTATAGGTTCACGTCATTCCACGTTAGACGATCCCTTAACTAAACTGGGTCATGAAATAACATTCGGCAGTCTTAACAAGAGCAGACAACCCTAAAACAGACAACCGTTTCCATATATAGGAATCCCTGGATTCTCTTACCTCCGTTTGCAATCTGTATCCCAAACCCTATTGCGGCAGAAGAAGAAGCCAAAGGTATTATTTATTCTTTAATACATGAAATTTATTTACTAAACTCAGTTTTTGGGCATCTTTAGGTTGTATTTTGACTTGAATATATACGTACAGGAAAGAACCATTAGTAATAATCAGGATTTTGTTTGGCTTCGGTGGTTTCAAGAAGTATTTTGGCGTTGCTCAAAGATGAGTTTGTTATCCAGTGGCAAGTACAACCAAGGGTCAGGTAAGATCCCTACTGCCAGAGAAATAAAGGATAGGGTGGACAATCACCGTCCGTGCAAAATTGGTAGAACCTCATTCAATATCACAAATCTCCCTGGTGTCTGTCTAAATCTTATATTCAAGTGTTTAGAAACTAGAGGCGGTCATACAAAAACTAGAGACGATCATAATTCCTTCGGATTAACTTGTCGTCAATGGCTTCATATTCAAAACAACAATCATGAATCCTTATGGTATGATAATAATTTTAAGCCAGGTAGATATCCAAAAATTAGTCCTGAACGCTTTACCGAAGTTCTTTGCAACTTGCAAGCTTGTTGCAATATTGGGTTTTGGGATTTCTATCTCCCACAACTGTGTTGAGATTAATTTCATTATTTTGTATATATACTTGTACAAATACATTGAATGAGTGAAGATCCTAATACTATAATTACATCAAGAGAATTAAATTTATTCCTATAGATAAACCAAAGAAATTAAAACTAATTACATCAATATTATTCTTTGCATGTACTAATCTTTGTTTCCATATTATATATTTGCATGTGTTAATACCTCCCCTCAAGTTGGAGCGGTAGAGCCTGAACGAACGCCCGACTTGCCAACTAGACGACCAAATTGCGGAGCTCCCAGAGGCTTAGTGAAAAAATCAGCCAGTTGATCAGACGAGGAAAGATGTTTTGGTAGAATCAATCCACTTATCAACTTTTCACGAACAAAATAGCAATCAATCTCGATGTGTTTAGTACGTTCGTGAAATACCGGATTTTGAGCAATATGAATTGCTGCTTGACTATCACAAGAAACAGTGATAGGAAGAGGACAAGAAATGTGCATGTATTTGAAGAGATAAACTAACCATTGAAGCTCAGCAGTTAGATTTTCCAAAGCACGATATTTAGCTTCAGCTGATGAACGAGCCACCGTAGGCTGTTTCTTTGATTTCCAAGAAATTGGACTATTACCTAAGGTAACAAAATATCCAATGGTGGAACGACGAGTAATTGGGCAGCCTGCCCAATCAGAGTCAGTGTAACCATGAATAGAGGGAGAACTGGATGAGGACAAGAATATGCCATGTCCAATGGTTCCCTTGAGATATCTTAGAATACGATGAGCAACATCCATATGAGCTGATCTGTGATGTTGCAAAAATTGACTCAAATAATTAACTGAGTATGTGATATTTGGTCGTGTTACCGTAAGATATAAAAAACGACCTATTAAACGACGAAAGCATCTTGGATCAATCAATTCCTTACCATCTGTAGGAAGCAACTTGAGTTTTGTATCCATTGGATACGCTGATGTACGAGCCCCTGTGAGGCCGGAATCCTTAAGGATACCAAGAATATATTTTCTTTGACATAGAAATATACCATTGGATGAGCGAGAAACTTCAATTCCCAAAAAATACTTCAAACTACCAAGATCCTTGATTGAAAAATGAGAAGCGAGGCGCAATTTGAGAGAATTAAGGAAGTTATTATCTGTACCAGTGATGATAATATCATCAACATAGACAAGAACAAATATAGGGGTTGTACCACGATGATATGTGAAAAGAGAATTATCACATAAGGATTTAGCAAATCCTTCAGATAACAAAACTGAAGAAAGCTTCGCAAACCATTGTCGAGAGGCTTGCTTTAAACCATAGAGAGACTTTTTGAGTTTGAAAACTTTGGACTCACCTGGACGTGCCATACCTGGTAGAAGCTTCATGTAAATTTATTCATCCAAATCACCTTGAAGAAACGCGTTGTTGACATCAAGTTGATGAAAATACCATCCCTTAATAGCTGCAATAGATAATAAGACACGAACAGTAACCAACTTAGCTGCTGGTGCAAAGGTATCATAGTAGTATATACCCTCTTGTTGTGTGTAGCCTTTGGATACCAGTCGAGCCTTGTAACGTTCAACGGTACCATCAGCATTGAACTTGATTTTAAAACCCATTTGCAGCCAATGGCTGTTTTACCAGGTGGTAAATCTACTAATATCCAAGCATCGTTGGCTTCCAAAGCAATGATTTTTTTGGCCATGGCTGCGCGCCATTTGGGACATTTATTTCCTGAGAGAATCTTGGTTCATCAGTGAGAATAACTGAAGCTAAAAAATCTTTGTGTGAAGCAGTGAATTTGTCGAAGGACAAATAATTTGTCATTGGATACAGTGATGAAGACGCATCCTTAGCAGAAAAACAACAGTAATCCTTTAAATAGGATGGTGGATTACGAGAACGAGATGGATGTGAATGTATTTCTGATGATGGAATCGTTGGATAGATAGGCACCTGAATAGGTGGAGATGTGGCTGATTGGCCTGGCAATACGGCAGGTGACTGAACTGCTGGAACAATAGTAGTATCGATATAAATTGGTTCTGCGGAACGGAAAGAAGACGAGCCACTCATGGAATTACATGTAGCAATAGTTGGTTGTGCAGCGGAATCATGAGAAGGTACGACGGGATCTGAATGCTCAGAATGCGACTGAGACTGAGAGCATGGGATATAATGCTCAGGATTCGGAATATCACCAGATGATTGGGACTGAAATATGGAGTCGTAATAAGAATAATCAGGCTGTGAAGGCTCAACAGGAACTGATGCTGATGAAGACATATCTTTAAAAGAAAATGTATGTTCATGAAACACTACATCGCGTGATACATACACAGATTTTGATGATAGATCAAAAAATTTGTAACCCTTCTGTCCATGCGGATATCCGATGAAAATGCCAGGCTTAGCACGTTCATCGAATTTGTTACAAATACGTATATTTCTGCCAAAACAAAGGCAACCAAACACTCGAAGATGTGAATAATCTGGTGGCGAATTGAGAAGTAACTCATGTGGAGATTTATGAGATAATACCGGTGTTGGCAATTTGTTAATCAAATATGTTGCGGCTAAAATACAGTCTCCCCAAAATTGGATGGGTAAATTAGCTTGAAAGCGTAAAGACCTTGCAACATTGAGCAAGTGGCGATGCTTGCGTTCAACAATACCATTTTGTTGTGGCGTATATATACAACTGGTTTGATGGAGAATTCCATTTTGATGAAACCAAGATTGAAGTTCATTTTATTTAAACTCAGACCCATTATCAGACCTGAAAGTCTGTAATTGAGGAATAACTAATGAATTGATACTAGAGGAGATGCTGGTAATGTGATGCCCAAATTGTTTTATAACGAAGGCAAAGAAATATTTGAGAAACTTCAAGGTTTCAGACTTTACTTTTATCAAAAATACCCATGTACACCTAGAGTAATCATCTACTATTGTAAGAAAATATTTTGCACCAGTTAAAGAAGCAGTAGAAAAAGGACCCCATATGTCAGCATGACTCAATTGAAATTGATTCTTTGATAAATAAATACTGTTATTAGACGAGAATGTTTTGCCCGTGGGAATACATCACATAAGTGTTTAAATGAAGAACGAACATAAGCAAAATTACGAGCTAAAAAATTAAAACAATCCATATGTGAATGACCGAGACGACAATGCCATATATCCACTAGTTTATTAGAAGCTAAAGATGCAACTGATGGTTGGAAACTGAAATGGTAGAGGCCAGCGATACGCCTACTCCATCTAATCTCCTTGTTCGTGAGACGGTCCTGAAAGATGCAAGACTCGTGTGAGAAATTGATACAGCAGTTTGCTGTGCTTGTAAGCTGACTTATAGAGATCAAGTTAAATTTAAAACTTGGAATGTGAAAAACATTGAGTAGCTGAATATTAGGGGATAAATTCACAGTCCCAATATGAGTGACAGATATATTCGAACCATCTGGTAATTGAACCGTGATTGGGTTCATAACCAATGTGTAAGAAGAAGAAAAAAAGAGAGATAGGAGCAAATGTGATGACTTGCACCACTGTCTATAATCCAAACATTAGAAGAACAAGTCATAGTAATACCTGCAAAATTGGCAAATGGAGTGACAACAGTTTCTCCATTGTTTGGTTCAAGTAAAGACATAAGTCTGGAATATTGAGCTGCAGTTATACCAGGAGCAGCCTGTGTATTGGGAACAATAGCAGCAACACCATATACCGGAGTTCGAATATCTCTGGATCTCGGCGGATCTTTTGGGTAGCCATTGAGCTTCCAACAGGTAATCCGAGTATGACCATGTTTGTTGCAGTGGTCTTAAAAAGGTCTGAGTCTCTTGTTGGTACCATTGCCAGCGTTGGATGTAGTGCCGGGATTAAAGAAAGACCTCCGATTTGGTCTTTCTGAGTTGGGAGCACTACGAAAAACATTAAGTGTAACAGATTCAACCTGAGTAAGAGTTTATACCTTGCTGCTCCTCATCCTTCCTCACGAGATTATAGAGTTTGGATGCTGATGGCAATGGTTCCATCAACAAACACTGACTGCGCAGTGCAGAAAAACGGTCATGCAGCCCCTGTAAGAACTCCATGGCTCTATCTTGGGAATGATGATCTACAAAATCTTTTCCTGCACCACAGATGCAAGGTTGAAGAGGTCTGAATGTATCGAGTTGATCCCACAACGTCTTGAGTTGAGTAAAGTACATCGCAACGTTTTGGTTTTCTTGTTTTAGAGATGAAATCGATTGTTTCAGGGAAAACAGTTTCGGTGCATTCTTATGAGAGAACCTGATCTTAATCTCTAATAATTGTTCCCGTGCAGATCGGAAAGACATGCCACTGGATTTGATAATTGGATCGACTGAGTTTTCAACCCAGCTACCAACCAAATCATCTACACGAGTCCAATGGAGGAGATCATTTGGATCCGTGGGTTTGATGATGGTTCCATCAATGTAACCTAGCTTGGCTTTGGCACTTAGGGCTTTTCGGATTCCTCTTTCCCAGATGCAATAGTTATCATCTGTGAGGAGAGGAGTAAATATGACAGTGGTAGGGTTGTCAGCCGGATGCACATAATAGGGACTTGATTGAGGAAGACCTGAATATTTATTAGGTGGAGGATTACTGGAAGATTGAGGTATTTGGATGTCATCTTCAACAGTCATGATGATACAGTTGCAGGTAAAAAAAAAACTAACCTAGCTCTAGAGTACCATGTTGCAATATTGGGTTTTGGGATTTCTATCTCACACAACTGTGTTGAGATTAATTTCATTATTTTGTATATATACTTGTACAAATACATTGAATGAGTGAAGATCCTAATACTATAATTACATCAAGAGAATTAAATTTATTCCTATAGATAAATCAAAGAAATTAAAACTAATTACATCAATATTATTCTTTGCATGTACTAATCTTTGTTTCCATATTCTACATTGCATGTATTCAATCACATATTATTCTTTGCATGTAATAATATTGTTTCCATATACTTCATTGCATGTACTTAATATGTGTTGATCTTCTTATATATTTGCATGTGTTAATAAAGTTGCTGGTTCGATTCCAAAACCTAAATAAATTGTCTTTAAGAGGTTGCCCTGGGATAACAGATTCTGTTAAATCGAAGTCACAATACTTCGGCTCCACAGTTCAACATCTGGATTTAGATTATTGGCCTCAGTATTCAAATATCGAGCTGTCTATTGTGTTTTCTTGGTTCCCTCGTTTGACAAATATAAGTTTGAAAAATACTCAAATTACTGATAATGGCTTAGACTCCCTGGCAAAATATTGTTCATCCTTAGAGACGGTTGACCTCACTAATTGCCACTCAATTAGTGATAAAGGTTTAGAATCCCTGGCAAAAAGTTGTTCATCCTTAAAACATGTTACACTCTTTGGTTGTCGCTCGATTACTGATTCAGGATTAAATTTTCTCTTACAAAACTGTCGGGAACTGGTTTCACTTTGTATTTACTCCTGCAGCAAAATAACGGGTATTGGCTTTTCTGAGTGTCCAAAGACCTTAACCCATCTTGAAGCAGGCGGGTGCAAACTTAAACCGGAGGGGATTAAAGCAATCATTAGTGGTGGTGGTCGGCTTGAATATTTGAGTCTCTCAGCACTCGGTCCCATTAATAGTACTGATACAGTTGTGACGATTTCAAAAAGTTGTTCTTCTTTAAAGAGTTTGGTGCTAGACGATTGTGAAGAGGTAGAGCTGGAAGGATGGGAAGCTATTAGTTGGAATTGTAAAAATTTGGAGTCTTGTCCGTGTACGAGTGCGAAAAGTTATGTGATCTAGGGTTGCAAGCTTTGTGTAACGGGTGCAGCAAGCTTTCCAGATTTGTTCTTGACGCTGACAACAATAGGTGTAGCAGGTCTGCTCTGGATCTTTTCATCCGCAAAAAACCCGGTGTGATTAAATTAGTTTATGAGGAAGATTAAATTTGATTACCAGATATCATGTGTCACCTCACGGATATGTTATAGATGTAAAACAAGTTTGCTGTAGGTTTAGGATTAGGTTAATAGAGAAGAAAAGAGAGAATGGTTTTAACAGAAGACACGAGAGAATAGGTTTAACAGAGGACTTTCTTATTGATTTTAATCACACGAATTCAGTTGTACAGAGATTTAATATATATACAAGAGTTCCTTGAACTTCAAGGTAAAGTGTTTCCTAATTGGTTTTGATTTCTAAATGTGCAGGAGAACAAACTTGGTAGCCAAGGGACTACCGTGTACAATGTTGGATCACAATGTACACGTACTTGATGATGTGTTAACACCCTCCCGAAAGCGTAACGGATTATCCTGAACCGTGAGCTTGAACCTTAAAAGAGAAAACCGATCTTTAGGAAGTGGTTTTGTGAATATATCCGCAATTTGATCTTTAGATGATATAAAACGAACATCAAGAAGTTTGGAAGCAACTTGATCACAAACAAAATGATAGTCAATTTCAATATGCTTTGTCCGTGCATGAAATATAGGATTAACAGTGAGATAAGTTGCACCAAGATTGTCACACCATAAAATAGGAGGAGAACAAGTAGATACGAAGCTCCGAAATAAGTGACTGAATCCACATAATCTCGGCAGTTGCAATGGCAAGTCCCCGATATTCAGCTTCAGTACTAGAACGAGATACTGTTTTCTGTTTACGAGCACTCCAAGAGATAATATTTCCACCAAAATAAACACAATAGCCACTAGTAGAACGACGATCATCGAGAGAACCAGCCCAATCAAAATCGGTATATGCACTGAAGGATAATTGTAGAGAAGGCGATGGCCGAAGAAGTATACCAAAGATAGTTGTATGCTTGATATGACGAAGTATTCTCTTAACTAAACTCCAGTGAAACTCGGTAGGAGCATGCATGGACTGACATACTTTATTGACTGCATATGCAAGATCCGGACGAGTGAATGTTAAATATTGCAAAGCTCCAACAATACTACGTTATTCAGTAGAATCAGATAATAAAGTGCTACGATCAGAAGAAATATCACCATAAGTACTAAGTGGAGTTTGAATATGTGTGACTCCATCCATTTTTGATCGAATAAGAAGATCATGAGCATAACGTTGTTGAGAAAGAAATAAACCCGAAGAAGTATGAGTCGCCTTAATGCCAAGAAAATAGGACAAGGAACCAAGATCTTTAATCGAAAATTCCTGTTGTAAACAAGTGAGAATGGAAGTGATACCTGTGGTGCTGGATCCAGTAACTATGATTTCATCCATGTAGACCAACAAATAAATAGTACCATAAGTACCATTGTATATAAACAGAGACGAGTCACACTTTGAAGTAATAAACCCGATCTGCAGCAAGAAAGTACTAAGTCTGTGGTACCACGCACGAGGAGCCTGTTTATGCCCGTAGAGAGAACGGTGTAATTTGCAAACATGTGTAGGAAATCGAGAGTCCACATAACCTGGAGGCTGTTTCATGTACACCTCTTCTTGAAGTTTTCCGTGTAAAAAAGCATTCTGCACATTAAGTTGATGAATAGGCCAATTGGAAGATAAAGCTAATGTAAGAATAATACGGATAGTGCATGGTTTAACAACTGGACTAAACGTTTCGAAATAATCTATTCCCTCTTGTTGATTGTAGCCTTTAGCAACCAAGCGAGCTTTATAGCGTTCAATCGTACATCAGCCTTTCGTTTGATACGAAATACCCATTTTCATCCAATCACGTTAATAGAAGGATCATATGGTACTAGTGACCAGATACCATTTAAAATTAATGCATTGATCTCGTCATCTGATGATTGACGCCATTTTGGATCTTTATGAGCCTGTGAAATACAAATTGGTTCACAAACTGAATCACATACGAGTGCATATTTGGAGGCACCAAGAACTTTGGGTTTAAAAATTCCGTCTTTCGCCCTAGTCACCATTGGATGTGTTCCAAGAGCGGGAGCCACAGTTGAAATATGATCTCCACTGGAGCCTAACACGGTAAGTGGAGGAGTGATACTTGATGCTGGAGCTGAGGGCGTCTGTTCTGTGGAGCCTAACACGTCAGGTGGAGGAGTGATACTTGATGCTGGAGTTGAGTACGTCTGTTTTGTGGAGCCTAACGCGTCAGGTGGGGAAGTGGTACTCGATGCTGGAGCAGGTACGGACAGGACATCAACGGCGGTAGCTGTAGCACGACCAGTGGAGACTGCCAAAGGGGACGGCAGTTGCTGGACAGGTGGAGCCTGGTTATTCGCAGATGAAGATGGAAGTGTAGAGCCAGGAATTAATGGATTCAATGCTGATGGTATTGGATGGACATGTGCGGACTGTGTAGTATCATTTGAACCAACTGGAACTGCACAAACTGGCAGCAATGGAGCAATAGTAGAACGGGTAGACAAGGCTGGTGGTAATGAAACAGATAATGGTGGAGTAGGAGTTACCTGATAAGTAGTCGATGCCGGTGAAGGTGATAATACGTATGCAAGGGGAAAGGTAGTCTCATCAAAAACAACATGACGACTTACGTATATACAACCCGTAGGAATATGAAGGCATTTGTAACCTTTGTGATATGGACTATAGCCAATAAAAACACAAGGAAAAGAAAGAGGCTCCATTGTGTGAGATCTATACGGACGTAGGTGAGGATAATACAGACAACCAAATACACGAAGAGAGGTGTAGTCTGGTGGAAGACCAAAAAGCACTTCATATAGAGAGGAATTATTAATAGAAGTCGAAGGAACACGATTCATTAAATAACAAGCAGTGTAAAAAGAATCATACCAATATGAGGACGGTACAGAAGCCATATTAAGAATCGTAAGACCAGTTTCACGAATATGACGATGACGACGTTCTACTAAACCATTTTGTTCCCAAGTTTTTGAAGATGCAGAGTAAGTTTGCGATACTCAGCAGCAGTATCAGATTGAAAATTTTTGATCTTTCGATTAAAAAGATTTTCAACATGCTTTTGAAACAAAAAGAATATAGAAAATACATCATATTTCTGAGACATAGGAAACATCCAAGTAAAACGACTAAACGCATCAATAAAATTGATATATATCTGTATCCTTCATTAGATAAAATATGAGAAGGTCCCCATACATCTGAGACAATTAAATCTAATGGGTTGGAATAAGTAGTTTTACTAGAATTGAAAGGTAACTTATGACTCCTATGTTCATGACAAGATGACCAAAACCTAATAGTCTGACTTGAAACCGGAAGAGAAAACTGAGAGACGACTTTACGAACTGTACGCATCATTGGATGTCCCAATCTAGAGTGCCAGTCTTGTAAACTAGCACGTTCTACTATGAAAACTTTAGGATATTTAGACGAATCATCAAGTTGATAGAGACCACCCTTCCTACTGCCGTGAAGAAGAACCTTCCTGGTACATCGATCCTTCACAAGACAAAAATTTGGATGAAATTCAAATAAAACATTATTATCAGTGGTGAGACGGGAAACATATAAGAGATTGTGAGATATTTGCGGTGCAAAAAGAACATTACGAAGCTGCATTACGGTTGGGAGTGATCCAACATTAGAAATTGGAATAGAAGAACCATTACCCATATGAATTTGATCAGGACCAGTGTACTCAGTCGAAAATTGAAGATGATAGAGATCATTGGTTATGTGATCTGTTGCACCACTATCAGGAGTCCATCGAGGGCATGGTAGAAAACTAGTTTGGGAAGCATACGCGCGAGGTGCAGACGACGGTGGTTGACTCCGAGGTGGACGAAAACTTCTATCAAAATGATTCCAACAGTCTGGGGCTTCATGGTTCTTACGTATACATAGTTGACACAGGAGTTCTGGACGACCAACACTACGCTGAGGTTGTGGTCTATTGGACGCAGGGAAACGAGATGAAACAGGAGAAAATTTCATACGCGCACACATATTTTGTGAAATTCTTATTCCACAACCGAAAATTTAAAAATTGTAAGATTTCATGAGCCAAGAGAGGCGAGAAGAGAAAACTGGTGATTTTCCGAAGAAGAAACCTTCGAATTCATCGTTGTTGGTTTTAGGTTTATAAATCTAATAACATACCGTTGATCTGTTTCTCTTTTAAGTTATCGTTTTGTTGAAATTGATAATAAGAAACCGAAATATACTTCTGTTTTGGTAATTCTTTTCCCTAGTTTCTCTTCTGAAATTGCACCACCAAAAGTTCTTCATCAATTCTGGGATATTCGATTGCTTCAGTCACACTTAACAATGGTTCTCGAGGTCAGTATTAATCTTACCCACTCTTTACTCATGAATTTCGATTAGATTTTCATACTTCTGCGTGTTATTTTTACAAATTAGGTTTTGATTTGATTTTTTCTTCGTGTGGTTAATTAATCAGGCGACAATTATGTATTGACAATTTTGAATGGATAAGAAACGGTGATTACTCACCCACTAGATTTCAGTTTCAAGCTGATGCTATATATCTCATCTGTGGTGCTAAAAGACAGGTCATCTTAAGAAAAGAAAAAACTTTGTTATCGTTGTAGTTTATCCATGTTGATAAAGTGCTAAATGAACTAGTTATGTGCTATGTACATCAAGCATTTGGAGTTAACTCTTTTTCGTTTTTTTTTAACATCTTCGCGTTCGTTCAAAGGAAATGAATAGAAAAGAAGGAAAAAAAAAATTATTTGCATAACTTGATGCTCCTGATCACAAATTATTCAAGTTGTATCTCGGGATAAGTTTGATGGCCATGGTTACACTGCATACTCATTTGATTTTCATGTTTACATGAGTATATCAGGGATATTTTTCTTTATCTCATTTCTATGTGAATGACCCTGATGCTTTGTTTTTTACTTTTGAATGTAAGCTATATTAACTATTTGATACCAAATTACCGAACTAATGGTGACAATTTTGTATTGTATGATTATGAAACAGCATGTGATTTATATTTGTGTAAGGTATATTATACTTGTTCTCAACTTTAATGTTTCCATAGATAACTCAAGGTTGTAAAGATGGTGTTGGTTTATGCAGCTACGAATATGGATGCATAACTTGTTATGTATCTACAAAATTTGTTGCATAACTTGTCATGCAGTCACGAAAAAGATTGCATAACACGTTACGCAACTATTAGTGTAGGTGCATGACAATTTAAGCAACCTTCAAGTTATGCAGTCCAGAGAATGGTTGCATAACGCGTTATGCAGTTACTTTTTTCTTAGTATTAAAACCAACAAAAAATAAGGTTGCATAACTTCTCATGCACCTACAATAATATCTACATAACATGTTATGCAGTCGTGAAAATGGATGCATAACCTGTTATGCATCCGAAAATATGACGGCATAATACATTATGCATAGAAAAAATTGTTGCACAATATTTTATGCATTGAGAAAATAGATGCATAACCTGATATGCATCCGTAAATATGGGATGCATATTGCATTATGCATCATTTTTTTTATGGACGCACTAAAATGAACCAAAACAATGGTTACATAACTTGTTATAGATGCATAACTTTGTTATCCAAATGCATAATTAGTTATGCACTGAAGAAAATGGTTGCATAATTCGTTATGCGTCTGCAGAATGTGTTATACATCTTTTTTGGTGGCTGCATAATAGTTATGTATCAAGTTTTCGAAAATTTTGCCTAAAATGATGATCACCTCCGATTTTTTCGTGAAAAACAAAAATTTGATATTCTTGTTTGTACTCTTTGCGTAGCTCTCTTAAAAATATTTCCAACGATATAGAATTTGTAAATTCCAAGGCGCGGATTTTTAGATATGTTATATCCAAGTTGCGTTGTCAATTATACCCCTGATGCATAACCCGTCATGTAGATGCATAATCCGTCACGCAGACATTTTTAATAATTTCATATAATTATGGGTGTCACCGAAATAATTATGGGTGTCATGGTACCTAAAATTAATTATGGGCCTGAAAATGAGAATATTATTTTTTGGGCGCATGCGCCTAAGGTTCCCATTTGAATTTTGATGGACAGAAGACGGATACTGTTTGTCGCGGTACGAATGGGTCTAACTCGAAGCAAATATTAGAAGATATTGGGCCTTCTGTGTGTTGTCAAGCACTGCCAATCTCAAAATCAGGAGGTAAGCCAATTAACTCTAGTATTATTCCTCCTGTCCCTGGCTCCGGTGCTCATTTATCTAGCTCAGTGGGAATGGATTCCTCTTCCTTGAGAAGTTTAAGAAAACAATTGAAATCAAAAATGTCTTAAGAAGTTCCAAAGTCTAGTTCCATCCATGGTTCTGACCATAATGGTGGAAATGTTGGTGAGGATGAGGTTAACAAGGAGGCTCAATTCTTGCCATCAGGAGAGACTAGCAATAAAATGAATTCACCAAGGTCAGCTGAAGACAATGATGATGCTGCATCTCATACTAGTGGTGGTGCAAGGAGCAATGATAATGCACCCGCTGATAGTCCGAATGTGGAGTTTCTTATCAACAAACTCAAAGACTCCGGAAACCCCTCCAGAATAGTTTTCACGAAAAGAGAAATATTATTTATTACGAGTTCAATTATGGCTCATGCACCGGCTTTTAAAGATGAGTTTGGGAGGGGAGAACATGAAGAAAATTGATTGCGCTTGGTTATTTGGTGTGCTTGTGTTGGGTTGTTGTTTATTAATAATGTTTAAGTTAGTATCTTGGAATGTTAATGGTCTCGGTGATCCGGAAAAACGATTGAAGTTAAAAAACCTTGTGAAATGGTGGAAGACTACTATTTTTATGATTCAAAAGAATAAGTTTAGTGCTTGTAATAACAAGATTGTGCGTTAATGTTGGGGTGCTACTCCGTGTATGTGCATTGCATTAAATTCTTATGGAAGATCTGGAGGAATTTTGTTGATTTGGAATTCGGATATGATTGAAGTTGATGATTTTCTTGAAGGTATTATTACTATAAGCATTTCTTGTCGTAATTTGGAGGATAACTTCCGTTGGGTCTTGATTGGTGTTTATGGTCCTTGCTTTGTGAACGAAAAAAAGAAGATTTCGTATGGAGTTAGCCACCTTGCACGGTTATTGGAATGGAATGGAATGCCTTTGTGTTTCGGTGGAGACTTCAATGAAATAAGATACATGATGGAGAGAAGGGGTTGTCGTAGAGCTTGGAATTCAATGAAATTCTTCAATGACATATGTAATGAATTGGGCGTTATTGAATTGCCTCTTTCCGGTGCGAAGTATACTTGAAGTAGACCACCTAACAAGAAGAGCAAAATTGACCGTTTTGTTTTCTCGTCGAAATGGGAAGATCATTTTCCAAATATCAACTTCAAGCGACTTGCAAGACCTTTTTCGGATCATTTTCCTATTGAATTATGCTCAAAGGACTCGGATTGGGGGGCTTGCCCTTTTTGATTTCAATTAGCTTGGCTTGAAGGAACTAACTTAATTTCTTTAATGAAAGAATGGTGGAAATCGTTTTCTTTTGTAGGAATGGCGGGTGAATGTTTTTCAAAGAAGTTACATGCTTTGAAGGAGAAATTGAAGGTGTGGAATCGAGCCGTCTTTGGGAACATTGATAGGGCAATTGACTTGGCACTTACCAAGATGAAGGAGTTAGATGAACTAGATGATGAAAGGGGTCTCACCGAAGGTGAAGAAGACATGCTTGTGACGGCTAAACTGGAGTTTGATGTGGCTCATTGTCGTCAAAGCATAATGTTGAGGCAAAAGTCAAGAGTTAGATACTTTCGAGATGGAGATAGAAACACCAAACATTTTCATAGAGTAGTGAGGGTTCATAGAGCTTTAAACAACATCAATAACCTTCGTATCAATGGTCGATGGACCGGAAATAAAGAAGAAATCAAGTTGGGTATTGCAAATCATTTTGAGTTGGAGTTTAAAGAAAATTCAAACAATCGTCCAAGAATCAAAAATATGTGTTTAAAGCGTATTGATGAGAATGCAAGTATATGGTTGGAGAGATCGTTTAATGAAGAAGAAGTTAAGAATGCAATTAAAGATTTGGGAATTGATCGATCCCCGGGTCCGGATGGATTTCCTATGAAGTTCTTTCTTGTTTCTTGGGATTTTCTAAAGGAAGATTTCATGAAAGTTTTTGAAGAATTTCATGACCATAATATTATTCTCTCGTCTTTGAAAAATAATTTCATTGCGCTCATCCCTAAGAAGGCGGGTGCAGAAGAAGTAAAAGACTTTCGGCCTATTAGTCTTATTGGGAGTGTGTACAAAATCATTTCAAAAGTTTTGGCGGAGCGTTTAAAGGTATACCTTCCTACTCTAATCTCAACAACTCAATCTAGTTTCATTAAAGGAAGACAAATTCTTGATGGAGTATTGATAGCAAACGAATGTGTGGATTCTAGACTTTGTCAAAAATTACCAGGGTTGGTTGTAAGCTTGATTTCGAAAAGGCGTTTAATAATGTGAATTGGAATTTTTTAAATGATGTTTTGTTCAAAATGGGGTTTGGTGGTGTTTGAAGGGATTGGATTAGAAATTGTTTAACATTCTCAAAGTTCTCGGTTCTTGTCAATGGATCGTCTTTCGATTACTTCGGTAGTGAAAAGGGACTTCGTCAAGGAGACCCCCTTCTCCTTTTCTCTTTATTATTGTTGGTGAAGTTTTCAGTTGTATATTGAACAAAGCACAAGAACAAGATCAAATCTCGGGTTTTTTCGTCATGGAGGGGTGAACAAAAATAAATCACTTACAATTTGCCTATGATACAATCATTTTTCTTGATGCTAAGAGAGAACAAGTTGATGCCCTTCGTTACCTTCTTCTTTGTTTGAGTTAACTTAGGGTTTGAAGATAAATTTCTCCAAAAGTAGCTTATTTTGAGTCGTGGTCGATGAGGAAGTTGAAAATTATGCTAACATGCTAGGATGCAAGTTTGCGAGTTTTCCTAGCATATATCTTGGCCTCCCTTTGGGAGATAAGGTAGGAGGCACTCAAAAATGGGAAAAAACACTTGAAATTTTTGGAAAAGGAGTTATTTCTTGGAATGGAAAAACAATAGAAAGAGGAGGTAAGTTAACTCTTATCAAAAGCGTTTTAGCTAGCCTACCCATTTATTATCTCTTTATTTTTCTTGCGCCTTGCTCCATAACTGAGAAAATTGATAGAATTGTGAAAAATTTCTTATGGGATGATGAAAATAGTAAAATAATTCACACTATTGATTGGAAATTGTCTTCAAAACCAAAAGAAAAAGGTGGTCCTTGGTATAAGAAGACCTAAGCAAGTGAACTCGGCTTTGCTAAAAAAATTGTGGTGGCGCTTTGGCATAGAGAAAGAAGCGTTTTGGAGGAAGATCATAGTTGAAAAATTTGGTGAAACATTTACCGGTTGGGAAACTCTCCAACCCAAAGGATCGAAAGGCGGTAGCTTGTGGTTTAATATATACAAAGAGCTTGAAGATTTCAATAAAAACATTAGATTCAAGATTGGAGCGGGTAAGGAAACTAAATTTTGGGAAGATTCTTGGCTTTGTGAAGGAAGATTGTGCTATATGTTTCATTTGGCTTATGAAGCTTCAAGGACCAAGGAGTTTGTGGTGGCTAGTATGTATGAAGTTAGGGAATATGGTGTAAGGTGGGCTTTTATGTCTAGGCAAAGATACTCTCAAACCATTGCAAGTGAAGTGTTATCTATATCAAATCTTCTCTCTTTCATCTCTATTCAAGAAGGGGTTACGGATACCCGAATTTGGGTTGGTAGTGAACATGGTCAATATACGGTTAAGGATGGAATTAAAGACAACGACGATCAAGGTGAGCGGATTATCCAATCAATGTTATATGGAGTAATGAGTACCGTCACAAGATCAATTCTTTTCTTTGGTTTCTCTCTCATGATCGGGTAATGACGGCGGATAAACTTTTAAGAAGAGGTATGGATGTCTCTAGTGTTTGTCGTTTTTGTGAGGAAGACGACGAATCGAGTTCGCATTTGTTCTATGGTTGTTGGAGAACCCGGAGAATATGGGATTACTTCGTTGAAGGGTGCCACTTTGGATGGTCATACGACCCTAATATTATTGTATCTATCAAGACTTGGAAGTTTAATTGGGGAGACGAAAGACTTAGCCGCATATGGAATAACATCCCGGTTGCAATTTGGTGGTGTATATGGAAAGAACGAAATGCAAGAACCTTTGATAACAAAAAGAAAACTTTCTCAAGTCTCATTAGAGATATCAAATTACGAGCATTTTTTTGGGCCGAATCAAATACAAGAATGTAAGGGCTTACGACAAATATTGTGATTTCTCTATGGGGTTCATTATACCGGCCTCCGTAATTTGTGTTTTTTATTTGAGTAGCCGAATCCCCTTTCGGTTTCCCTTTTTGTTTGGTTGTAATCATTGGGTTAAGGCACCCTTCTTAATTGCCTTTTTTCAATGAAGTTTCTATTTGTACAATCAAAAAAATAAATAATGAGTTTGTTATCGAATGGCAAGTATAACCAAGTGTCGGGTAAGATCCCTACTTCAAAAGCAGTACAAGATGGTGATGATTATGGTCGACTGCGCAAAATCCGTAGAACCTCGTGCAGTATCACAAACCTCCCCAATAACTGTCTAAATCATATATTTTAAGTGCTTAGAAACTAGAGGCGAATCGTAAAAAGACTGGAGGCGATCGTAATTCCTTCGGATTAACTTGTCGCCAATGGCTTCATATACAAAACAACAATCATGAATCCTTGTGGTATTTGAGGAGTTAGCATTGGTCATGAAACCATTGTTATTTGTAAGTCGCTGACTCGATTCCAAAACATTAAATATCTTGGTCTCAGTGGTCGTCTTAAGATTACCGATTTTGTTACATCAATGTCGCAATTCTTTGGATCCAAAGTTCAATATCTTCGCTTAGAATACTGTGGGTATTCAGATATCGAATTGTCTTCAATATTTTCTTGGTTCCCTTGTCTGACGTGTATAATATTCAGATCTTGCTATATTACTGATAAGGGTTTAGAGACCCTGGCATTGGCAGAATGTTGTTCATCCTTGAAAAAAGTTAAACTCCGGGGTTGTGACATAATTACTGATTCAGGATTAAGTTCTCTCTTACAGAAAAGTCGTGAACTGAGTTCACTTTCTATTAGTTTCTGCAGCAAAATAACTAGTATTGGCTTTCTTGAGTGTCCAAAGACCTTAATCAAGAAACCTGTTTTGAGGCATACAAAGTTATCAGCCGAATATGCCTCAAATCATTTTGAGTATGCCTCAAAATAGGTTTCTTAATCAAACTTAAAGCAATCGGGTGCAAAAAATTTAAAGCTAGTGGAGGTGGGCTTGACGATCGAATTCTCGCAGATAGTTTTGGCAAGGCTGGAGAAGGATGGATTGATACTGAGGAAGTTGTGAATATTTCAAAAGGTTGTCCTTTATTAAAGAAACTCATCCTAACAAGGTGCGACAACATAGGGCTGGAAGGATGGGAAGCAATCGGTCGGAACTGCAAGAATTTGGAAATCCTTAGCGTGCGGGGTGCAGAAAGTTATGTGATCTAGGGTTGCAGGCTTTGTGTAACAGGTGTAACAAGCTCTCCAAATTATCGATAGACACTGAGACTAGTTGTAGCAGCTCAGCTCTTGATCTTTTCAGGCGCCAAAAACCTCGATGTCAAGTTCTTTCTTCTTTAGCGTTGGAAATTTGATAACCAGATGTGATGTGTCATCTTAATGATATGTTATTATGTCTGGTACGGAGAAAGATAAAACTGAAGAATAGTTTTTTACAATTCCTGTTATTGTGTCATCAATACGGTGCAAACTTTTTTTTCAGTAATGCTATTTGTTCTTACAGTTCCATATACGCGCGCAAGCACCAAAACAAGTGGATACCTGATGAACTACAACTCATTGCTTAGCCAAATCCTCTCAAAATACCATGTGACTTAAACAATTAACTGGTTTCAATGCGAAAACCAGCCTTCCCAAACATACCTAAACCCGATTCTAAAAATTTTGGGCTAAATTTGATCTGCAGGTAAATCTCGGTATTTTTCCTAAAATCTGCTTAATTTCATTGCATTGTTAGATACATTGAAGATTTTATGTTCCAAATTTAACAGTTGTTAGCCAAGCCATGTTCCATATGTGTTTGACGGATCTAAGCTCACCTATTGGAGCAGCATATGCCAATTGTCCATACTGATGGCAGTGAAATCATTTCTGGAGAAATATTTTGTTAGCTTTCCACTGTGACAATCCCTTTGCTCTAGCTAAATTAATCTCACTAAGCCAATTTGGAGCCGTTTGATTTTGTGTAAGGTATATGCAGCAGTATATCACATGACCTCAGTAGACCTATATGTGGAACGAAAGCATTCGTAAAATTTACCAGTAATTTTTTTTTTTGCGCTAAATCACATGAATTTTTATTGAAATCAATATCAAAATTACATCAAAGTTAGGAACGGGAAACTTTAAAAACAAAAATACATCATCTAAACTTAAGCCCACAAATTGAAGCCCGCTACTACAATTTTAACAAAACCTATAATAGTCCACATTGGGCATTTCAATTCTGATTAGAGATGGAGGTCTTCCTGTGTAAATTTTCCTTTCACCTGGTGTTACAGATGCTCTTCTCTTTACCACACTATCAGCTGAAAGATTTAATTCCCTGTAACAATGATAGTATCTGATTTGTGGTAGTTTACACATTGCATTTCTCCACCTTCTTCTATGAACCATGGTACTTATCCCTGAGCAAATTCATTGACTATTATTTTTGATTCAGAGACAATTGTAATATTCAGTTTTCCCCACATTATTGCCAGCTCCATAACACACACAGCTGCATATATCTCATCCATATAATTTGAAATAATACCTATACCTCCAGCAAGAGTACCAAGTACCTGAAAATAATAATCTCTGACCACAACTCCAAATCCTGCAGCTCCAAGATTTCATAAGAAAGAGCCATCACAGTAGAACATTGTAAAACCAAGATCCGAAGGAAACCATTAACAGTTTTTGATTTTTTGAAATCTGGAAGTCCTGAGACCCAAGTTAAAGACTGCAATGATCTCAAGATCATAATTTGGATTCCATTTATTTCCTGTAATCCTCAAAACCCACTTCATGTATTAATTTCATAACTCTTCTCTTAAAACATTGTAAGTTAGGTTTGATTTCTTCAAAAAAAACTTCTTATTTTTATGGAACCACAATTCCTTTAGGATAATACAGGATGTAGTAAGCAAAACTTTCTTAACTAAAGAGATCTTATTTTTAGCACACTTCAATACATCTTCAAAAATATTAGGTAGAGTAAATTGAAATAATGAGCAAATCCATCTCCAAATAACTATACTAAAACTGCATTCCCACAACAGATGATTCATACTATCCTGTGCTTCCTCATAAATGCAGCATCTAGAGACAATTTCATATCTCTTACTTACCACTATTGAATCATCTAGATAGACACCCTGAATAAGTTTCTAGACATTACTAGACACTCTGGGGGTGAATAATAGAAATCTAGATATACATGGGCCAATGCAGATTATTCTCCCTGATCTGAGTCTATTAATAGTTGCAGGAACTGAGAATGAACCTTGTAAATCTCCAATCCATATAATTCATCTTTACCTTCTACAACTGTTCGCATGATGGTAGATTGAAGTATTTGTTGAATTTCTGCAGGTAAGGACCACATACCATCAACCAAAATATCTGAAACTTTTAACAGAAAATTCTTGTTTACATACGGTGTAAATCCAATTTTTTCAATCAAAGGTCCATCTCCAACCCAAGTGTCAAACCACACAGAAATACATTGTCCATCACCTATATTCCACCTTATATATTTTTTAAGTGATACCGAAGCCTATTTTAAGCCTGGCCATATAGAAGATAGCTGCCAATTTGTACTCCATTGCCCATTTTTGTTCTGATATTTAGCATTGGAGAATTTTTCCAAGTCATCTTCCGAGTTATGTATTTTCCTCATCATCTTCATGAGAAAGGCTTTGTTTATAATCTCTAATCTTTGAATTCCCAAACCCCCTTCACTGTAAGGGGTACAAACTTTTCCAGGAAAATGTAGTGTACTTCCTTGTTTTACTGTCTCCTGACCAAATAAAATTTCTTATAATCCTTTCACAGATTTTGATTATTGAAGCTGGACATTTATATACTGCCATGTTATGCATTGGAATACTGCAACACATAGATTTAAACAAAACTAGTCTTTCTTGAAAGGAAAAAAGTTTTCCTTTCCATGTAGCTAACTTTTTCTGCATCATTTCCACCATTGGACATACAATAGTAACCTTCACTTTACCAGATGTAAGAATCACTTCAAGGTATTTATCAAGGAAATCACTTATCTTCATTTGCATAATATTTTTAATTAAAATTTTTCTCTAATCGGAAGTACCATTTATGAATAATTTGCTTTTATTTCTGTTAATAATCTGACCTGAGCTTCTTTGATAATCTTCTTTGATAACCTGAAAAGAATCATAAGATTCTATTTTTCTCCATTACAAAAAATGAATACATCATCTGCAAAAAATTAGTGTATAGGGTTATACGTTTACTTACTACCATTGCTTTGATTTGGCCTTCATTAATTGACTGAGTGAGCCTTCTGCTTATAGCTTCTTCCATTAACACAAATAAAAGTGGATATAAGGGATCACCCTGCCTTAAACCTCTCCCAACAGAAAAAAAACCACAAGGACCTTCATTCACAATAACTAATATTTTGAATTAAAATAAAATATGTAACCACTCACACCAATTATCTGAGAAACCAAATTTTTTTAGAACCTGAAATAAGAAATTCTAACTTACATAATCATAATCCTGAGATATATCAAGCTTAAGTCCCACATTTCCACACATTCCTTTATTCTTCATTTAACATTGCACTGAAATTGAAGAAAAAGCTCGTAAAGTATGAATGGTATGATCAGAGGGAAAGTTAACACAAAAATTAAAGTGATTCGGTCAGTTGACCTACGTTCATTATGAAACCCCGTAGGGGTGAATTATATTATATGATCTCAATACTCAGAGAGATGGTTTTATGATTACATGAATATTCCTATTTATATGATAATAGGATATGAAAACTGTAAATCCTAAACCCAGATAACAAACTTGACTAGGTAAAACTTATCTATCTAGAATAGAGGATTTCCTAGCTAGATTACATGAATGCTATAACGACCTGGTCTCTTATATCTTCTCTTGATTCAAAACCACCTCGATCTCCTCGGTGGGTAGGATACACGACCTATATTCCAATAAAAGCAATGAGTACGAAGATCTTTTTTTTTTTGAGAATTTTGAGAATTTTTTGAACTAAGTTTTGGACTGATCCTTACACAGTCTCTCTCCTCAACTAAGACGATTTGAAACAAACCCCCAGTGTACGTTCTACCAGTAATGTATTGAACATCGTCAAAGTTCGGAATCGGCATGGATACTCTTATATATTACTTCAAAAACAAATCGATTTTCCTAATATTCTTATTTATTTATTTTATTTATTTTTTCAAGCATGATAATACTCTTATTACTTCAAAAACAAATTGATTTTCCTAAAATTTGTATATTTGTTGGAATTGCCGAAGGACATGCCATGGTATGAGTTGAGCCTTCTCTCATTGGCTCAAATCATTCCATGTTAGACAGACCCTTAACTAAACTGGGCCATGAAATAACATTTAATTATATAATAACCCTAAAATGCAAACCGTTTCCCTATATAATTGAACCCCTTGGACTCCTCTTACCTCGGTTGCAATCTATATCCACAACCCTATTGCGAGGGGGAAAATACAGTTTAGTCCAAAAATCAGTCCAAATGAACGGTTTAGTCTAGTCAGAGTCGACTAGGTACAAATTAGTCCAAATATATGGAAAGTACAATAATAACCCTCATTTACAATTTAGTCCAAATATTTGCATCTTAGTCCAAAATGACTCATGATGATGTCAGCATTTTTAAATAATATATAAATGATTAAAAAACAATTTATCTTTTCAAACCGCTCGTCCAAAATTCACAAACTTTATATATTCGGAAATCTCTTTTCGAGATCTACGAAAAGAGTACCCATATGACAAAATAATTTTCACTTTTTAATTTTTTTAATTCACACTAGTGTATAATTATGTACACATGGATAACAATACAAAAAATTCAACATTCATGATATCTAGACTGCCACTCCAATATGCACATATAGACAAAAATATCAACCACGCCAAGTTCTTATTGTATAATGGACGGATTTGCATTGGATGATTTAATAGTTAACCTGCATCCAGGAAAAAACATTAAAACATAAGAAACCACAACTTGAAGAAACCACCAACAACCACATAAGAAACAAAGGAAAGAAAACGATCAAAATAAAAATTTGGGCGATTATTAACTTAAATAGACACAATCCATTTGGACCTAACTGCACAAAATTAATAAGGCCTCATACGATCCCACTACAGTGATTTATGGCACTTTACCGAAAAAGAGATTATTAAATGAACTAGATTCCAATTTAACGTATCCATCACTAATGTTAATGAATCATTAGAATTCATGAGACTAGACAAGATGCACCAATTTGTATACACAACTAGAATCTTGTACCTTAAGCACCAATAATAGCAACATAAACACTACCACATGCTTATAGCCCCAAAGTTTCCCTGACAAATCAGTGACATGCTGCAAACCAAAGTGAGACATTCTAGGGTTCAATAAAACTTCCATAACACAAGTAATATAATATCAACGGAAAAAAGGAACCATAACTTTGAAAACATGCATAAAGCCAATCATTCACAACCAAACACAAACCTATTTTTCACAGGAATGACACAGGTGCACCAATATGTACACCATGGGAAACCTACTTTTTCATGCAACAGATGCACCAATATGTACATCCCTGCTAAACATGCACAAAATAATCACTCGTAACCATCCACAAACCTACTTTGTCATGGAAAATACACATGTCCACCAATATGTACACCACTACAAAACATGCATAAAAATGATCATTCATAACCACACACAAACATACTTTTACTTGGCAATTCCAAGGGTGCACCAATATGTACACCCATGCAAAACATGTATAAAACCTAATTTTTCAGTTAAGATATCCTAATGCACAAAATCCTATTATCATCTAAGACCAATATTAAGGTGGGCATCAAAAAAGGAACAAGTATACAATTAGACCAAATACCTTTCATAGTATTGCAACATCTTGGGTTGAAAGCATAACAGCATGAAGCGAGGACCCATCTTTATCATCTTTAACCTTCATTCCCCCTGCAATTGGAAGAAAGAAAAATGTTGAGAATTTGAGACATATATATTTCCTAATGATCTATTGCCTACACAATCATTTGATCCCATCCACATCAAAAGGTTTTAACATATGAGATAAGTAAAAGATAAACATAAAAACAAGGCTCTAATATTCACGGGTGAACAAATATCTCATAATAACAACATAAAACAACTACATGCATAGCACTGAAAACTACTAGGATAAACAAGCAAAATTGTGAGATAATTATCTAAAAAAAATTCATACCAGAAATAAGAATCATAGTTTCCCTTCCTAACAAATCTGTCACATGTTGCAAATCAGATTGATACCTATTATGGACCAATACAGGTGTACAACTATGTGCACATTAAAAATTAACATGTGTTCAACATTCATGGGTATTAACAACCAACATGTGTATAATTATGTACGCATTAAGAATCAACATATATGTACAACTATGTCTACAATCACAATTCAAAAACAAGATGTGCACTAAATGGAAACAAAACCATAACCTTACAAAGTCGTTTTTTCAATACGTGCACCAGTAAATATCTATGCAACATAAGCTTATGAAATCAATCTTTTCCCTGTGTGCACCAATTTGTACTTCCAAATTACTTATGCAAGAATAAACTTATGGAGTTATTTTTTCACATGTGCACCAGATTGTACACCCTGGTTATAGTTTTGCAATAATTACTTAGTGATTGTTTAGAACCATTTCGCTCTATGCTACATTGATATTCAAGCATTCCAATCATCCTTGAAAGAATGCACACACTATAATGATCCATAGTAGTTGAAAGCAATGGATGATATACCTCTTTGATACTGAACTAAATGAAAGAGAAACCTCATGGCTCTCCTCACTTTGGACCACGAGTGTGCCACAAAAAATCTTCCGACTCGATCCTTTGATGGAGAAAACATCTTGATCAAGACCGAACTATAGTTATGAATACAAATTCAGCGACTATTAGTACTAGTATAATGGAAGAGAGGGAGGGAGGGAGTGGCACATACTCGGTTATTCTTTGATCAAGATTATCGATGTATAGCCTTCTTTCAATGAACCCTATCTGGACACGATGAGCAGTAATGATGAGAGGCAAACTGTAAGAAGCAATAATGATCAATAGTCATGATCCAATTTTCCCATTCACCTGAAAGTAATCAGTATAATTATGACTATAAGTTTTTTAGCATGACAACTCTTGGTAATGGTAACCATCATTTGTTGTTAATAATGAGTACTGACGATGACATTATAACAACTATGTACATGTTAACAATAAACAGGTGTACAACTATGTACACAGTGATAATAAACATGTGTATAATTATATACACATTAATATTCATCATGTGTACAACTATATACACATACACGACACACATCAACGACTTCTAATTTGGGTAAATTGGAATGTGATAATGCTAATGATGTTGAAATCTGGCTTGTTTTTATATAATTATGTACCGTTTATCAACAAACAAACCAAAAAATCAAAAATGCAGAATAAAAGAAACAAGCGGAAAAATGAAGAACCTTAACCAATACCTTTTGAATGTTTCGTTTTGTGTCTCGAGAAAGAATTCCTGATAGTGCAGGGGTCATCAGAGTAGTGGAATCGTAGATGCTTTACAGATCTTGCAACCTTATAGAGATAATGAATATATAGAGTGTTTAATGATCACCCTATTTATGGGAGCATAAGCTTATGGAGTCTTTATTTTCACAACTGTACTAGTTTGTACAGGCACATATCATGTGGTCACTGTAGTAGTGTGTACACAAACCGGTAAAGACTAAAGACTATGGAGTGTACAAATGGTACATTCAAGTTGGTGGCTTATTATGACTATACTAAAATTTCCACTCAAAACTTTCACCTATAGTCTTTAAAAAAAAAAGGTTAACAAATAGACAAGTATTCCATTTCACTGATCAGTTCTAAATCTATATATAGCAAATAGACACTCATAATTGTCACACTATATCCAGTCATTCTATTGTCCTAACCAGATTCTTAAAAATCAAAACCGGTAACCACACTACAATAGCTTTAAGATTACCCAAATCTTGCAACAGCAACTCGCACATGCTTTCTGGCTAATAAATTAATGAAATCCATTCCATAAAAATATACACAGAAATGCAGAACATGGGGTTCATATACGTCAACATAAAAAATTAAAAAGGCATATTGGGGGTCATATACTTGCATAAAAAAATTACTCCCATGCACAATTGGATATATATCATTCCCATGTGAAAAAAACATGAAGTGGAAGTTACGAATTTCATACGAGCTAAGCAATTGAGACTAAATTTTATTTATATTGTCAGTCCAAGTACCAATTTAAATATCCAAGTAATATCTCAGTGAGTAAATATCCACATAAAAGAGATGACTAAATGAGACCAACAGTACCAAGATTCCGCTTGAAATCTGCGGTCAATAGAAGTGCGGAAACGCTCATATTCACCTTCCAGTGGAGATAAGCACCACTATTTTGGAAAATATGTTTATAGAGGTTTAAAGAATGTTAACAAATAAAACCATATACAAGAGAGGAAATAAAAAATAACTTACCATGTGTGTGTTGCAGAGAAGAAACGCCATAAAACAAAACGATACAATCACCCAGCTCTTTTGCAAGTCCCACCAAGGAGATGATGAAACTTGTGTATTCTATCCTATTATCCCAACTCCATTTGCCTCTTCTAAAGCACTCAACGGATCAAAGGGTCCATTTATTTCATTTAAGAGTAGTACGTCGGGTAAAGTTTCATAAAATACCAACACATCCATGATAGAACTTATGAGGCATACCCTTTTGAATGGATGACTAGAAGGCCTTTTTACTCTCTTTGTTTGATTTGGTTATCCCTTTCGCTTCTATTCTGGTAAAGAAAATCATTGCAAACTATGTTTGTTGCTTCAGTCCATCCGAATTATGATTAAATTTAATTTACAGTGGAGGTCAAAACTTTGAGATATATATACACAGAAATGAATCCGATTATAAGAAACTATAAACATATATGAACGCATTACGAACCTAATATTAAGTGTTTAATTGTTGAAAAAACAGAAAATGAACAATCAAGTGTAAAGACTCATCGTAGATACATCTTATGTCATCTATTGTTTTGTTTGATTCCTATAGTTTCCTTCTCAAACAACTCAATTCCTACGACAACAAGTGAACTGAAGTTTTCACAACAAATGCTAATCCGACAAGCAACAATTAATGAAATGATCATATAAGCACATGAAAATCCTAAAGAAATAAAAAAAATAAGATTAATGAAATCTAAAAGCAGAAAAAGTGGAAAATAAACATTTCCCGTGAAATTGTTGTCAAAATTTGTCAAACTTTTTATCCCAATACAGCTATTAAAATGAGATGATTATAGATCTAAACTCTAATGATAAACCCGATACGAAATTCAAACTGAAATCAAAGTAATTAGGTTTCTGAAAACGCATTTTTTTTCCGAAATCAATTTCGAATTCGATAAATTAACATTTTCATCAAATTAAATAATAAGAACAGACTGAACTTATCTGTTATGTCGCTTTGTTTGATAAACTCTTCGAAATAATTTTCATCTCATAAACCTTTCCCCTCAATTTAAACTTCAAAGAAATACACTGATGATGATGATTTAGGTTTTTAAGTAGAATCGAATTACGAATGTGCTTGTTTGATTCTCAGAATTTTGTTTGAAGACTGAAATTTCATTCGGACGTTATCGAGCGGAGAAGATTAGGTTTCAGGAATTTTTCTTCTTTTGGGAGATGTTTCGAAAATGGAAATGAAGAAAAACTGAACTCCCACTCTCGTACCTACTGATATGGGTATTTTTGTCATCAGAAAAAACCATTTTGGACTGAATCGTTCTTAAAAGGACTAACCCGTACCAGATTTTACAAATTTGGATCTCCTAGTACTAGGCTTGAGGGGAAAGAACTAGAGTGTCCGAAGCCCAACAACTTTGGGATTAAATGTTAATTTGTACTATTGCGGGAGAAGAAGAAGCCAAAGGTATTCATTACGCTTTTATACTTTCGTATTTCATTAACTGTCTACATTTGTTTGGGCATCCTTTGGTTGTATTTCAAATTGAATACACCATGCAATAATGAGTTTGTTATCGAATGGAAAGTATAACCAAGGGTCGGGTAAGATCCCTACTTCAAAAGCAGTACAAGATGGTGATGATGGCTATCGTCGACCGCGCAAAATCCGTAGAACCTCATGCAGTATCACAAACCTCCCCAATGACTGTCTAAATCTCATATTTAAGTTCTTAGAAACTAGAGGCGATCGGACAAAAACTAGAGACGATCGAAATTCCTTCGGATTAACTTGTCGCCAATGGCTTCATATCCAAAACAACAATCAGGAATCCTTGTGGTATTTGTGGAGTTGTGTGGAATATCCAAGAATTAGTCACGAAATCTTTCCCATGGTTCTTTGTGAATTGCTGACTCGTTTCCAAAACATCAAAAATCTGGGTCTGAGCGGTCGTCCTAAGATAACCGACTTTGTTACGTCAAAGCCACCGTTCTCTGGATCCAAAGTTCAATATCTTTGCTTGGATTACTGCTACGAGTATTCAGATATCGAGTTGTCTATTTTGTTTTCTTGGTTGCCTCGTTTGACATATATAAGTTTATCACGTTCTTGTATAACTGATAAGTGTTTAGAGGCACTAGCAGAATGTTGTTCATCGTTAAAGAAGGTTGAACTCCCATGGTGTGACTCGATTACTGATTCAGGAATAAGTTTTCTCTTACAAAACTGTGGAGAACTGGCTTCACTTTGTATTAGCTTCTGCAGCAAAATAACTGGCATTGGCTTTCTTGGGTGTCCAAAAACCTTAACAAAACTTGAAGCAATCGGGTGCAAATTTAAACCAGAGGGGAAAAAAGCAATTGTAAATGGAGGTGGGATGAATCATCTAATTCTATCAGCTGGGTTCGGCATGGCTGGAGGAGGATGTATTGATACTGAAGCAGTTATGACGATTTCATAAGGTTGTCCTTTAGCAGCGATGCTCTTGATCTTTTCAGGCGCGAAAAACTTCAATGTAATATCGATTCCTGGTTGGCTTTGAATTACAATGATATGTTAAATTCACTCGGTAGGTTCTTGTGTTTGTGTGCACAATTTTTTTTTTTGACTTCCCTATTCTAAATTTGTAATATCTAAATCAAATTCTTACCTAAATCCAATTCGTCCAATTTTGCACTAAATTTCATCTGCAGGCATGTGAATCTCGGTATTCTTCTTAAAATTCTCTTAGTTTCATTGAATTATTAGGAATGTTGAGGATTTTAAAATTAACAGAGTTGCATGTTGTTAGCCAAACCATGTTCCATATGTGTTTTATGGATCTAAGCTCACCTGTTCGAGCAGCATATGCCCATAGTCCCGTTTAAGTTTCAGTTTCTTGAATAGTATATTTTTAGAGATAAATTTTGTTAGCTTTTCACTGTGCTTATCTTGAACCAAGTTCATTGCATTTATTCTCTTCAAATATATTCAGTTTGCAGCATTCATTAATAACCATGACACATAGTTGTAACAGAATGATTTACACAAATTAATTCTCAGTTACGTACCATTGTCTGATCCATCTTCATCTTCTTCTTCCTTAACAATGCAATTGCAAAAATCTCCTCCAAGCCATTCACAGAAGAACCCTTAAACCCTTCTTCTTCTCTAATTGCACTTTCAATCATCTCCTTAACTTCACAAGCTTTACTTCTCATTTCAGCCCCTTTCTTACTTTCATTGCTCATAACCAAATCAATTACTCTCACTACATCTTCATGTCTGATCTCATTTCTATTCCCTCTAGCCAATTCAACACAAACACCAATCTCTTCCTCCAACAACATTGAATTGTTATACTGATCAGCTGAAATCGGCCATCCAATAATTGGCACACCAAAACTAATGCTTTCCAGAATTGAATTCCATCCACAATGACTTAAGAACACTGATGTAGCTTTATGTGATAAAATCTCCAACTGAGGTGCCCATTTCCTCATTATCAGTCCTCTGTTCTTAGCTTTCATCCGTTCCTCGAAACCCTCCGGTAACCATCCGGACCGGAACTCTCCATTTATATCATTCCCCAGTGGTGGCCTGACAACCCAAATGAAATTCTTCTCACTCTTTTCTAATCCAATTGCTAATTCCATCATTTGTGTGCCAGAGATTGTGTTCTGTGACCCAAATGAAATATACAAAACTGAATTCTCTTCTTGATTATCAAGCCACTGAATGCTCAAATCAGAACTAGTGCCATTACTAGCTCTTGATTTGAGAGACATTGAATAATCACTAACAGGACCAACTGTCCAAACTGAATCTTGACCCAACTTTGACCTGAAATAAGTCAACCCAACTTGATCAAACTCTTCAACTGTATTGAACAAGAACCCATCAGAACTCAATGTCTGAGAAAGCTCTCTTTTGTAGAACAAAGACCAAGAATCAGTACCAGTTGCTTGTAAAACATTATTAGCTAATTGAGATCTGTGGATTCTCAAATCTTGTGGGAAATCAGGAAGTAAGAATTCTTCTTCCGACTCATTTTGAAGCTGAGGTTGATTCAACCAGATAGAGTAGTAGATAGCCATACCATAAGCACCACCAGTATTGAAAACTGAATGAAAAATCTCAAATTCTTTAGCAACTTCAACTGTCCATCCAAAGAACCAATCTGCAATGATACAGAGAGGAGGAGTGTTCAGTTTCACTAGATCTGAGATGTACTTGTGGAAATGGGGTCTCAGAGAAGGCAATGAATCAAGAAGATTGACCATGATTGTGTAAGGAAGAACATCAGTGTTTTCAGAGTTTGGTGGGAGATTATGATCAGAGCTACAGTAAGGTAATGAAACTAAGTTGATATTTGAAGTGTTGGGGGGAAGTGATTTTTGGAGTTTTTTGATGTTGAGAGGAGTGTTGATTATGGTAACAGTGTATCCAAACTTTGATTGGATTTTTAGAGCTAAAGCTAAGTAAGGGATCAGATGACCTTGTGCCATGAATGGAAATAAGATCACATTTTGCTTGTTGCTGCTAGTGGACATGGTGGTAGCAAATCTGTGCTAAAGAGGAGGAGGAGAAGAGAAGGAGACAGAGTTGAAAAGAGATAAGGGAGTTTTGGGCTCTTTTTTCAACTCATTTTGCGTGTTTCATTTGCTTGCTTCTACTTGCCGCACCAAACCACATAAATGTGAAGAGAAATTAGGTAGCATTCAAGTGGATGTCCTAAGTGAATTTCCCAATCGTCTGTCCATTCAAGTGGATGTCCTAAGAGAAATTAGACAGAGTTGGAAAATTGATACTTTCATTTTTGCCTTGAGTTAAAAATAGCAAAAGGTAAAAATATCACTTTTCCTGAAACGACCATAGGATAAAAAGCTTGTCTGTGCAAATAAGAAAAGATGCTCAAACTCAAGGCAAGTTAATAATAGTTACACAAGGTCTCGACTCTCAACATTGCAGCAGAGGGTATTAAAATGGAGAACTGAGATTGTAAAACAAAAAAATGGGAAACAGATTTTTCGCAGTAGAAGAGGTTACATTTTCTTGTAAGTTCAAATTCCAATCTCAGGTTCAGATCACATTGGGTCTTTTGGAATCGAACATCTTTTCAGCAGGAAAGCTGATGTTGTTCAGGTCCCAAATATGTAATTTCGTAAGCTTGCTACACCCATCACACAGAGCTTGCAACCCTAGGTCTTTCAATCCCAAGAACCCAGTCACATCAAGTTCCTCTAGGTTATGGCAATTCAACCCAATAGCTTGCCATCCTTCAAGATCTACCATATAACAGAATCCTAGGTTGCATACCTGTAACGAAGGGCATCCTTTGGAAATCACTGTAACTGTCCTGTTATTTACCACTGAACCGCAATTTTGAAGATTAAGAACTCGAAGATTAATGGCGAATCCTTCTCCAATCTTGCTCAGTTCATATCCTTCTCCTTTATAACAAAAAGGCTCCCGGACTCCAGCCAGATTCATATGTTCAATCCCACCTCCACTAACAATTGCTTTGATTCCCTCTGATTCAAGATTACAACCTTCTGCTTCAAGATAACTTAATGTTTGTGAACACCCATGCAAACCAATACCCTTTATATTTCTACAGTCTGAAATACACAGTGAACAGAGTTGGCGACAGTTTTGTGAGACAAATTTGACTCCCGAGTCAGAAATCAATTGGCATTTAGACAGGTTAACATTCTGCAAGGATGAACAAGATTGTGCCAGGATTTCTAATCCTTTATCAGTAATTCGAGAATTTTTAAGACTTATTGTGGTCAAACGAGGGAACCAAGATAACATTAAACAGAGTTTTATATCTGAAAGCTTAGAGCAGCTGTCTAGGTATAGGACCTGAATGTGTGATCCAAAATACTGTGACTGTGATGTAACAACATCTGTTAGCTCAGGGCAACCTGATAGAGAAAGAAATTTGAGGTATTGGAATCGTGCCAATAACTTACAGAGAATTATAGAGAAGTTTTCTGGGCCAATTTCTAATAGTGTATCTGAACTCAAAGGAGAATGAAACCATAATGATTCATGATTGTAGTTTTGAATTCGAAGCCATTGGCGACATGTTAAACCAAAGGAACTACGATCAATGCTAGTTTTTAGGCCCAGGAATATAAGATTCAGACAATCATCTGGCAAGTTTGTAATTAAGGAGGTTGTAAGAGTTTTACAAGGATGGCGAGCACACCTTTTTCTTTCTTCTTCTACTATTTCTGACATTGCGATCTGTACCGGCCCTTGCTTGTAATGATCTTCGGAAGATAATCCCATCATCAAAATATTGTTGATACACCAAAGAGTAACCAAAGTTCCAACGTTTACTGCAAAGAAAAGCCAGAGTTCAATAAGTTAAAGGACGGGTGGAATCAGACCAACAGAATCCCAAAACATAGAAACACACAAATGAGGGAGGGTGGAAGGGTGGGAGGGAGAATGAATAAAAAACCTTGTCATAGTAAAAATAAAAAACGGAATAAAAGAAAGAAACACAGAAAGAGCAATCTACCCTCTGTTAAAAACATTTGATAATTGTGATGGGTAAATCTAGAATTATCTAGATAGCTAACTATAAACTCCCATGGGCTTATCTCAATGCATAGGCCCAGTCTAGAGATATCTAGACTCTTCTAAGATAAAAAGAGTGCAAGCCCATTCAAGAGTCTTCTAAGACATTTTCCATCATGTGTATCTAGAGAATTCTTTCTCTAGAATGATCTAGGTCAATTATCTCTAGAGATTTCCAAGTCTAGAATATTCTTAGTAGTTGGTCATGAAGTAGTATAAATAGAAGCAAATGTTGGCCTTTGTGGTCATCCACAACTCAAGTGAGTGAGTAAGTAGTAAGAGTGAGAGCTAGAGTTTAGAGTAAGAGCCAAAGTTCCTCTTTGTAAACAACTAGTGTAAGCCAAAGTTGCTACACAAGCCTCTTGTAATATTTTCATTTTCATATTAATACAAGCCTCACCTTTCAATTAACCAACCTCTCTTCCTAAATTCATTTCCATAAACCCATCACATTTCCGCATTGCGCCAACAAATTTGGTATCAGAGCAAACCTAACCCAGTAATCCTAAAAATCGATCCATGGCAATTAACCAAAGTATTCAAGGTTTCAATTATGCCCAAAGTCTAATTCCAATTTTTGATGGTGAGAGTTACGATTATTGGAGTCTACAAATGAAGACATTATTCATTTCACAAGACCTATGGGATTTTGTAGAAGAAGGTTATATAAAGTACCAGAGTCAGCAGAAACTCTGTCATCATGGACGGACGCAGAAAAAAAGGAGTATAAAGAAAATAAGAAGAAAGATGCTAAAGCACTACTGTTTCTACAACAGGGCGTAAGCAAAGCTATTTTTCCTCGAATTTCGGTGGCGAAAACTTCAAAGGAGGCCTGGAATATTCTCAAAGTAGCATTCCAAGGATCAGAAAAGGTAATCTCCATTAAACTACAAAATTTATGGCGAGATTTTGATAATTTACTTATGAAAGAAAATGAAACTATCCAGAACTTCTTCTCAAGAGTTACTGGCATAGTAAATCAAATCAGTAGTTATGGAGATACCATTGAAAATAAAAGAGTTGTAGAAAAGATTTTAAGGAGCTTACCGTTCAAATTCGATCACATCGTCGCTGCCATTGAAGAGTCCAAAAATTTATTGACTCTCTCGGTACACGAATTAATGGGTTCACTCGAGGCGCACGAGAAAAGGATAAATAGGTTCGCGGAGCAACCGTTGGAGCAGGCGTTTCAATCAAAAATAAATTTCAGTGAAAAGAAAAATACGGAAGCCAGAAAAGAAAGCTCCAGAGGGGGATCGTCATCAACATCACCTCACGAGAAAGGGTCGACGTCAAATCAAGGACCCAAAATTTCTACCCGGACGTGGAAGAGGAAAAGGAGGTTATAGAAACAACAACAAAGGTACGGAAAAAATTACTCCTCAAATCTCCGATGCAGTGTTTGCAAAAAGTTTGGCCATGCAACTGAAAATTGCAAGTACAAGTGCACCAAATGTGATAATTAAATCACATGGAAAAAGATTGTTGGCTTAAAATAATGAAGCCAATATTCCGAGAAAAATGATTCTCAAATCAAGTATTTATTCCTGCCTCACCTCGCAACAAGAAGCGCAAGGTATATGGTATGTCGACAGCGGATGCAGCAGCCATATGACAGGAAACAAAGAATATTTCGTAAAATTGGAGGAGCAAGAGATTCCACCAGGTCAAGCTCGGAGATGGAAAGTTCCAGAATGTTGAAGGAAGAGGAGTCATATCCGTACGTACAAGGTCAGGTAAAACTCGATACATATCTGATGTTCTTTATGTTCCTGGCCTAGCTCAAAATTTATTAAGTGTTGGACAACTTATAAGAAAAGGGTACTCACTACATTTCGAAGACGGAGAATGCACAATTTATGATAAAATTAATAAACAATTGGTGGCAAAAGTAAAAATGTCAGGAAATTTTGTCTTTCCTTATCTATGCCATCAATTGAAAATTGTGCAATGAGTACCAACCATATAGACGAAGCAAGATGGCATGAGATACGGGCATCTCAACTACAGATCCTTAAGGTTCTAAAATCAAAGAACATGGTAATTGGTCTTCCCAATATCGACGGTGGAGATAAATATGTGAAGGTTGTATTCTTGGGAAGTTTCCATAGACTTCCATTTACAAACATCGTGGAGAGCAAGAAGGCCCCTCGAATTGGTGCACGCTGATATCTGCGGTCCGACAAGAACAACTTCACTCAACAACAGAAGATATTTTCTCTATTCGTGGATGATTATACCAGGATGATGTGGGTGTATATTCTCGAGCAAAAGTCCGAGGCATTCACTAAATTCCTAGAATTCAAGGCGTGGCAGAGAAGCAAAGTGGCCATCAATAAAGTTTTCCGTACAGACCGTGGTGGAGAATTTACTTCAAAGAGTTTATCAACTACTGCAAAGAAAATGGAATTAAAAGGAGCTCACCGTCCGATACACTCCACAACAAAACGGCGTCGCGGAAAGGAAAAATCGTACGATCGTGGAAATGGCTCGCAGTATGCTAAAGCAAGGAAGCTACCCAACATACTGGGCGAAGCAGTCAACACAGCGGTCTACATCCTTAATCGTTCGCCAACAAAAGCGTTCAACAAAACTCCATATGAAGCGTGGCATAAGAAAAATCCCGAGGTAACTTCTTTCAGAATTTTTGGTTGCGTTGCATATTCACATATTCCATCTCAACACAGAGAAAAGATCGATGAAAAGGGAGAAAATCTAATATTCATCGGATACGACGAAGAGTCTAAAGCATATATACTTCTAAAGCCAGATACAAAGGAACTGGTAATATCAAGAGATGTTATCTTTGATGAATTCAAAGCTTGGGATTGGAATGATGAACCAGACAACCACGAGTCTCCACTACTCATCGAAGAAGAGCCAGATCTGTCACACCAAGAAGAAAACACTCCACCAGCAAGCCCGAGATCTCCTAGTCCAACACAACAAAGTCCAAGTTCATCTGAATCAAGTGCCCCACCTAGAAAGGTGCGTTCCCTAAGAGATATTTATAATGTATCTAATTGTGCTTTTATAGCACTAGAACCTCAAAAATATGAGGAAGCGGCAAAAGAAGAAAAATGGAGAAACGCCATGGACGAAGAAATGCGAGTAATCGAGAAAAATAAGACATGGGAGCTCGTTAATCAGCCAATTGACAAAGAAATAATTGGTCTGAAATGGGTCTACAAGACAAAATATAATGAAGATGGGTCAATTCAAAAGCACAAAGCAAGGCTAGTTGCAAAAGGATATTCCCAGCAACCAGGAATTGACTACAACGAGACATTCGCCCCAGTCGCTCGCATGGAAACAATCCGGATGGTGTTAGCTTTGGCAGCTCAACTCAAAATGAAAGTCTACCAATTAGACGTAAAGTCGGCGTTCCTAAACGGAGAACTTGAAGAAGAGGTGTACGTTGAACAACCTCAAGGATATATCCGAAAAGGAAAAGAAAAAATGGTATATCGTCTCCGCAAAGCACTATACGGTCTTAAGCAAGCACCGCGTGCATGGAACAGCAAAATCGACAAGTATTTCCGAGATAATGGATTTGAGAAAAGTCCAAGTGAGCCATCCTCTACAGAAAAAAGGTACGGATTTCCTAATCGTCTGTCTCTATGTTGATGATTTAATTTACGCCAGCACAAAACAAGACATGGCAGAAAAATTTAAGAAGGAGATGATGAAAGAATATGAGATGACAGACTTAGGACTTATGCGATATTTTCTTGGGATTCAAGTAAAACAATCTCCAGAAGAAATATTCATTTCCAAGAAAAATATGCGAAGACTTACTGAAAAGGTTCAACATGATGGATTGCAAACCAATTGCAACTCCAATGGGTACCAATGAGAAATTGGTAAAAAATGATGGAGCGACAAAAGTTGATCCAACCTTATTCAGAAGTCTAGTCGGCTCACTGATCTACTTAACAAATACAAGGCCAGACATCGTCAATGCAACCAGTATTGTTTCTCGGTTTATGAGCGAGCCAAGCAAGTTACACTATGCCGCAAGAGAATTCTTCGATATCAAGGGAACAAGGATTTTGGCATCAAGTATACAAGAGAAAAAGATAATGATTTAATTGGCTTCACAGATAGCGATTGGGCAGGTTCTATTGAAGACCGAAAGAGCACATCAGGCTATGTTTTCTGTATGGGAACAAAAGTTATCTCTTGGAGTTCTAAAAAGCAAAGTACGGTGGCACTATCGTCAGCCGAAGCAGAGTACATAGCATCAACAAGTGCAGCATGTGAAGCAGTATGGTTAAGAAGAATAATGACCGACCTACAACAAAAGCAAAAAGAACCAACAACTATCTACTGTGACAATATGTCTACAATTGCAATGACAAAAAATCCAGTGTTCCACGGACGGACGAAGCATATAGAGCTACGACATCACTTCATCAGAGAGTTAGTAGAGAACAAGGAAATCGAGCTCCAATTCTGTCCGACGCAAGAACAAAATGCGGACATTTTCACAAAAGCAGTCACGGTGGATAAATTCAATCATTTTAGAGATAAGCTCAACATCACAATTAAGAGGGGGTGTTAAAAACATTTGATAATTGTGATGGGTAAATCTAGAATTATCTAGATAGCTAACTATAAACTCCCATGGGCTTATCTCAATGCACAGGCCAGTCTAGAGATATCTAGACTCTTCTAAGATAAAAAGAGTGCAAGCCCATTCTAGAGTCTTCTAAGACATTTTCCATCATGTGTATCTAGAGAATTCTTTCTCTAGAATGATCTAGGTCAATTAGCTCTAGAGATTTCCAAGTCTAGAGTATTCTTAGTAGTTGGTCATGAAGTAGTATAAATAGAAACAAATGTTGGCCTTTGTGGTCATCCACAACTCAAGTGAGTGAGTAAGTAGTAAGAGTGAGAGCTAGAGTTTAGAGTAAGAGCCAAAGTGCCTCTTTGTAAACAACTAGTGTATGCCAAAGTTGCTACACAAGCCTCTTGTAATATTTTCATTTTCATATTAATACAAGCCTCACCTTTCAATTAACCAACCTCTCTTCCTAAATTCATTTCCATAAACCCATCACATTTCCGCATTGCGTCAACACCCTCTTTCTGTAGTGTTCTAGCTATTTTGTAGTGATCAGAACATCAAACTGGTCAAACAGCCGTCTACCCTCTTTCTGTAGTGTTCTAGAAGAAAAATAACAGCGTTCATTGCTTCAATGAAAAAAACATGAGAATTTAAGATGCTCAAAACAGGGGGAGTTTGATATGTTAGGCAGTGAGAGTTCATCGTCACAAACATAGTAAGTCCGTTGATCATCTCTACCTGAGTTCCAGATACACAATTATAGACCTATTAAAACCGACGGATGCTCACAAATCCCAACATAAATTGTACCAAATAGTACTGTCATTTATAGGTTCTCCATATCGACAAAGGTGCTTATGGTGGACATTCCGCGAGCAAACATGGCAACAGCTCTGTTAGCTTTTACATTGACACCTTGCAGCTTTTTAAACCAAACAGGAAAATATAAGAGAAAGCCGAAAAGAGAAGAAGTAACATGGCTGCCTTTTAGTTCAATAAAAGCCTGGATGTCCGTGAAAGAAGTATGCCCTTAACATTAACCTAACCTAGCAAAGTTCCTTTCTTGTACCTCACGTGCCTCCTCGGCCTTGTTATCTTTAAACCCCCTTTTCAACAAAAAAAAAAAAATCATTAACCTAACCCTAACTTTAGTGCCCCTTTGTTTAGCAGTTCAAAACTGTTGATGTTTCGAAAAAGTCCTACACCAACCCTTTGCTACAAAGCTATATGTCCGTGTACAACTAAAACCTTCACTGTTATAGTACTGTTCATTCTGTAGAATAAGTAAAACCCTAGTTTGATTGAAAACTCAAAGAAACATAGCAAGATCATTAACAGAAAAGAAGGAAAATGATTAGCAGAAGGAAGCAATCCACACAGGTAAAACCCCAAATTTCACTAACTCAAATTGATCATCAATATAAAAAAGAATGTAATTGTGAAGAATAACAAGCAGTAGAGAACTAATAAAGATTTAGGTTTAAGGCACACTACCTCAACCGCTCAAGTAAGAGGAATTATTGCAGAGAAAAATTCAAGCGATTCCTGAAAAGGAAAAGTAGGCATCTTCTTATATATTGATGACACTTATTAGTTAGGGGGTTGCCTAGATTACAGGTTTCTTATCTCCTGGACTGTCATGCTATTAGCTGGCTTCGTTTCTGCTTTCTTTTAACTTACGGACTTATCACCTACAGTAATTATTTACTCCAAGCAATAACAGTAATGGTGTCAGAGTGAATAGTTTTGACGCAAATTGCAGGGGTTCTGAACTTAGGCCCGTGGTTATCAAACACCAGAAATTGGTTCACCTAATTAAAAGCTGATCTACAACAACAGCCTAATGTTTTGTTAGCCAAGCGTTAGAACTTAATATGTTCATGAAGCCGTAAAGACTAACTTCACCAACAAAAATACAAGAGCAAACTTTCTAGGTTGGGTTTTAAAGTCCATGAAATTACATCTGTATATAGTTCACATAAAAATCTATGATGGAACTTCTGCTTAAGCATATTTTCCAACTAAATCTCAAGCAAAAATGCTTCATGCCTCATAACTATTTCTATCTCAGCTTTGATTTATCTTTATTTAATTTTTTACTCAAACCTCTAAATGAATACTAAATAAAGTTCGATAAGTACCTGATTCAGACCATACATGTCTCCGATCGATTCACGCCTGACAAACTGAAGCAAAATATACAGAGTCATCCATCTCCTTCGGAGAAGATAAATCTGGGGAAAATACAGACTTCCTCTCTACTTATGTCCACATTACGACGCCTGCACTTGAACGACTCAATTGCCAACTTCGTAACCCGAGCACAATGATTCATGTGTAATCTTGAAAGACCTTTGCACCCATCACGCAAAGATTGTAACCCACGGTCACAAAAATTACGGCATCGGTTCACATGAAGTACCTCTAAATTGTTGCAATTCCAACCTATAGCAACCCATCCAGTAATTGAGATCTCATGACAAAATGCAAGGCTCCACTTACACCGAGAGTTCTAAAACATGAAGAAACTAAAACATATACCTAAACAAACTCAAACATCTAAAACAAAGACAACTTCTAGAAAAACTCTTAACTTCAGTCTCAAGTCATTCCTAAACAAAACAACTTCTAGAAACTCAAAAACTTGTCTGCCAAGTAATAGTGTACAACTTCTAATCATAGTCTTGGTTAGACTTCATTTCCAACAAATGTCATGTAGTACTTGAAAGCCAGGAAATACAAAAGCTCTATTGGATATATTTGAGAGTGATTAAAACTCAGTTCATGCTTACCCGTGGAGAATGGTTGGGAAGGATTTGCACACCACGACCTCGCTCACTTACATTGCAGTAGTGTCATTTCATACATCTTTATGTGTTCTATAGGGTCGCATGTACCGTCCAATCACGATGTGAAAGACGGGAGAGTACACTTTGGTGGAAACCGTGCTCACTAGATCTTGGGTGAAGAGGGTACTTTAAGCCTCTGTAATCACTTCAAATAGCTTGTTGTCCATTTCCTTTTTAGCCATTTTTTTTACTAAGGTCTCCAGATGTTTCATCCTTTCAAACTTTGGTCCTGATATATGCCTTCTTGCACATGTTCCTCATCGGAAGTGGAACTATCCATTCACTCATACCGTCCTCTTAGTTGGCGATCCGGTTCGGGAGTCAGGCCTACGAGGAGAAACTTTTCAGGGGTGTTTTCCCGACTAAGAGTTGCTCGGGATACATTGTTGGCTTTGGGTCAGGTGTTATAACCAAATTCATTGCTGCTTGGGTCTTCTCTCCGTCCTCTCGTTCTTTAGGTGTTTCTTTGCTTAAGATGGTTATTCTCCTGTTGGAGAGTGGGATTTTTCTGTTCAAGATTGTTCATCATCTTTTTTTGCTTCCAATAGTTGGCGTGTATCATGGCCAAGGTCGCACCTGTACTCTCGTAGATTTAAAAATTGTTCATTTTAGGGAGGAAGTTCCTGCAACCTAATAACACCTTAATGTGATCTTCCTAACAATTCAATGATATAAAACAACAAACCAAAGCAAACAAATAATAAATAAAGTTATAACACACAAAGATATTCGTGGTTCGGTATGATTACTTATTCCAGCGAGGCTAAAGTACTCGTTGTTATTGAGTGTGTGATGATCACAAAGTAACCAAGGCTAAGCTATGGCTCTCAGGAACACTTCCTAGTCTAGTTTTTTCTCTCACACTCTTTCTTACTTCAACAACGTACCCTTTTTCATAGCTTAACCCAATATTTATAGAAAAAGTGCGATCTCTCTCTTGTCCCGAACTGAAGTAAGGATTAGGGCTGCGCATGGGACGGGACGGTACGGGTTTTTGCCTAGCTCAGTATCTGTACCTCCCTATGGCCGGTACCTGTACCTTGTACATGTACAGTACGGTACGGGACCTGTACCTGTTTAACTCGGTACGGGTCGGGACCGGTTCTTTACTTGTAGCATATCTGCATTCTGATTACTGCATATGTAAAAAAAAAATAAGAAAGCAAAGCAAAGCAAAGCAAAAAATCTTGAAAGTTCTAAGTTTAAAAACTTTAACTGTTAAGACTTAAGCGTCTTAAGACCTGAATTCATACATACTTTAAGAAAAATCTTTAAACTTCTAAATTCAACAATATCAAATGTTTAAGAGTTCAAGTAGAAAAAACAGAAAGCAAAGCAAAAAAACAGCATTTCGGCAGTTCGGCTTTGGCAATTGACCACTTTCATAAGTTTGGTGCGACAAAAAACGAACTCTATCTCCAAGCATCAAGCACCCAAGACCTCTGACAATTGAACCACACCCAAGATGTCTGCAACAACAATTTATATTTCAGTTTATGCATAAAAGGCATGAGTTGAAATATAACAACATGCACAGATAACCAGCAATCTCTGTTAAAGGACAATAATAAAAAAAATGCATTGACATTCTAAGCTTTATCAGGTGTGAATGTGGGTCTTTGATTGTCAGCAAATAACATAAGGCATGGAGAGTTATCAGCAAGGTATTATCGAACAAACACATGAATACCGAAATAGTAATCAAACAAAGAAAAGTTTATATTACCTTCCTCATCCTTGGAGTTATCATCTGGTACATAATCAGCTAAATGATCAAGATCAATGGGTTTGCTTAACCAACTTTGAAAACAGAGCAAAGTCTCAACTGTTCTTGGAGATAAAGAACTTCTCCATGGACTAAGCACACGCTTTCCAGTGCTAAAAGCTGATTCAGAGGCAACTGAAGACACTGGCATGGATAATATATCCTTTGCAACACATGAAAGTATCTTATACCTGCTACTATTAGCCTGCCACCAAGCCATAATGTCAAAACTAGACTTGCCTGTATTGTTCCCATCCGATTCAGACTCATCAAACACTTCCATTAAGTACATATCCAACTCTGTTATTGTTTCCTCAGCAGCTGGTTGGTTCTTCTTGTGCCTTTTCTTCCTTGACTGAAGAGTAGCAAGTCGACCACCATTTGGAGCAATAACTGAGTTCTCAACTACAACACTACTAGATGAACTTTCCACCACCTCATTAATTGAATGAAAAGACTTGTATTCTTCAAAGAGTATCTTAAAGTCCTTCTTGACCTGTCTCATAACTGTATTAACCTAACAAGGTCTTGCTCATATAAACACTGAAGAGAAAATTTTAAACCCTTCTCCTTCTCTCTTGGGTCCAACAGTTGAGCGAAAAACAAGACAAAATTCATCTTTTCATAAGCACCCCAATAAAAATTGTACTTTCTAAACATAGTATCAGCCATACGAGCAATAAATGGATCATTAGTTGCATTATCTCTAAACTCAACTAACTGTTCATGGATGAGTACTACTTCCCAAAACAAACCAGGAGTTGTAACAGTTGTGGAGGCATAAAATCTAACAGTAGCATCAAAAAATATCTTTAAGCACTTTAGAAGACCTCTAGCATATTTCCAATCCTCTTCATATGGAGCATGTTGACGAGGCTTTTTGTTGTTGTTGTTAGTCTTTTTCTTCCCCTTTTTATTACAATCATCCTCAACTTACCCCTCAGATTCAGAACTAGAGTAATCCTCAAAAGTATTATCAATATCCATGTCATAATTATCAGTATCAGGTAAAACATCTTTCCTTGATTCTTCAAACATGTACTTCTGTCTAAAGTCCCTATCATTCTTTTCTAACCTTTTGAAAACCTTTTCATACTTTTCAGCAGCTTCTAACATTAAATAAGTACTATTCCATCTACTTTTCACATCCAAGATCAAACCTTGCTTATATTCAATATTTTCTAATTCACAACAAGTTTTAAACCTATTCAACCTAGCAGGAGATCTAGTTAAATATTTGATAATTGACCTGATCCTACATATCGACTTATTGTAGAGTATGACTGCATCTCTTGTCACAATGGCAAGAACATGAGCTGCACATCTGACCTGGTAAGAGTGAAGTGAACAAATCAGAAATGAAATATACACATACATTGAATTAAACACATGCATTGAAAAGTTACAGAGTTACATGCAAACATTAGAATTTAGAAATGAACAAATCAGAAAAACTAACTTACGTGCAAATATTCGGCTCTAACTGGATATGAAGTCCAACCAATCACACTTTGCTTCAAATATTCAATTGCCATCGTATTAGCACTAGCGTTGTCTAGAGTAACCCCAAACACATCCTCAAGACCCCAATCCAATAAACATCTTTCTAACATTTGACCAATATCACTGCCTGTGTGACCTTCAATTTGACAAAACAAGATGATCCTCTTTTGTAACTTCCAATTTTGATCAATAAAATGAACAGTTACGCAGATGTACTTATAATTGTTAGGTGAAGTCCATGTGTCAGTTGTCAAGGGCACCCTCATTTTGGTAGATGCAAAGTAACGTTTCAGAATAACTTTCTCATCGAGATAGAGTTGTAACAAATCCCTATAAATGGTCATACGACTCAGCATTTTTAATCTAGGCTCCAACATTTGACAAAAGGCTCTAAACCCTTCACCTTCAACAATTCTGAATGGCTTCTCATCAATAATGATAAACACAACAAGAGCCGTTTTGCACGCTTGTTGACTGAAATTAGATGCAATCAATTTACTATCCTCACCTGGCTTTTGAGGTTCAAACATCAATAACTGTTGTCCTTCCACCTTCTTCTTATTAGGATTCTGGGTGCAATGCCTCAAGTGTTTCCATAACCAAGACATACCATTCTTTTGACTACCGGATTTCAATTTCTTGTGATAATGCTTACACTTTGCCCATTCCTCGTCTAATTTTATAAAATCCTTCCAAGCTTTTGAACTGGATTTCGGCTTCTTGGCTACATCAACAGCAGGAGATGTAGCTTCATTGGGATCTCTTTAGCAGCTTGCTGAGCATCAGCAGAAGGTACAATTACAGATGTTGGGTGAATAGAGGAACCAACTTCAGTTGCAGCTTGACTTTGATTTGCATTTGCATCCATCTGAAATGAAAAAAACAAGTTAAAAAACACCAGATTTAGAACATTAAAATAACCAACACTCAGATACTACACATAGCCAAACAACAAACCCCCATTTCAACAAAAGGAAAAAAATCTCACAGATCAACACTTTTTTACCACAGTTGACAAGATTAACTTAAAAATTACAAACCCAAAGTAGAAAAATACACCATGATATTCCCTATTTATCTATATCTCATTTTCAATTTCATAAATATATACCTCAAATTATACGATTTGAACCCTTTCAATTAAATCATAGATAAGTAAACCAGGATACATGAATAAAAAAAAATGAAATTATGGAAAATGTTAAGGTTTGTTAATTATACCTGAAGAAAATGTACCAGGATGATATTTTGTCTTTAATGAAAATGATTTTGATCCAAGATAATGAGAAGGAGGTGATTTCATTTCTAGGGTTAATCTTGCAGTAAATAAAAAACGAAGATGGTGGTGCGATGGCTCAGAAGATGGTGTTAGAACTTAGAACTGGTAATGATGATAAGAACTTAGAACTGGTGATGATGATTAGAACTTAGAATATGGTGGTGCGTCGATGGCGTCTTCTCGCCTCTTCTCTGAGAGGAAAATGAAAACCTGAGAAAGGAAACAAGATATGAGGGGAATACAATGGAGAAGGGGTATAACTTCTGCTATCAACGGCTAGGATTTAACCCTAATTTCAACGGCTATAGATCCTCGATACTACGATACGGGACGGGACGGGAATAACATAGAACCGTTACTCGTACCTACTCTAAGCACGGTACCAATTTTAGTACTTGTACCTGTCCCATCTGATCGCGGTTCCGGGAAGGTAACGGTACAGTTCTTGCGGTTCCGGGACGGTTTCATGAGACGGGACGGTACCTGTGCATCCCTAGTAAGGATTGTCTTTGCAAGATTTCCCTTTGTCAGGGCCCACCTTACTCCAGTCTTCTGATCATCTCACACGTGCTTTGACGGTGACATTAAATGCTTGGTATATCGGTCTTGAATCTCCTTATTTACTTTCCACGTGCCATATTTCTGGGTGGATGTGGTAGATATCTTGATCGTTGTGTTGGACGTACAGACATGAGTCGGTGCTTTGCTCCTATTATCTCAGTAGTATCTCAGTAGCTCAGACCCTCAGATGCTTCCGCGTGTTTATTCATAATTTACCACTAAAAGAAAAATATGGACTAGTCTAACATCTAGAATATATCATTATGAAGGAGATTTGTTTGATAATGGGAATAAGTGATGTTTAATGGACAAGCAAATAAGATCAAAAAATATAAAAATTATCCCCAACTTAATCCAGTTATGCTTCTGCACTAATTAATTTATACTGGTTAGACTGAGGTCTACAAAAAATAATTAAGGTTTGCCAAGTTTATTCCACATAAAAGAAGGGATACGAAGTGTCTAAAAACGATGAAACTACTAAATTACTCTCACTATTCAAACCTAATCCTAACCCTAATGCTTCTATAATTAAGACCCACTCTCAAGTCATTTCTATACAAATACTATACTTCAATCACTTTCTGTTTCCTTAGAAAACGATTAATGGACGTGCTAAATAAGAGACCTAGTGGAATTGATCTAGAAATTGCACTTGAATGAAAAGAAATGGAAAGAATCTTTTAGATATTTGATTGAATTTACGATGATGATTAAGAAGGATTTTGATCATGAAGGAGTGGAAAGCTAATAGTTTCTAGTCACTTTTTTTTTTTTTTGATTTCTTTCTTCATAATACTTTCTCTCTCTACACATGGTCAATATAAAACCATAGAGATAAGATGACATGTGGACATCTATTGTCCATACAATTCTTCTACTACTTATATTCTTACACTCCTATTACATTTGAACATTACATTAACACTCAACAATCTCCTCCTTAATGTGATGTTTTACAATTCCAATTAATTCTCTAAAATTTTGAAACTTGCCTTTGGGAAGTGCCTTGGTGAATATGTCCACCAATTGGTCTTCCGTCTTGTAACACTTGAGTTCTATCTCACCATCTTCAGCGGCTTCTCTAATGAAGTGATACTTGAGTTTGATGTGCCTTGCTCTACAATGCTCAACCGAATTTTTGGACATAGCAATTGCGGATTTGTTGTCACAAAAAATTTCGGTGCACCCTTCTTGTTTCTCTTGAATGTCTTCCATGATTCTTCTTAGCCATACAACATGAGATGTAGCTATTGATGCCGAAATGTACTCCGCTTCCGCCGTGGATAGAGCTACATTTTCTTTCTTCTTCGATGCCCAAGTAAATATGCATGAATCAAAAGAAAAAGTAAACCCCGATGTACTCTTCATATCATCAATACACCCTCCCAAGTCGCTATCACAATAGCCAACTAATTTGACATCCAAATTTCTTGAATACATGATTCCATAATTCATTGTACCTTGAATATACCTTAACAACCTCTTTACCGCGCCAAGATGTAGATGAGTAGGTGAACTCATGAACCTAGAAAGCATACTTGAAGCAAACATGATGTCGGGTCTTGTATGTGTAAGGTACAACAAGTTTCCAATAAGACCTCTATAGTAAGTCTCATCAACTTTTCTTCCTCCATCATCTTTCTTGAGTTTCTCATTCACTACAAGTGGTGTAGATGTGGGGTTACAACCAAGCATACCAAATTTCTTCAACACCTTTTCGGCATACTTGCTTTGAGAAATGAACACTCCATCTTCACTTTGATGAACTTCAATACCAAAGAAGTACATGAGTAGACCCATGTTACTCATTTCATATTTCATCATCATTTCTCTTTTGAATTGTTCAATCATATGAACATCATTACCCGTAAAGATAAGATCATCAACATACAAGGCAACGATGAGAACAGGCGTACCTTTTGTCTTCACATATAGTGTAGGCTCACTCTTGCTTTTGTTGAAGTTTTGCATTTTGAAGTATCCATCTATCTCACTATACCAAGCTCTTGGTGCTTGCTTTAGGCCATACAAAGCTTTCTTCAACTTGTACACCTTATCTTCTTCTCCTTCCACCACAAAACCTTGTGGTTGTTCTACATAGACCTTTTCATGGAGTTCTCCATTCAAAAATTCCGATTTGACAGTAAGTTGATAAAGTAACCAACCTTTTTGAGATGCCATAGCAATCACGGCTTTAATGGTGTCAAGACGAGCAACCGTTGCAAAAGTCTCATTGTAGTCGATGCGGGGTTGTTGAGAGTATCCCTTTGCCACAAACCTTGCTTTGCGCCTTTGAAGTGACCCATCCACATTGTACTTCACCTTGTAGATCCACTTCACACCAATAACTTCTTTGTCACTTGGTCTTGCTACTTTCTCCCATGTGTCATTCTCATTAATGAAAACAACTTCTTCTTCCATAGCTTTTATCCAAATCGGTTCTTTTGATGCTTCTTCAAATTTTTCCAGTTCAACCGTACAATAGTTACATCTTTCATACACTTCACTCAACCAATGCATCTTCTTTGGTGTCGATGGTGGTGATGTTTATGCACTAGTACTTGGAGACATACTTGGAGATGCTCTAAACCTTGCATTTGGGGGTGTTTGAGGTAGTTTTTCACCTTCTCCAACTTCACTTCTTGCTGAATTTTCTTTCTCTTCGTCAACAATAGCGGTTCTCTTCTCAATTTTACCTTCTTCCCAATTCCATGAAGCTCCTTCATCAAACAAGACATCACGACTTGTGATCATTGTGTTGTTTTTCAAGCTAAACAACCTATAACCTTTTGATGGGAGGCTATAGCCAATAAATATACACTTCTCACTTGATTCATCAAGATTTGTTCTCTTCACCATTGGAATTTGAGAATAACACACACTACCAAAAACTTTGAGATGTCTTACCGATGACTTTCTCCCATTCCATGCTTCAAACGGAGTTTGGTTCAATACGGCTTTTGTTGGACACCTATTCATCAAGTAGACGGAGGTGTTAACGGCTTCGGCCCAAAACTCTCTAGGCATACCCTTCTCATGAAGCATGGACTTCGCCATCTCCATCACGGTTTGGTTCTTTCTCTCGGAAACACCATTTTGTTGAGGAGTATAACCCACGGTTAGTTTCCTTTCCAATCCTTCATCTTCACAAAATTTATCAAACTCTTTGTTGTTATATTCTTTGCCTCTATCACTTCTCAAAACTTTGATATGGTGACCACTTTGCTTTTCAACAAGGCTCTTGAACTTCTTGAAGACGCTAAAGACTTCGGACTTTTGGCTCATGAAGTACACCCAAGTAGAGATGGCAAACGGGCGGGCCGGGGCTAGCTTGTGACCAACCCGCGGGTTACGGGTTAATACAAGCCTAAGCTTGCGGGTTGAAATTCTTCACGGGTGGTCATTTCTCCAACCCGCGCCCGTACCGGGTAAAGCTTGCGGGTTCACGGGAGCTCACGGGTTAGCTGGTTTTTGTTGAGTCAACTCGCCAGAAATCGATTTCTGGGCTATTTCCGGCCACATTCAGGCCATCTAAAGCTCCTTCCCAACCTAAGTACTTAATTTAACATTCATCATTTCATCTAATTCATTTGGTATTTCGATTCAAAAACTCAAAATTGCAAAACTAAACTACTTTTGCATTTAAAGGATTAAAGGAACACAAATACTAGTCATTAGTAGTTTAATACTTTAGTTACAGTACTTCATCAGTTCATGATGATATTTTCAACAAAGAAAAAAATCCTCCGAGACTGTAGCAATACCATTGTTTGTAGTTTGTATCACCAAGTGCGACAATAAAGATATTAATAACCACTTCCTGCACAAAATATATATTGTGTGGTTGATCAAAAAAAGTGTTAACTGTCCAAAAAAACATCTCCAATCTCTTTTCATTGTGTGACTCAATGTGCTGCAGCTATGAGCTTTACCATGAACATCCAAACATGATAAAATGTGCCAAAGTGATTATAATGCAGACGGCTATTGGTAGTTCATTAATTTTGGACCGAGAGGGAAGAAAATACATAAAAAACATATGCAGTTTCACTTACTTAACGGGAAGTTCCACGAGGAGAAAATGAGAACAAGGCCAAGGGGTTCAGGTACTACTTCTCACGGGGCTGGAAAAAAGAGCAATGGTATTCTTCCCTGCAACCCAAACACACGATCAGATGATGATTGTGTACAGACTACAAAAAGAATGAAAATTATCATAAAAGATAAAGAAGTCAAATTTTATTTGATTTAAATTTACAAAATGTACTTACAGACTTAGGGGACATCCACTTATCCAAACTGCTTAAAGCAAAATTTAAAGATTTCACTAGAACTCCAATCTACAATACAAAAAGGATAAAAGTACAACACTGGTTTAAATGTAGAAAAATGCTGGTAATATGAATGATACTTCGAAAAAGATCAACTGAATTTTAATTGTACTAAATGAATCAAAAACTGTACTAAAATTGTGCTAAAATTTTAATTTTAATTTTATATAAAACAACATAAAAAATCCAAGCAAAAATACCCTTTTTTTTACCGATCATGAAACTAAGAAAATATCTACTCAAGAAGTGTTTACCGATCTTCAGTTCTTCACAATCACAACAGTACTAAGAATATTAAAGATTTCTTGGGATTCCTATGTAAATCCCTAGATTCCTAGAAGAAGAAAATAAAGAAGAAAACAAATAGGAAAATCTGATTACCTGCTAGCCTTTAATCTTTAGATCAAAAGTACTACCTGCCTTTGATGGACGACGACTTTTTCCGGTAATTGTTCAGTAATCAGATTTTTCAATTTGTTGTTCTGTGAAGTTCTGTCCGTCAGGAGGTTAGATTTTTTACAAAGTTTGTGAAGGCCTAGTTTTGTATTTTTGTGAAGATTTAGGTAGTTGCAGGAAACTATGTTACAAAGTTCTGTCCGTCAGGAGACTCAGCAAGGAAGAAGAAAAAAAGAGGAAGAAGAAGATGAAGTCCTAGGATTTTTTCGATTTTATATGAGGGTTGAGGGAACTGGATATTGTGACACGTAACAGCTAATTGTGTGTTGTGTCATTGTGTTTGTGTGACACGCGGCTTAGTGAACTGAGACGGGTTACCCGCGGGTTTCACGGGACGGGACGGGCCAACCCGTTTCTTCACAAGCCACTAATTATACAACCCGCGCTCGTCTTGTTTAGTTACGATCCGGGACGGGTGCGGGTTTTCACGGGACGGGACGGGCCAACCCGCGGGTTTTGGCTCGGATTGCCAACTCTACACCCAAGTCATACGAGTAAAGTCATCAATGAATAAAATAAAATATCTATTACCTCCATGAGTTGGTGTCTTCACTGGTCCACACATCGGCATGTACCAAACCAAGAAGTTCCTTTACCCTCCATGCTACACCTTTTGGGAATGGTTGGCGATGTTGCTTACCAAGTGCACAACCTTCCACACTCCATCTTTGTGGTTGATATGTTGTGGAAGTCCTTGCACCATATTCTTGTTGGAAAGCACCTTGAGACTATTGAAATTCAAATGCCCAAGTCTTTTATGTCATAAACATGTTTCATCAATGGTTTCCATCCTCAATGCACTATTTTTTTTCTTTTCAAACACAATTGGAAATCTTCTATTTTTCTCCATGTTTATACTCTTCATGACTTGTCTCTTGTTGTTGTGTTTCTTGTCATAAATGGTGCAATATCCATCTTTAAAATGGACGGCGTACCCAAGCTCCACAAGTTGCCCAACACTAAGCAAATTTTGTGCCAACTCCGGAACATATAACACATCTCTAATATATTTTTCTCCATTGATAGTTTGCACACATATTGTACCTCTTCCATTATCTTGAACCATATTTCCACCACCCATATTCACTAAAGAATTTATGGAAGTATCCATATCCACAAACGAGCTTTTTTCACCGGACATATGAGTTATGCAACCACTATCCACAAACCAAACTTCACTTTTGGAAGTCACCATGGCACTTTGACAAGCATAAAACAAATTTTGTTTTTCTTCTTTTTATACGGCTCTATCGGCTTGTTCTTCATCTTATTTCAATCTACAATCTTTCTCCAAATATCCATACTTCTTGCAATTGCGACATTGGGGTTTTCCTTTGTTCCAACAATTCTTCTCTAAATGACCATTCTTCTTGCAAAAATTGCATCTTGGCACTTGAGAAATATCACTCTTTGTGTAGTTGTTGGAGCTTGCTCCTCCTTTCTTCCATTTTCCCTTTCTTTTGAAGTTTGATGTTGATTCATCCTTGTACTCATTTTTCTTTGTTGCTGAATTTTTTGAGTTCAAGTTGAATTTTGATTGAAAAGCACTCTTAATTGAATTTTCGGAGTGTCTTAACAACCTTTGCTCATACACCTTCAAGAAATCCCATAATTCTTGTGACTTTAATGTAGATAAATCTTTAGTCTCTTCCAAAACCGCCACAATGGGTTCAAACTTTCTCGGCAAACAAATCAATATCTTCTCACAAATTCTTCTTTCTTCCATCTTCTCATCACACATCATCATATTATTGACAACTTCAATAACTCTTGATGAAAATTCATTCAAGCATTCATTCTCATTCATTTTAAGATTCTCAAAATCCATTATATAAGAATGTAATTTTAACTCTTTTACCTTCTTATTACCTCCATACTCCTTTTTAAGAATATCTCAAGCTTCTTTAGCTTTATGAAAATGAATTACTCTTGGTAGAAAAGTGTATCCAACTCCTTGTTGGATGTAAATGGATGCTTTAGCATTCTTCTTCCTACTCTCCTTAAGTAAATTCTTTTGGTCTTGATCTAGAGTTGATGTATCTTAATTTTCATCATACTCACTTTCTACAATCTCCCACGCATCTTGTGACATGAACAAGGTCTTCATTTTGATGGCCCAAAAATCATAATTTTCTTCATGGAAAAGAGGTATTGATGGTTGTTGAATGTATAAACTTTAATTACTACTACTTTCCATTGATTTGGTTGATGATTGATTGAAGAAATTGGGTATTTCTTTTTTTGGATCTAGTTTTTGAGAATTTTAAATGTTGCTGAATTTTTTGAATTAATGGGTAGAAATTGTTTTTTTTTTCACTCTCCAAGATCAGATTCACTTGATCTATGCTCTGATACCAATTGTTAGATATTTGATTGAATTTATGATGATGATTAAGAAGGATTTTGATCATGAAGGAGTGGGAAACTTATAGTTTCTACTCACTCTATTTTCTTTGATTTGTTTCTTCATAATACTTTCTCTCTCTACACATGGTCAATATAAGACCATAGAGATAAGATAACATATGGACATATATTGTCCATACAATTCTACTACTACTTATATTCTTACACTCCTATTACATTTGAACATTACATTAACAATCAACAGAATCGAGTACTTTTTTTTGTCAAAACATTCCTTGTTATCAGGTTTTTTATTCATTTGTGCATTCAAAAATTGAAAATCTTCAAAACTAGATGTTTTATGTTTAACTAGAATTGTTCGATATGAATGCCAACAACAACCAATTCTCGGATTAATAAGTCGTTGTGCAGATATATATCGACCGATTGATTTTGATATTCTTCATAGTTGAAGAACACCGACACATAATTTGTAACATTATGTACTTTTTATGGTTTTAACTGAACCCATAAGGGTTAGAAATCAAACTCTACACTCTAAAAATAAAATAAAATAAAGCCAATAGTTGTGTGCATTTATGCTAAGCATTATGGTGCACGATTTCGCTCCATTATAGCTTAATTGTAGCGAAACCTATACTATGGTCTTCCATGTTATTTAAATGTGGCGATATCTCTTAAAAACACTTCAAGTATTATTAAATCTGACCCACCTTGTAGCCAAGGGAAATAAACTACTTTATGAAAACTCATTTTCCGTTTGATTTTCTACGAATACCGAGTATCCATTTCTGGTTTTTACATTTTTACACTAAAACTTTTCATTTAGTAAAACTCTTTTTCTTACCTACTATGTCTTTTTTTTTCTTTTCTTAGTTATTTTTTAACCTATACAAATATTCCAACTGATAAAAAAATTGGTAAAGAAAAACAGATATTCAGTTTCGGACTTTCCGTTTAGAACTTTCAGTTTGTGCAAGGTTTAGCTAAGGGATGGCGACGCGCCATAATGAAGTTCGCCCGAGACGTATATCCCTTAGCTTCAAATAAGCTATAGCTAACGAAAATGGAAAATCCTTCACCATAGTGCGCCTTTTGATTTTGAGCGCAAACAGTGGTTCCTAACCAGAAAGTTTGTCTTAATAACCTTGTATGCAAGTTGTACACGTGTTACTCTTCTTCTAGTTTTTAACGGGAGGGAAAATAAAAGAGGCAGGGAAAAAAGGGAAAGAGAGGGGAGGAGGGATTCTGTCTACTCTTGGAGTTCATATACGATTATTTTCTTTTCGAAACCCCAAGAACCCTGATCATCTTAGAGAGATCAACCAATGACTTATTTTGATATTCATACTTGAACAAATGGAGTTTGTGGTGAGTTTTGAGTTAAGTTAGGGCCATAGAATCAGCGAGAATATAGATACTAGATAAGAAAATACCTCTGACTTCCATTGCCAAATGGTGATGTTTCTTCCATTATTTGAGAAGATTGTCAAATAGGTTTCAAGTGATTTAGGGACCTGGTTGTTCATGAAGAATGGGTTTTGGTTGTATTCCAATGTCAAAAGAGATTTGCATGGCATTAGACGGTGGGTATAGGCGTGACAATAGCTGACTAACACTAGATGTTGCTGCTGATTTTTCGCAGTGAATGGTTGAGAAAATGTTTTGGTGTTATGAATGCTTAAAATTGTTGGGCTTGGTGTTAAACTTGAAATTGCAGGTGTAGGTACACATTTCATCTTACGCCACGTGTCCACAAAGACACACGTGGAGGACATGCGACTGAGAACATCAAGATATGATATCACACGTGGACAGCCAAGAGACGCGCCTTATCAAGATAGCGTCGCCACCCACCAGATCCAACGGTAGAGGATCGAGGAAGACGGAAGCACTAGAACACTGCGAAGCACTGAAGGATAACCCAAGATTCACTTTATCCTATCCCCAGAAAGATCTAAGATCTACGGCCGAGGATAGTCAGACTGACGCAGACAAGACAGGGGCAGAGGACAACTGTCTACCGCGGACAGACATCTCAACTACCCGCATTAAATACCCTCAAACAGCATACGTGTCAGTCATCCTGTGGAGGAAGCGCAGATAGCGCTGAATATTCCAACGGAACACGCATAGAAGACCAAGAAGACGAAGACCTCTGCGTAAGCGGCACAAGACACAAGAGAATAAGGTTATAACGGGCCTCAGAAGTGGACCCCATGTAACCACCCTATATATACCCCTCTCTCCCAAGTGAAGAGGGGAGGAAGAAGCATTGAGGAGAGAATAGGAGAGAGACATAGAAATAGAGAAAGTGTAAGTGAGGTTCCTCCTGCTACGCAGGCTGATATTGGTCTCAAAGTCATCCGACTATTTCTGTAACCCTCACAAATATAAAGAAAAACCCAACCCTGGAGACAGAGATCTGAGGGAGAATCATATAAGTTAATCGTTTCGTCTATGTTCATACATCTATACTTTGTATATTCAATTCGTTACTTATAGCATATCATGTTCGTACATTTTATACTTCGTCCACTATTTATCTTATTGTATGAGCCATGGACAATGATTTTAGTTGATGAGACGAGGAAGAGTATTAGAACTCTGAATCAAGGATTCGACATAACCAATCCATTCCCTTCAGGCGCATCCTATTTACTGTATTATCATGAGTCTGCGCGCATTGTTTGTAAATACTCAGATGACATTAATCTGCGTGTTCACAATCTGGCGCTCGAAGGAGGGGCATTCATCCCGGTAAAAGATTTATCTTCTCCTGTGACTTGTTTCAGGCTTCGTTTTCTGAAAATAACGATGTATGGAACACTACGGTTTTTTCCGTTCATGATTTCAAAAACCAAGATTATGAACAGATCCGCGTTTATCTAAGTGGATCTGATTTTTCATGCATTTTCTAAGTTTTCACACCTTTGAAAACTAAAATTATGAACAGATCCGCGTTTATCTAAGTGAATCTGATTTTTCATGCATTTTCTAAGTTTTCACACCTTTGAAAACTAAAATTATGAACAGATCCGCGTTTATCTAAGTGGATATGATTTTTCATGCATTTTTTAAGTTTTCACACCTTTGAAAACTAAAATTATGAACAGATCCGCGTTTATCTAAGTGGATCTGACTTTTCATACATTTTCTAAGTTTTCACGTCCTTGAAAATCAAAACTTCGAACAGATCTGCGGTCATCTACATAGATGGGTGCCTTTTGTATCTTCAAGATTTTACACCTTTGAGAACTCAAAACGCTAATAAACATCACGTGGGACCCATTGTCTTCGTGATTTTTCTCTCTTTTTCACGGAAATATTAAAAGATGGAGAAAAGCAAAGATATCGGGAAGGCAAAAGCTTCGTCAAAAGAGATGCCAAGGACAACCCCAGTGGTAACTAGGAGTAAGCAGAGAGGTGAAAAGCTGAAGGCAGCGGATAGGGCGCAGGATAATGCGGAAAGCACGACCTCCATCAATGCCAAAATCATCGCAGCAAACGCAGTAAATACCGCGGCAGCCAAAGCAGGAGCTTCAAGAGCTGGCGGATCCAAGGTTGGAGCTCCCAGAATAACCAATGCTCAACTAAAGGAACATCAGGAAGTCGTAGCAGAGTCAGGAATACAACAACCCCTCTATGGGATGCCCTTAACCAACGAACATAACATACCTTTCCCGACCAAGCAACCGCTTCTAATAGCAGGTCAACCCTCACAACAACCGTCGGGGTCCCAGGTTGCACGGTTAGATCCACCATAGCCAGTAATACAGATCGTGGATGAGGAACAGACCATAGCCGCCGATGAGCGATTGCGGGCAGGAACACCAAATCAAGGGTCAAATCATTCCGCTCAGATGATGGCCGAGCTGGAAGAATTAAGGAAGAACCAGAAGGCATACGCAGATGCTGTGGAGATATTAGCACAAGAGAACCAAACACTCAAGGAAATAATCATTCATAGCGCAGAGGTAGAGAACCAACGCGACGAAGCTAACTCCAAGGCTGTAGAACCTAATCAAGATAGAAGAATGGTGATAGCAAACAACCCGATTTCATTGAAACGAAGAGGAGCAAGGAGAAGCCAAAGATCAGACCCTGAGTACAATCCCGAAAACTCGGACTACTACGACGGTACCACCCTCCTAAGAGCAAAATCTACCATTCTTGAAGAGCACCAGATCGCAATGGAAAATCTGCATGCTGAGATGCTGGCATAAATCAAGGAGCTAAAAACTAGGCAGGGAGGCGGAAGACTAGAGCAAGTGATGAAGGAAGCAAACACTACCCCGATGACGCCACACTTGGCCAGGGCTTCCAAACCGCAGAAATGTTCGGTTCCTGCTTTCGATTGCTATGACGGGTCAGCTGATCCTGCGGCTCATCTTCGATATTATAATCGAATGATGGCCCGTTGGGATAATGAAGACTCCATACTGTGCAGATACTTCCCATCAAGTCTAAAAGGGTCCGCGTTATCATGGTTCGACAACCTGCCGTCAAACTCCATCGATTCCTACGACCAACTCACAGAAAAATTTCTGGCAACATACATGTACAACAAGGTTGTCAATACCGGCATGGACAAGCTATTCTCGTTGGAGATGAAATACAAAGAGATCATCAGAGAATACACTGATAGTGGTACAAGATTTTCCAAGCTATTGGCAACGTAGATCCTGTGGTTAGTATCAACTGCTACAAATGGGGGATGGACGGGATGAGTCCTTTGTTTGTGGAGATCCACGGGACCATCCCTACCACCGAAGGAGATCTCCGGATAATCATAGAAAAGCATGCAAGGTTAGAGGAAATTAGGCGTGAAAATCCCAGATCTCATACTCTACGTCCCACACGCACAAATTCCGTGGATCAAGCCAGCGGGTCCAAAAGAGGAATCACAGAAGAGCATCCCAACATAGAAAGGAAAGAACGAAGGGATGATAGACGAAGAGATGATCGAAAATTTGAAGATCAAGTCTATACCAAGTTGAATACCAGTTATTCGCGCATCTTGAGAGAGATCAAAGGGAGGGAAAACTTCGATTGGCCATGGTCCAAGGGAAAGCAGCCTCCTTGATCAGAAAAATCCAAGGAATACTGTGAATACCATTGTTTCAACGGTCATCAAACATAAAAGTGAAAAATTCTCAAGATAATGATTCAAAAACTAATCGACGCATGAGACCTGAAGCAATATATATGGAAGATTGATAACGAAGATAGAACCAAGAGAGGCAAGCAGGTTCAATTACCGGAAGGCAACCGCACCCTCAACACGATTTCATGTTCAGAGATTCAAGGACCATCCCTAACCGCCCATATTGGAAAGAGATTGAGAAAACATTTCGAAGATTATTGTGAGCTTTATAAGATCGATGGGAAAGAGGTAAACGAGCACGAACAATGGATGGACACGCCCATGAACTTCGACGCAGACGATGTGGAAAAATACATGGAATACCATAATGATCCTCTAGTCCTCACACTCCAAATAGCAGGGTGCAATGTCAAGAAAATTGTCATCGATGGAGGAAGATCAGTCAACGTCCTGTTCTATGACACGTTCAAACGTATGGAACTCAACGACGAGCAACTGCTGTCATATTACTACACCATCTACAGATTCAACGGCGCAGCTACAAAGCCCCTAGGGGACATTGTCTTACAAGTAGACGCAGGGCCCATGAAAGTGGACACTCGATTCAGCGTCGTAGATGCACCTTCACCTTACAACGCCATCATCGGAAGAAGATGGGTTCACAATCTCAAAGGATTAGCGTCAACTTACCATCAATATCTCAGATTCCCAACACCCCAGGGAGTCATGGAAATTAAAGGAGACCAAGTAACTGCGCGGGAATGTCAGACCTTACAGAATCAGATCAACAACGAGCGGGATGAAAACCACCAGTCCCGAAGAGCCAAAAATAAGGAAATAACCATAGATACATATTTGGAAGAAATCTCCGGAAAAAGCCTCCTAAACGTGAGCACCACTGGCAACGCAGAAGCCAGCACCTCCGCGACAAAAGAAGACGGAGAGCACACCAAATAGCAATCAAAGAATGTTCCTCTCTTGGGGGAACCAAAACCCACGTTTACGCCTGTCGAAGCAGCTAAAAAAATCAACATAGGTACTGAGAGAAATCCGAAAATTATCAGAATAGGCACCTTGATGGATGAAGAAAGAGAAGCCGCGCTAATCAAACTTCTAAAGGAATACGCGGACATATTTTCTTGGAAATTAGGGGACATGCAGGGAATTGACCCAAAGTTGGTTCATCACGAACTTCGAATAAAACCAGGTACCCCCCTTGGCAGAAGGTGCGCAAAGTAGCTCCAGAATACCATCGAGCAGTTGAAGTGGAACTCCTCAAACTACTGGACGCAGGATTCATCAAAGAAGTTAAGTACCCAACATGGATCTCTAACATGGTCATCGTACCGAAGAAAAATGGCAGAGTAAGGATATGCATCAACTTCACCAACCTCAATAAGGCTTTCTCTAAAGATAGCTACCCACTGCCAAGCATTGACCAACTTGTTGAGGCAGTTGAAGGATACGAAGAAATGTCATTCATGGATGGATACTCTGGATACAATCAATTATTCCTAGCAGAAGAAGATCAACAACATACAACATTCTATACACCACACGACCTCTATTGCTACGTAAGAATGCCCTTTGGATTGCGAAACGCAGGGGAAACCTACCAAAGAATGGTGGATGCAATTTTCAAACCATGGATTGGAAGTACGCTGGAAGTATATGTGGATGATATGCTCGTTAAAAGCAAGCTGCTGCAAAGATCATCACCAAGACCTAAAAGATATTTTCCAAGCAATGACAGTGCACAACATGAAGGTAAACCCAGAGAAGTGCACTTTTGGTGTCACTTCCGGAAAGTTCCTCGGATATTTGGTGACGAGGGGCATTGAAGTCGATCCCGCTAAAATTGAAGCCATCGTAAGAATGCCATCCCCAAAGAGTTTAAAAGAGGTTCAGAAACTCAATGGTTCGCTGGCTGCGCTGGGGAGGTTCATATCCAGGTCCTCGGACAGATGTAAGCACTTTTTTAACATTCTCAAAAAAGGAAGCAAATTCGAATGGACGCAGAGTGCGAGGAAGCTTTTCGAAATATCAAAGAATACCTGGCTGAGATCCCTATATTACAAAACCAGACCCTGATGAAGTGTTGGCACTATACATAGCAGCAACAGAAGATGCAGTCAGCGCAGTATTGGTTAAAACCAACACGAAGATAGAGCAGCCCATCTATTACATCAGCAAGACTCTGAACGCAGCAGAAAGAAACTACACGAAGATCGAGCAGCTCATCTTGGCGTTAGTATGGGCAACCCTGAAACTCAGAACTTACTTTTTGACTCACTACGTCCGCGTCCCATGCAAAGCTCCGCTAGAAGCAGTCCTTAAAAACGCAGGAAAAGTAGGCAGAATTGCAAAATGGAATACTCACCTAGATCAATTCAATATCATCCATGAACTACCACTCTCAGAAGTCACAAGTATTAGCAGATTTCCTAGCAGACTTACCATTGGATAACTGCGAAGAAGTCATCATCGAAGGACGAAAGGCAGCAGGACTACCAGAAATGGACGAAGGTAAAGACCCTATAGACATCTTGGAACCAAAAAATCCTAGGCAATGGGAAGTCTTCGTAGATGGGTCGAAAAATAAAGAAGGGGCGGGGATAGGCATCGTAATCACCACCCCAACAGGAGACAGGATCATACATGCTTTCAGGTTAGAATTCAAGGGGCATACCAACAACATAGTTGAATATGAAGCAGTGGTGCATGCCCTTCAGTTGATAATAGAAATGGGCATAACTGACGTGCGTCTGACAAGCGATTCACAGCTGGTCATCCGACAAATAGGGTTGCAATATAATGTTTATGACAGAACATTGTCAGCATACATGGAATTGGTGCAAACACTGGCATCACAAATCCCAAACATCAAATTCCGACACCTGGCAAGGAAGGAACTCAGGCACGCGGATGCCCTGGCCTACATATCATCGATGCTCAGAAACGAGGACGTCAAAGCAATCAAAGTAACCAGGATTTACGAGCCTTCAATTGATATTCAAGAACTCTGCGCTGCACACAGAGGAACCACGCAGAAGAAGAAGATATTGCAGATGATGACGTGGGAGAATTCATCGCGGATGATTTCCAAGAAGACGACATCATGGCTAAGGCAGATCAAGATGAAGACTTCAGCAAAGAAGAAGATTGGAGATCTGAGATTCATCTTTTCCTAAAAGAAAGAATTCTACCCTCAGATCTAAAGCAAGCCAGAAAAATACAGTCAAAGGCAGGAAGATATGATCTGAGAAAAGAAATTTTGTACAAAAAATCTTTTCTCGGACCATTATTACGTTGCCTATCCAGATCCGAAGGACATTTGATTTTGAAAGACATACACCGCGGCGACGCAGGCAATCACAGCGGAATGAGATCCCTAGCAGATAAGGCGAAAACTCAAGGATATTACTGGCCAACAATGATACGAGACGCTGCAAGAATGTCACGAAGATGCGAAGAATGCCAGCGTTTCGCCAAAAAAATCCACGCACCAGCAACAATGTTAAACCCAGTAGACCCCTTGGCCATTCTCAAAATGGGGCATAGACATCGTGGGTCCCCTAATCGAAGGATCAGGGAAGAGAAGATTCTTGATAGTGGCCACGGACTATTTCAGCAAATGGGTAGAGGCTAAAGCCCTGGCAAGGATTCGAGACGCAGATGTCTTCACATTCATTTTCAAAACATCATTTGCAGGTTTGGCATACCAGCTGAGATTGTATCTGACAATGGCAAGCAATTCCAGGGAAAAAACATCGACTTACTCTTCGATACTTTCAAAATTCGAAAGAACAAGTCAACACCAATTTACCCTCAAAGCAATGGTCAGGCAGAAGCCACAAACAAAACCCTCGCACTCATCCTCAAAAAGCAGTTGGACGAATACAAGAAGCGTTGGTGTGAGCAACTACACAACGTTTTGTGGGCTTATAGGACAACTCGAAGATCCCACGGGAGAATCCCCATTCTTACTCACCTATGGAGCCGAAGCTATTATCCCAACAGAAATAATCATGCCAACTACGAAGACTGAAGCATGGGAAAAGAACCTCACAGCGGACATGATGTTGGAAAGGTTGGATGATCTAGAAGAGAGGAGGGAGGCAGCACTACAAAAAATGGAAAACTATCAAAGGAAACTAGCAAGGGAGTATAATAAGAGGGTTAAGCTTAGAAATTTCGTAGAAGGGCAGTATGTGCTGAGGACCATTCCCCAATACCAACGAGAAAAGAAGTGGGGCAAATTAGCACCAACATGGGGGGGACCCTTCGTCATACATGATGTTGCAGGAAATGGGTCTTATTATCTGCGCAACCTAAAAGGGGAGATCCTCAAACACCCATGGAATGCAAAATATCTCAAGCCATACTACCCGTAGAGGGCAACGCAGACCTGCATCTACGTGAAGAGCGCCAGAAGAAGAAAACGACGCTTGCGATCGACATGTTTCTATCTCTGAGAGAGGAATAGCAAACCTCAACCTATCAATCAAGCAAACTTTTGGCAAAAAATAGTCAATACATGGAGCAACATAGTAACAAGACGACTGCGTGTAAATATAACACCTCACGAGAACCCTACACCTGTAAATACAGCCTCCGCGTCAATACTTCATCCTCCTGTTTTTTACTATTTGCTACCTCAGAGGTTCCATCAATGGAATTCTTTTATAGACACTTTAACCCTCTTTCACCCGTGGACGTAGACACTCTGCTGTCGAACCACGTAAACACTGGTGTTAATTGTTCTATTTTACTTGGGGAAAGTAGTCACCTACAATCTCTCGGGACTCCCCTATCAGCGTCTATAAGTGTAGGACCATGGGGAAGGCATCCAGCAGAAAGTGATACCCAACCAATCTTATGGCAGCGGGTTAACGGAATGAAAGTACATACTAAACAACTCATATCCTAGAACGCTGCCCCGACCCCCACCCTTTGGGAATCCTCTGGCTCAGGATTATCCAGCGGGGTGACAGGTCTCAAGACGTTCACGAAGATACACATATCTTCAGGTTCACACTCAAACACTTCTCTTACACTTATGGCAGCGGGTCGACTAAATGAACGTACATTCCAAACAACTCATATCCTAGAACGCTGCCCGACACCCACCGTCTGGGAATCCTCTGCCCAGGATTAGCCAGCGGGGTGACAGGTCTCAAGACGTTCACGAAGATACACATATCTTCGGGTTCGCACCCAAACACTTCACTATCCCTGATTACAGTCAGTTATATTCCAAATTAACCATAACAGTTATCAATTCATTAAAAGTTGATTACAGGCTTGGCAATGATACGCGGAAACAAGAAATTACAAAAGGAATCTCACGAAGCCTCATAATCAACAAAGATCAACTCTCTACAAAAATCTACTTGGATGTTCAACCCCACCAGCAGGTTTAGCAATCTTCCCCTTCTGCGTTGAAGGTACGCTCCCACCCGAGGAAGGGCCTGAAGAACCAGATGGGGGCAGGGGTTTCTCACGGCGCGGATAGTCCTGATAAGGCCATGCTCGGTCTAAATGCTATCCAGAATTTTGTTGGTCTCTTCCACTAGTTGACACCGAGCCTTGTACGCAATAACAGTATTCATCATCTCAGCCTTTGACAACAACGAGGAAAGCGACTCACTTCCTTCGAAGCGGCTTGGGAAGCCTCGTCCCTTGCTGTAGCTAAACCTTTATGATAATTAATCTGACTTTCCTGATGCACTAATTGAGATTGAGCCTCCGCAAGCTCTTCATTTGCAGTACGAAGCTGTCCCTGGAGCTCTGCAAGGAAAAGAAAAACGCAGATGGTTAGGTCCAGGAAATTGCAGAATCACACTCGATAATATAAGCATATACCTTCGACTCTCGCCGAAGCTATTTCATATTCGTTAACAGCAGCATCACGGGCTTCACCAAGAAAATCATACTCATCTGACAACTTCTTATAATCCGCTTGAAGGGTTGAAAGGGCGTACTGACTCGCATCTAATTCTACCTGTTTCATTGAATCCAAGTGACGAAGATGATTGACCTCATTGTTTAAACCCTCCAGACCCTTGTTGAGCCGATACATATTTACTTCAAGATTCCTCTCAGCCTCAGCTTGGCGTACATCAGCCCTAGACGCAGCTAAAGCTTTGCTAAGAGCACCAGCCTCAGCCCTAGCGTCATCTCTCTCCCTAGCAAGACGCTGAAGGTAATCTTTAACATCAGAAGACTGAGAAGAACGAGCTTGACGCAATTCTTCTTCCAAGAGATTGATTTTAGCTTCCAATGATGAGACTGTTCTCGGATTCACGAAGATTATCACGCGTCCACAACAACGTTCCATCAAACAAACGACGATCATTGTTATATTGGTTCTGCAAATCAATCATTTGGACTCGTCTGACCCGCCACTTCTCTGCCAGAGCATTATGTTCATCGGCACGAGCATTCCACTTATCAGCTCGCTCTTTATCTTCTCTACCAACTCTGCGATGCGAGATTTCTGACGCTGCCGCTCTTTCCGAAGCCATACTAACTCAGGAACTCCACCCACTGAAGATAGGGTGGGGGAGGGAGACTCAGACAGAACACTAATTACGGTAAAGGACAACAAGGAAGAGAGAACAGATAATCAAACCTGTAACAGCCGAAGAATTCTTCTTGGCCTCCTCCAACTCACTACGAACCATAGCAAGATCCATACGAAGCTTCTCCTCCTCCTTGCCTTGTTGCTCCTTAGCCTTGAGGAGACTCTTCAACTCACATATCTCCCTATCCCTATCAGCGATGACAGTCTCAGCGCAGTAAGCTCCTCTTCCCGAAGACGAAGCTTAGCCTCCAACTTAAGGGATTTGGCCTTAAAAAACTGGTACAACATGTGATTGCAATGCTCACTCCTCATCATCTGCGAATCAGAAGATTAGAACACCCTGACTCTAAAAATTGCTAAAAACTGATACCAGGAAAATGATAAGAGAACTCACCTCTAACATCCGTTGTTGGGGAAATCCATACTGATACCCATCAGCCAACGCCATCATATCAGCAACAGTCGAGGGAGCGTCGACTACTAGAAGCTCCGAGGCCCGAAGATTCTTATCCCACGCTACTGCAACCTGGTCCTCGGGAGACAATTGCATCATCTTACGGGTATAGGCATCAGATTTCTTCTCACCCTCCACCACAGGGCTGGATTGGGTACGAACATCAAGTTCTTCTTCTTAAACCAAGCTAAGATGGCATCATCACCCTCCAGGATCAGTGACTGAGGAAAATCATCTCCAGAAGACCCAACCGAGGCCTTACCCATGTCCGTGAATTTAGCACCCGAAGAGTTCGAGGCTACTCCTGCGTCCAAATCTGGAAGGTCTCTAGCACCGCTCCCCTCTGGAACATCACTAGCATCCACGACTCCCTTACCCTTCCCGTCCACCTTGTTAGAATTACCAAGAACATCCCAATCATCATTGGGGGAAAGCAGATTGAACTCACAAGCCAGGCCCAGGGAAGCGTTTATGTCAAAACCATCCTCCGCAGAATAAATCCGACCAAAGGAAAACTCCTGAGACATAGAAGGAATTTCACCACCAGCACCATCATCACCAAGGCCAGTGCTATCATCACCAGCATCACTGCAACCCGCAGGATTAGCTTCCGCACCAGCATCATGACACCTTGCGGGATCAATCTCACCACCAATACCGCTGCCACCAGCGGTAGTATTCCCTTCAACAAATTCATCATCATCATGACCGGGAGGGGATGTATCAGTACGCTCTTCTATGTCAGACACGTCTTCATCCTCGCCAAACTCAGTCACATGACTGTTAACTTCTTCATAAACCTCCGTCTCCTCGATTGTTGCGGTGGTGGACTGCTTGGGATTTATCCTCCTCTTCTTCATCGCCTAAAATGACAAGGCACAAGAATAAAAATCCCCGCCTTTGAAAAGAATTAAAACTGCGTCAACTAAAGGACAAGGCATATAGAAATCTTACCTTGACAACCGCAGCATTCTTCGCCTGAAGATCAGCATCGGAACTCTGTTCGTCATCTCCATCAACAACATCGAGGGAATATTGGAAATTCATGCCCTCAAAATTCAAAAGCCAAGGACGGAAATTCCCATAACGAGCAGGAGGAGCCGTACGTATCTGGATATCTGCGGTAGGACGCCATCCTTGCGGACCTGGAACCCACCCCCAAGCCCAGGGACCAACAACCTCAATAACAGTTGCGTGCCATTCATAGTCATGATCACGCTTGATCCGCTCACGAGTAGGAAACACCAGTTTGTTAGTAGAATTCTCCATACCCGGGACGTACTTCACCTTAGCACCACTTAGTTCACTCAGAAGGCGGATCTCACCACGAGGAGCGGCAATATTCTGAAGACTCACAATCCACGGTTTACGATTCCTAATGTTAACATAGTCACCGAAAGACTTGTTAAAATTCTCAGGCGTATACCACTCCCTTTCCTCAGGTTTGGGAACATAAAGAGTCATCCTTGTCTCTCCTTTACTCCGAAGATAACACTCCCTCAGTGCACGAATATAATTCCCATGAAGTTGGGAAATAGAGCGACAGTGTGTGTTCTTAGAATAACCCTCTCGACCAACCAGCACATCATAATAAAAAGAATCCCCAGACTTGTACAAAGGAAACATAAGACCCGCTTCAAAGGCCCCCACCGTGGTCAGTAGATGAAATTCATCAAACTTATACGTCGATATCATCTCATAAGTAATATCATCATCAGCAGCGTAAAAACGAATATCGAATAGTTGAAGACCATGTTTTTCCTTGAAAACCTCCAGATCAAAATATTTGAAGGTCACTTTCTTCTCCCCAACAGCGACGCTGCGTATCTCCTGAGAAATATCCTCCTCCTCCACGGTATGAGGCGCAGAATCCTTCGAAGGGTTTCTATCGGAAGCTTTTCTCTTAGGCTGAACCTTAGATGCATCAGTCTTCGAAATCAATTCTTTCGAAGACCTCACCTTGGGTTGAGACACTGGAGGGGGAGGTAGAGGATGTTGGTGAGACGCGGAAGGAGGCGCCACTGACCGAAGAGGTAGGACATCCCGCGTTCTCTTAGGATCATCACGCGGATTAGCTGAGGGACGAGAAACAGCATACCGGGAGCGAGGAGTCTCTTTTGGCCGGTCCCCCCTTTCTCCGTATTCCCTCTATGCGACTCACTCCTCTTAGAAGTTAAGCGCCTCTGACCAGAAGAAGACAAAACCCTGTGACCGCGGGCATCACCTTGGGAAGATTTAGACGAACCTCCACCAGGCGGAGAAACATCAGGATCCCTAAGCGGAGGAGATCTACGCGGACTAGGCGGTGGAGTTTGATAAGAAACCCGCGGATGATCAGCCATGTCTGCGTAGTACACAAACAAGTTTCAGATTTCCGCGGATACAAAACGAAAATCAACAAACCCAATTTTATCCAGTTCTTCATAATCATGAACCAGATGGAAAATAATAACAAAACCTAAATAAAAAGAGGAAATAACAAATAGGGGCAACCATGCAGGAAGGACGATATTATTACTGTTTATAATGACGAACAGGGGCAATCATACACACATCTATATACATGTTCTTCATCACAAACACATATAGCAGCAACAGAAAACAAACATATTTTTCAAAAGATAATCAAACACAGTAGAACCACTTACCTATAAAGGAAAAATCAGGATCGTAAAGAAAGCTTCGAGGAACAACAACAGCAACAGCATAAAAGCTCCGAGGAACGATAACAGCAGCAGCAACAACAATTAATAACAAGGAAACAAAAGCAGAAAACAAGAGTTCTGAGGAAAGAGAAGGAGTGAAATTTATGACTAGAGAATTTCCATATTCCTTCTCATATATATATACAAAGAGAAATAAAACCGCCCCACTATCCAAGAAGAAGTTATTGCAAATAGTGGGGAACGTACCCTAAAATCTAGGAAAATAATAAAGATGAAGAGAGTAACAAAGAGAAATAAAACCGCCCCACTACCCAAGAAGAAGTTATTGCAAATAGTGGGGAACGTGCCCTAAAATCTAGGAAAATAACAAAGAGAAGATGAAGAGAGTAACACGTTTTTTCTTCCCACTTCGACTAACCGCCCAGTAGGATGAAAAGGGGCAAATTGTAGGTACACATTTCATCTTCCTCCACATGTCCACAAAGACACACGTGGAAGACATGCGGCTGAGAACATCAAGATATGATATCACACGTGGACAGCCAAGAGACGCGCCTTATCAAGATAGCGTCGCCACCCACCAGATCCAACGGTAGAGGATCGAGGAAGACGGAAGCACTAGAACACTGCGAAGCACTGAAGGATAACCCAAGATTCACTTTATTCTATCCCAAGAAAGATCTAAGATCTACGGCTGAGGATAGTCAGACTGACGCAGACAAGACAGGGGCAGAGGACAGCTGTCTACCGCGGGCAGACATCTCAACTACCCGCATTAAATACCCTCAAACAGCATACGTGTCATTCATCCTGTGGAGGAAGCGCAGATAGCACTGAATATTCAAACGGAACGCGCAGAGAAGACCAAAAACACGAAGACCTCTGCGTAAGCGGCACAAGACACAAGAGGATAAGGTTATAACGGGCCTCAGAAATGGACCCCATGTAACCACCCTATATATACCCCTCTCTCCCAAGTGAAGAGGGGAGGAAGAAGCATTGAGGAGAGAATAGGAGAGAGACAGAGAAATAGAGAAAGTGTAAGTGAGGTTCCTCCTGCTACGCAGGATGATATTGGTCTCAAAGTCATCCGACTATTTCTGTAACCCTCACAAATATAAATAAAAACCCAACCCTGGAGACAGAGATCTGAGGGAGAATCATATAAGTTAATCGTTTCGTCTATGTTCATACATCTATACTTTATATATTCAATTTGTTACTTATGGCATATCATGTTCGTACATTTTATACTTCGTCCACTATTTATCTTATTGTATGAGCCATGGACAATGATTGTAGTTGATGAGACGAGGAAGAGTATTAGAACTCTGAGTCAAGGATTCAACATAACCAATCCATTCCCTTCAGGCGCAGCCTATTTACTGTATTATCATGAATCTGCGCGCATTGTTTGTGAATACTCAGATGACATTAACATGCGTGTTCACAGCAGGTATAGCAGTTTAAAGAGGAGCTCAATGCATTAAGGAAAAACGTACCTGTCGACACCAACGAAGCTGCACACCAAGTGCTTGATAAATGCCTGAAAAAGAGAGGAAAGTGGTTAAAGGTTCTCATTGCCTTCTATACGTGTTTTTATGAATTTTGATGTATTCTCTTTTGGTTAATTATCAGATGCTATATATTTCATATGGTTTGCTAATGCCAACTGCCAAGTCTCCTTAGATTAGTATGGTCAACATTAGCAATGCTTAGCAGTTTGTATTAGACAAATGAAAAGATATAGCAGGATAAGTTTTTGCTAATAATTTATGGTGTTTGTGGTCTGATGCGTATGTACTAGTTTATGTGGTTTCTACTGATAGTGGATAGTTGGTGTAAATGATTTTTTAGCAGTAGTATGGTTTAGTTGCTTTCTCGGGTCAGAGATTGGTGATCCATTTTTCCACCAGTTCATTGTCATTGTGTTGGTCTATAACAAAGAATCTTTGTTTTATAGTAGAGGATAAGTGTTAGATTACTGTGTCCCTATCAATATCACTTACAATCTTTTTTGTTGACGTTCTCACTGTCTTTCAGAAACGGTTAATAATCTCAAGCTACTTTGTGTAAGTGAATGGTGTTTTGGCTTGTTTGTTAACGCTGTTGGTTCTCATTCCATTGTTTACGTGGGTGTTGGTTGTGCTGTCTTTATAAGGCGATAGTTTTGTTACTTAAAAGAGACACAATTATGGATAGCTAATTTCTAATTTGCTTTTGCAGGACATTTAAAGGTCAGTTCCTCCTTCAGACTTTAATTCGAGGTTAGGATTTATAGTTTAAACTTTAAAACCAGCTTAAGTGTTCTACTTCTGATTATGTATACTAGTGTCTCGCCCGTGCTTTGCACGTGCCTAAGTTTATACTTTGGAGGCTTATATTCCAGGGCTTAAATTTGGTATCATAAAGATTAACGAACAGAGACTATTTATCCATTGGAACTATATATTGGCTGATCAGGCGACCTACTATTGGAATTGGATAAACAGATACCTGCATGTTGCATACACGCGTATCCATTTAGAGTCTTCAAGACAAAACTCCCCCTATTGCTGTAAATTATATGCATTTATCTGTTCAGCCAACACCAAATGGTGTTGGATATTCATATCTTTCTTTATAACATAAGCACAACTCGTACGTAGGTGCAGTATTGCATCAAAGTCAAGATGCATTACTAAGACATCCATCAATTTACTAACATCACCTACAACAATGATTGGGAACTGCTCAAAGAAGAACAGCTAAATGGTTTTTGGAATGAAACTACAGGTGCACATGGAATACAAATAAAAATAACAGGAAGGCCGACAAATGCATCTACACATTGACAACTATAGATTGTTTAAAGTTAAAGTAAAATGCCACAATGCTCTCCCTTAAGTTGATGCGTAAAGGCGGAACATATTTTGGTTGTCCACTAACATATACTGCTGCAAAATCATACCAGGTTGATGCGTCAGGGTTTTCCCTGAACTAATCTCAGAAATACAATCTCCACCCGGAAGCCACGGGTCATCTTGAGACTGATAAGGTGTAGGTTGAGTAGTGCCCAATTTATTGTGGAGGTACCTGACGTGAATCGAACACGTAACCTTCTGACATGGAGTCAAACGCACCACCATTGCACCATAGATCCGTAGTGCAAAATCTTGTCTTACTATGGGACAGAAACATGATTTACCTCCGGTGCTAGTCTTTTCAATAGCCTGCCATTGTTTCTGCACCTCAGAAGTCCTTTCGCCTGAAGAGAGGATAAGCATGTGTTGGCTTCCAAGATCTTCATCATCTGTACTTCAATTGTTCCCCCTGGAAACCACAACGACTAAACTTCACAGGAAGTCCATAGATAATTGACAGAGCAAGAAAAGGCTTCACACCATGTTGATAAAAGTTTCGTATTAAAACGAACAGATCAGTTGTACCAATTTAAGGGACTAAAAGTGAAGAACACTTGTATTAACTCTATGAAATTCATTACTGTTCATTTCACAATACTTGTTAAAAGTGCTGCATCCTGAATCGTGCAAGACTATGAATATGGCCGACCAAGAAAAGAGAATGATTTCTTAAGAAGATGTACGATGCTTCTTTCTCAATGCTCTAATATTATATATGCACATTGAATAGGTCCACTATTGGTGGGGTATGATCCATTAATCCAAAGCATGTAATACATAATTAACATTAAGAAAAAGAAAATAAAATTTTTACGACGTGAAAAATCACCACAAAACGACACCATTTACCGCGTGTAAAGTTTCTGAAGAGCCACATTAGTATAATCTAAACCCTACCCTCTATGTAAAAGTTTCATTGCATCTTAGACGATAAGTGCATACCAAGTGGTAAGTATGTAAAGGCAGTGCCAATACCTTTATGCAATCCAAGGGCAAGAACATTTTGTTATGGAATTCTACTACAAAAATCAAAATGAGAGTGAGATTCTATGGAAATTATGTACATTAACAGTTGAGCATTGCTATATACCAATCAACCCCTCTTTCGTATAAGATATCCAAAATATCTTTCTCCATGATGTTAGGCATGAACATAGACGGTTAATTCTGCACATAGAGACAAAAAATAAGTAAATAAATATGAAAGATATAGCGTATATAAAAATGAGAGTAAGATCTAACGAATATATACATCAACAATTGAGCACTCCTATATAGCAATCAACTCCTCGCTCGTATATGACAACCCTTATATCTTTCTCAGAGATTAGGCATGATTGGTGATTCGCATGAACATAGACAGTTAGTTCTGCAAAGAGAGACAAAAAAAAAAAAAGAGTAGAAGCTGAGTTTTAAGTATTTAAAAATAGTTGACTGGATTTTCTTCTGTCCAGCATTTGATACTTCTGACATACAGGCTACACGGAGACGATGTACCTTTGGTGTTCCCATTTGCATCTGAAACCAAACAATAAACGTAATGCAGCAATGACTTATCAAAAGAAAATCCAGGTTTCTAGAGAGGTACATTTGGTGCGCAACGTGTCAAAACATAAAAAAAATTACATTTGGTGCTCGAGACTTTTAGGATTGGGTGTTTATATGGTTGCTGCAATAGTTGCTATGAGTGAAGCACACAAACCGGCGTTCTGCTACTTGCTTGTACCTACACATCAATCGCAGTAGGAATCAAAGTAGGAATCAAGTATTGGGTAAAAATATTTAACCTTGAAGAAAATAACTAAAATGTAGTGAAGAATATTAGCACAAAATCATATAACCCTAAATCATGAATTGTGTCAGTGAGTTAATATTCGTGAAAAAATATATTTAGCTGATTGATCCCATTCCACATGATGTGTTTCGAGAAAACATAGAACAAAGAATTTAAGGTTTACCACTATTTCATCCTCGCCCTCATGTTATGAAGCACCTCTTTTTTCCACGCATGTGCTATAAACCCAAGATCCTAATAGCATATAAGAAGAAGCTATAAATATAAAAACAGGTTTATATATCAACCTTTGGATGTTGCTGCAAAAACGAAATAAGTAGAAGAATAGGGGAAGAGAAGAGAACAGGTTTAGACATCAACCTTTGGATGTTGCTGCAGACGTTTCTTTGTGTTGTAAAAAACGAAGGAGAATAGGTTTTACTTTTAGGGTAGACATGCCTCCACTCTCATCATAGCTGCAACATGGATTGAAAAAGAGAATAGAACTGGGGAGAAGAGAATACGGAAGAGAATAAAAGTTGGGTTTGGAGACCCGCAAAAATAACTAATAAAATTTAGGTACCCACAAATTTTATTGGGCTATATTCTCTTAAGTGGGGCCAAAAACTCTAGAAATCGAGCTTTGTTCATCTTTCGACCACAGCTTTTTAATTTGGACTCAAATTATATATACAATGCCAGAAAACAGTAGATTTTGGCTTTTGTTACGGTGCCTTCTAATTAGAAATAGCATTATGTGAGTATCCTAACAGAATAGGGAAATTGTTTTTTCTTCCTTTGATGCTCAAGTCTTACTGTTGTAAATGAATGGGATTCAAGATCTAATAACGTCATGTCTTTCTTCTTTTATGCCTTTCCACCCCTTCTGAGATCTAAGAAGGTCTTGTACTTACTTTTTGGAAGTCGGTTACATGGTAGCCCTTGAAATTGAGAATATGTCTTCCTTTTCAACTAATTGTTTACAAGTAATTAGAGAATCATCTAGTCTTCTAGAATGGTGGTGGTATGTCAATCGTAAGTGTAATATAGGTTCTGATACGTACGGGAGTATGGTGATTTTGGATAAGGGTTTACGAATTAATAAGTTTCCTCCCCGTTAATAAATATATAGTATTTTTGTACATTGGTCTGGTGCAAGGTATTTTTGGTGGTTTCTACTGGTTAGACTTTTACTTGCGTATTTCTGTATTTTCAGTCGTTGGATGAGTAGTTGTAGTAAATTTAATTGTTATGGAAGCGATAGATCTACAGGCTTAATTGATTTTCGTGCCTTTATTGTAGGGGTAGCAGAAATGAAATAAAGCTAAAGAGTTATTTCGAGAGTCCATGTTCAGCTTTGATAAGTTGTAGTTGAAATTAGTATTTTTAGCGAGTTAACTTCAATTATTTGTGGCTTCATTATAAATTAAGTGGGCAAGTAGTATATCCTTTGAATTGTCTGTATGCCAAGTGGAATGAATTGCTAAGCCTGAATCATAAATGCGTAGTATTACATAGGATGCAGGATATTGTGAAAATTTCAGCGGCAGGGTCTTGGGTGAGCCTTAAAATGAAGAATTGTCGCACGCTCTTGGTCGTGTGATCGACGAGTTACGTCAGGGATAGTTACTGCTATGCTAAGCTGTTCATACTATCTGCACTGTATAATGTTAGAGATAGTTACTGTTATGTTAAGCAGTTTATACTTACTGTTGTAAGAGATGATTACTAACCAAAGTAGTTCATATCATCTAGTAAGACTGTAAGAGATGGTTACTACTATTGTGCAGTTCATACTATCTAAACAAAACTGACGAACTACGGTTGTGCTTGATCCCCTCGATCTACAGAGAAGGGTACGTAGGCAACCGTTTTGCGGTCCAGCACAACTGTACGAGATTGTTCATATCTTCAGAAAAGAATTGGTTACTACTTGGCATTTCATACCATCTATTCAGAGATGATTGCACGATAATATAGATATCGTTGGTAAGAGGGATAGTTGCATTACTGGTTATTCATACTACCTAACGAAGAGATGATTGCTGTTTTCCAGTTCATATCATCTGATAAACCATGCAAAATGTGAGATACAAATGATTATTGCCTCTTCAATGTAATTCATACCATTTGGTAACTATACAACCCATATGACAAGAAATAATTATTATTGATCGAGGTAATTCATATAATCTAGTGTGCTTCAATGACCCTTAAAGTAAGAATTATGCTTGTCTGCCTTTAAATCGATAAACACATTTGCTTGGTAAAAAAGAAGTTTATATACTAATGAATATTTTGAGGCATTTGAGACAATATGAGGAATGACATGGAAAATACAGAGTTGGCCTCTCAAGCCCACTAGTGTAAGCAAACTAAATGGTCCAAATAAGATTCTCTAGCTCCTGTCAAAAGCACATGCTGATGCAGGGGAGAGAATGTTTAGTCCCACATCAAGCAAAACACAAGAAGTATACCAGTATTTAGATCTGTGAAATGCAAAGTGAACGTCGAGGCCGGTAGTGCGAGCTTGTAACCCAAGCGGGGACATTAAGATGGCTGGACACCGAGCCTGTTTCACTCGGTAGGTTCTTGTCCGGACAATTTATTGACTCGCCCGTTCCAAGTTGGGAGTTGGTTGCACGATCCTTGCGTAAGCTTGGCTTGTGTGATCACTAAAGCGGAGGGCCCCGCGTCAGGCTCGCTTCACAGAGCACAGCGAACACCTCTCTCTCTTGACAGCGGAAGGATAACGAGTTGATGTGTCCTAGTTCCAACTCAGCCTGGTGATCTGACTCGGTTGAACAACCATTTTTTTGGCTCTCTTTTTCATGTAGAGTGTTAAACTTCGCCTTAATTTGATTGCAGTTGCAGTGTTTGGTTTCTATGCTGGATGCCTCATCAAGTCTTTTCCTTCCTTTCTTAATCAAACGATTCGTCAGATTTCGCACTAAATTTCATCTGCAGGCAGCCAGGCAGAAATATTCAGGTAAATCTCGGTATTTTTATTAAAATTTTCCTAGTTTCATTGCGTTATTAGGAATAATTGAGATTTTATGTTCAAAATTTAATCTTTGGTTATCAAGTAGCTTTGTTTGTGAATCGGAATTAATTGTACACCAAAGTGTTTGACAAAAGGCTGGAAAGAAATAATCTAAGGTTGTTAGCATTGATGCTGTAATAGGTTAGGTTTCGCCGATCCTATTACCGCGGCAAAGGCTTTAGTGCTTACTTTCTTCTGTCATGATATGAGTGTTCAGATCCAGAGGAGATGAAACTTGCTAAACAAATGAACTCATATGGGCACAAATAAATTTAGCTTAATGTTATCTTAATTTCTTTCGTTCGACAGACATTCATAAGTTTTAGGGACAATGCCTTGTGTTCACGCTTCTAGACTGTTATTGTTTTGCGTTACCTAAGAAAATTACTTCTACAACTAAAGCTAAACGAAACAATGCTGGTGTAAAATCTTTATATGCTCACGAAGAGGAACTGATAGACGTATCTAGCTAGAGTGAGTGCTGGAGAGACTGCTTCCCCTGTAAGTATTCTGGAAAATGCAAAAAATAAAAAATCATCTTCAACATGTGTAACCATCTAACAATTATGTGTTTTCTAGTACTTATTGCCTTGATGACTGATGGGCTCTTATCAACATGTTCTCTAGAAACTAAACCGCAAAAATTGTTAAAATGCACGTGCCTCATCTTTTTTGTATTATTAATTTATGTTAAGTTGATTGGTTGTTCAGGACAAGCGCGATTTGCAGTGACAATATCACGACTTAAATACTTGAATTCTCGTCACAAGTGTGTGGTGATTCACGACCCATAATGGATTTTGATGACCCTGATCTGTATTCTGAGGATCTCAATGTGAAATCTTGATTTTTGATCCTACGACATATGGAAGTTTGTTGCAGACCCAAAACCAGACATGGATAGAAAATAGTTCATACAGACTGTTAGTAGGTTTTTGTTTCTTACTAAAATGATTCACAGTTATAGGACCCTATAAGATAAGCATGTACATTGCATTTGTCTGTCTTTCATAGAAATTATCATTAGTGGAAGTAGAATCTCCATCCCTCTTTTGCAATGTCCTGATTTAATTCTGATTTAGTATGCTTCCAGTTAACTAGTGTCACTGCACGATGAACTGCACCAATTATCTTATACAACCTTAAAATCATTTGCATAGTAAAGGGTGTGAGCTCTTGGAAATATACACTAATATTGATGATGTTGAATTGGAAAAAGAGATTGTTAGGAAAGAGATTATAACTGATCTCGGGTGGAATGTTTGCAACCTGTCAAAGCAGTATAGAGTACTTGGTTTCAAAAGAAAAAGAAATCATGGGGATGAAGAAGAATCTCATGAGACAAGGGATGGGCAGCAGCAGTTGGTGGCTTCTAGGTCCAGAAAAAGAAAAAAAGAGTCTCATGAGACAGGATGAGAAGCAGCAGGTGATGGCTTCTAGGTCCAGAAAAGGAAAACAGGAGGTTGATGGGATATATAATGTTCACATATATGGTTACTGTTGTAAGAGGAGAGAGGAAGGGGGATATGGAATTATATTACATGTCAAGTTCAGAAAACCTGGAGTTGCTTACTAAGGGTATTCCAAACGAAAATCATGTCTTTATTACCTTCTGGAGGGAATGAAGAGAGGCTTAGAGGTCGCTACTGAACGGGGACTTGCCATGAAGAGAGGCTTAGAGGTCGCTACTGAACGGGGACTTGCCAAAGTTTATTGGTCCGTCAAATCACGAAGTTACGAACTTCTTTAACTTCCTTTTCAGTTCTCCCCTCATGCTAAGTAGCGTCTGTCATGATACTGTTGCTCGCAAGAGGTGTTTGAGAAATCAAATGTGTTTGAGTAAAGCAAGTTTCAAGCAACTTTCTCCAGTTATTGAAGCTATCATAAATCTGCAATATGAAATCAAGTTCAAGTATAAATCGTACAGCTGTAATAAAAAACCCAATGCTGCTGCATATTATTTGGCAGAATGTGGAGCAAAAAAGTTTAAGAAGATGAAACTGGGTGTAAGTTCTTATGAGGTGCAAGAAGTTAAGATGGAAGCCAGACACTTTCCTGAGAGGCTGAATGAAATTGTTTTTATACATATACTGTGGGAGTGTGATAAGAAACCCTAATTCACTCCGGATTTCTAATCAGAATTAGGTTTAGTAGAGAGTCCTGAAGAGGTTTTTTTCTGCTTTTCCTCAATCAAGTCTCTTTAGGATTGTCAGGAATCTGGTTTACAATCTGTTTTGGATTTTCCCACTCTTTTTGGCATATGTTATTGCTTGTTGGTATTGGTATGTTCTCTCTTTTGGAACTTTTTTTCAGAGGGCGCTTGCTTGGGGCATGCAGTATGCTTACAGCAAATTCACTGACCAGCAAGAGATGCGCAGGTGAACTGATCCTTTTTCATTTTGTTTTTAGTGAAGTGTGAAATTTCCTGCACATGTCATTTCTACAACTTTGTCTTTCTTCACTCGATTTAATGAGCAGTACAATTAGTAAGACATCTTAAGTGTAATATGGATGATGTTGACTTCATCAAAAGACAATGAACAAACTGTTGGTTGAGGTTGGTTTTTTCCTGTCACACTTGGAGGATTAGCGACTCCTTAATCCCATTCATCAAACTGTTCCAGGCATATTTGTACTATGTTTCAGCATTCTACTCAGTCCTCGTCAACTTATACAGGGTGGAACTTTGGAGAAAATAGTAAGATTGGAATTTATTGACATCAATTTTTGGTGAAAATATAGGGAGGCTCATTACATTACTTCAACTAGTCCCCGTGTTCCTCGAATTTTCTTTTGCCATTATTTTAAATACTTAATTGAAACCTTATAAATCGGAAGCAATCTAATGAAATTTTGGGTTTCTTAATTTTTGTGGTGTTTTTTGATGTTGATATCTCTGTTTCTCATAGAAACTATGGTCACTTTAGTTATTTTCCGTTGTTTGATGGAAGAGTCTAAAAGCGTATATCAGTGGTTAGATATCTTTGCTAAGAATCCGAATGCAATTCTGCAACTGGCTCAATATTCTCCACCCCTTTTTGATCAATGTTGTTTCTCTATGTTTGCATATTCAACTGCCTTACTGAATTATCTTTAATAATCAGGACAAATGTGAGCCGTATAAGTTGTCTAGCTGGGTGTTGTGTTGGATGGGTTTGATTTTGAAATGTTCATTTTGGTTTTGATGAATAGATTCTGTGATTGAGTATTGACTCCTACCGTTGGTCAGTCCAGGAAATAACAGTTGGTCCGGTCGCATTGGTTTCTCTGCTGGTGTCTAATGTAGTGGGGGAATTGCTGATTCAACGGATTTATTATATGCGGAACGTGTGATCTTGTTGGTAATTATGGTTGGAAATTTGCAAGGTGTAAATGGCCCATGGAAACCTTGAGGTATGATCATTTTGTATAATGTATCTGTTTTTCCATTTTAAACATCAGCTTACATGAGACACCAGTAGAAAGAATCAACCTTTTCGTTACACTCTCAGCCTTGTATAGGTTTCAGGCCTTCCATTATTATGTCATGTCTAATATTTGAATTCTTACCATTCAAGGACATACTTCATTTCGGTGAATATTGCGTATATGAAGCTCTAAATTACTCAATTCCCTTGGATGAGATTTGTATCCATGTTTCTTAGAATATAAATGTGATTGTCGTTTACCAAATCGTGTATCCCGATATTGGTGCCCAGGGCTTGGATGGATTGTAGGCTTCATTAGTCACTTTGTACTTCCATGACCGGCAAGCAGGAATCTGCCTTACTCTTCTCGGGCATGCCACCAGAATTTGCTCTATGTGGAAAAGATTCCTGGATTATGGACAGAGTTTTGAATTTCATGGAAATTCTTATTGCAGCATAAAGATTTGAAAGTGGCTGATTTTCCGCATAATGGTGAGTGGTGTTTTATCCAATGTCTCATAATGTTTTAGAGAATCAACTCTATTTTCATAGGAAGCGACCCATTTCCTCATTCAGATAGGTGAGTTCCATCAAGAGTGTTTACTGCTACACCCCACTTCAATCTTAAATTGAAACCATAGAACTCATTAAGACTTCTTAAAAGTCGTCCTTCACATGCAGTCACACTATCACGTCTACACCATAGGGAAGGGACAGAGAATGGAATTCTCTGATAGTGTCTACCTTTACTCACCACAAATTAGTTGTCTCATTCGAAACCTTGATCTTAGGATCTCCAGTCAGCAATGTTGAGTAACCATCATGGCAAGTTTATTTGATGAGCTTAATTCCCATAGATGCATTACTAATTATCTCTTTGGACAAATTTTTCGTCAAAGGGTCCCCGATATTCTCCTTAGACTTCACAAAGTCAATAAAAATTATGCCAGTTGAGAATAATTGTTTCAGAGTACTGTGTCTTCTACGAATATGTATAGACTTCCCATTGTAAACGTTGTTTTAACTCTTGTTGTTGCAACTTAGGTATCACATTGTATAAATATAGATGGTACTGGCCTATGCCAGAGAGTAATATCTTCTAAAAAGCATTTTAACCACTCGGCTTTCTCTGCTGCTTTATCTAACGCAATAGACTCATATTCCATAGTGGATCGGGAAATACATGTTTGTTTGGAACTCTTCCAAGAAATAGACCCACCTTCTGGAGTGAAAGCATATCCACTCGTAGATTTAGACTCCTATGAGTCGGCTATCCAATTTGCATCACAAAATCCATCAAGGACAACATGGTAACTTTCATAACTCAAACAAAAGGTCATATAGTACTTTAGGTACCTTAATACTCTAATAAGTGCATCACAATGCTTCTTCTCTGGATTACTAGTATACCTACTTAACATACTCACACTATAGGCAATGTGTGGTCTTATACAATTTATCGTATATATCAGGCTTCCTATGACTTTTGAGTATTCAAGTTGTGATATTACATTACTCTTATTCTTCTTGAGTATACAAGAAGGATTGTACGGAATACAAGTAGGCTTACAATCAAACTGATTGTATCTTTTAAGCACAGATTCAACATCCCTAAAATCACATCTGCAGGACCTAAGTCTTTCATGTCAACGTTCTCATTCATCATGCTCTTAGTAGAATTAATCATAAGCATGTCATCAACATACAAGCATATAATCATATATACATCTTTAACAAGTTTATTATAAGCACACTTGTCAAATTCATTAATTTTAAAACCACTAGATATCCTCACATGCGATCAACTTTTTCGTGCCACTGTTTAGGTGCTTGTTTCAAATCATACAAAAACTTGTTCAGTTTACGAACTTTGTCTTCACAACCTTTCACTACAAAACCTTCAGGTTTGTCCATGTAAACTTTTTCATCTAATTCACCACTTAGAAAAGATGTATGTCTTAACGTTCATCTGATGTATCTCTAGGTTATGTATGGCAGCAATAGCAATTAACATCCCAATGGAAGTAATTCTCATCACATGTGAGTAAGTATCAAAGAAATCCACACCTTCTTTTTGTCTATAGCCTTTAGCTACTAACCTAGCCTTGTATTTTTTCACAGTTTCATCTACTCTACGTTTCCTCTTAAAGACCCATTTACAAACAATGACCTTACTGCCATGAGGTAAATTAGTAAGCTCCCATGCCTGTTTTTGTTGGATGGAATCCATTTCGCTGATTGAAGCTTCTTTCCAGAATGGGGCTTCAAGAGATGTCATGGATTTTCTATAAGTCTGTAGCTCAGACTCAGCGAGGCATGTTATGAAGTCATATCCAAAAGAGGTTTTGGTTCTAGCCATTTTACTTCATCTATACTCAATCTCTACTTCATATTCCTTTAAAGATAAAGTCTGACTGGTTGAAGGGGTATCTAATGGATCAACACATCTCTTGCGAGAGTCAGCTTTCAATGAAAAAATATTTTCAAAGAATACAACATATATAGACTCCACAATAGTATTGATACCAATATTAGATATATCAGAACTCACAACTATAAATCTACATGCAGTAGTATGTTCAGGATACCCTATGAAGACACATTTAACAATTTTGGGTCATATCTTAGTTCTCTTAGGAAGAGAAGTGGCAACCTTAGCCAAACACCCCCACACTCTAAAGTATCCATAAGAAGGTTGCCTACCTTTCCATAATTCATATGAAGTTTTGTCTGATCCATTAAAGGGTACTCTATTCAGGGTATAACAAGCTGAGAGGACGACCTCCCCCCACAATTTCACTGGTAATCTTGAACTAATCAACATGGAATTCATCATCTTCTTAAGGGTACGGTTATATGTTCAGCTACACCATTAGACTATGGTAAGTAATTAAGGAGGTGTAACCTCGTGTATTATGCCATGTTCTATACAGAATTCTCCTATATGAATTTTATACTCCCCACCACAGTCAGATCTAAATTTTTTAATGGTATCATTCAATTGGTTTTCAGCTTCTAGTTTATACATCTTAAAGGATTTTAAGGAATCATCCTTACCCCTAAGCAAGTATGTATGACAATATCTCATACAATCATCTATAAAAGTCGCAAACCATTTCTTACCACCTCTAGTTTAAACCGATTTCATGTCAACTAGGTGCGAATGAATTAATTTTAAGGGTTTAGAATTTCTATGAACATCTTTTCTAAAAGGTTTTTTTAGCAAACTTTGATTCTACGCAAATTTTGCGTTTGTGTACATTTTCCAAACTAAGTTTGAGTATGCAGCCTACGCTAGCCAGTTTATGCATTGATTTATAATTTACGTGTCCAAGTCTACCATGCCAAACATTTAATAATACACTAACATAATAAGAAGGACCAATCTTATTCATTGCATCAGAGTTTGCGTTAAGTTTATAGAGACCCTCTATAAGGACCCTCAAGCACGTCAACGCTATTAGACCAGTCAAGAGGCGATTTACCCGTTATTGGCTCGATTAGTTAATATAGATTTAGTAAATAGAAATTAATCTAACAATAACTTAGATACGAATCTAGTGCCGTTAGATAGATCTCAAAAAAGTTAGGCAGAATGGACTATTCAAACGTGTCAATCGTATACCAGACGAAGAAGACATCACCGGATTAGTAGGAAGGGTAAAGTAATCATTTCAATGATGGACTTTATGGCATCCCATCCAAGCTGATGAGTGTCTCAGTATTTTGGGTCGGCCTTATCTCTAGCCAAATCGAGAGGATAACTCTCATTCCGTTTCTCTTCTTCATCATCATTTTTCTTTCTCCTTCTCTTTCTTTCTTCCCTCTTCTTCTTCTGTTAATGATTTCGAGAATCAGTTCATGATTCCGAGTTGATATAAAGATGGCAGAGATTGAAGGTTAATTTATGGTGGTAGTTTTGGTTGATGAGGTGAAATCAAACCCAATAGAAAAAGTGAAACAAAGAATTATAATTAGGGTTTTAGATTTCGTTTTGAGATTCGTGGAATTGATTAGTATGTTGTGTTTATGTTGGATGAAGATCGAAGGGGTTGGCGTTTAATTAGAGTTTTGAAGTTGATTCAGTAGAGAATCATTGTGGAGATTTGAATTAGGGTTTCAGTTAGTTGCAGAAGAGAATTCGAAGATGAAATTGATACTCCAGAAGATCAACTGAAGATGGGTTTTGTGTGTTGAACGTAAATGAGAAGATTTAATATCTGATTTTCGATTCACAAAGAAGAATTGAAGAATTAGGGTTTCATGTTCTTCCCAATTTAAGAACTAGGGTTTTGAGAATTAAACAGATGGTTTAGGGAGGAGATGATATGGTATTGATTGTTTGAATCAGAAGAAAGAAGGGGTTGGTTTCAATTTGGTTGAGACAAGTTGATCTGAGGTAATTTACCTTCTCTGTGATTTTAGTTAAGTTATTCATTTCAAATTGTTGAATTTATGAATGTTTGTTGAGCTAATAATTGAAATGATATTGGAGAGGGTGTTGTGAATTGTTGGTGTTGAAGTTGATTGAGATAAATTAAGTAAAGGTTGTTTGAGTATGAGATTGTGAAGGATTGGGTTTGAAGTCAGTTATCAAGAAGAATAAGAGTTCAATTGTTGTTGGCAGTAGTGGTGTAATTGAATGTGCATGGTAGTTTGAGATGATTCCTAGATGAATGTTAAGTTATTAAAAGACGGAATCTATGGGAAAAGTATAGTTGATGATTTGTGGTCTTAGTTGGAGTTGTAATTACAGAACTGAAGGGGAAGTTGTAATGGTTGTGTATAAGTTTGGTTTGAGGAAGTTCGGAGAGGTGGTGGTGTTGTCTGTGGAGTTCTATTTGTGATTGAGTTAGGGATGACAGTACATGGAGGAGGCCTGAGATGCATTTGAATGGGTAATGGGGTTACAGTGCAATGAAAGAATAAGCTAAACCCTGTGAAGTGATGTAATGGTGGTCTATCTGGTATTGCAAGTGTTATGAGTAATTATATTAAAAGTGTAGGAGCTGTAGTGTTGTTTGAATTTGTGTTTAATTGAATGAAATGGAAAATGAATGGAACTGTCAGTTGCAGGAAAGAGTTGAGTTGAATCTCTTAAGTAGAAGCTTAAAGCTGCAATTGCAGGTTGGCATAGTCTTTGATTGTCAATGCAACTCGGAGTTTTGTTTTGATTGAATGTGGTATAATGATTTTGTAGACATAGAATTTGTATAATAATGTAAATGAAGAAGTTAGTATTGTAGACTTAAGAGTTTTGGTGTTGCACCATGATGGTGCATTAGTGTTATTTGGCCTGAGTAATGGCTCTGGCCTGTGCAAGGGTTTTGGCCTTGTGCCATTCAGCCTAGTCGGGTATCTGACTCTAGCTGACTTAGTCAATCTGACTGAGTCGAACGTATGGACTTACTGAGTTACCTATCTTGACCTGTGTTGACTCAGTTGACCGGTCTGGACCTGACCTTGGAATGTTGACCTGACTTTGACCATTTGACTGACGTTGATTGTTAGAGACCTGTTCACTGTTAGATTAACCGTTAGCGACTCTCAGTTGACCATATAGACCAGGCCTTAGTTTAATAGGCTGGAATAATAGACTTGGGCTTAGGCATATATTTTATACTTTGATTGTTTAGACCTTATGGTCCGAATTGACCTTTGATTCCTTCTACAAAGTTATATACATTCTTAAGAACTTTCTAATGGACTATAAAAGTATAGAACCAATACAATTGAACTAGTAAACCTTAGATATGCTAAATATAGATAATGAAAAGGGTGTAGAAATATAAATGGGTTTAGAACCATTAGATAGACTTGTATGAGCCGTTTGGCTAATTTCTTAGATTGATTGTGTGATTAACAGTTAGTCTCTATTAACAACGATCGATTTAAAAGATGAACAAGTGGATCGTGGATCTCGAGGTAGGCATGGCCTGTCATCAATCAGGTGGGAACACTGTAACCTTCTTGTAATCATTGAGCTTTCTTTTCAATCTGCGAGCATGATGTGTTCTTAATATCTGTGTGAACAAGGTTTGCAATGAATGTAAATATGTGTGTAATATGTGTCATGTGAATTCCCTGCAAGGAGTGTTCGTGTTTCCCCACGGCTTCTTGATACGTTAAGTAGGGCAATGTTACGATGTTTGAATATTACTTATTAGACCGGGGAAATCCGGTTAAATATTACGCACTTTACTTTTATATCTTAGTAGACCGGGGAAAGCCGGTTAAATATTACGCACTTTACTTTTATATCTATAGTAGGTCGGGGTAAGCCGGTTGAATATTACATCGTAGGCCGGGGTAAGCCGGTTAAATATTATATATACTATTTTATTCTTGGGAATTCACTCGTGTGCATACTATGTTTGTTTGTTAACTATCTGGTCTTGATGGTAAGAACTATGATGCATGTTGGTGATTACTTGAGTGTTATTTGTTTATATTGGGAACCTCTTTGGGATGATGTGCTCACCCGTTCCCACTTTAGTTTCAGTAATCAGAAGAAATGGTGCACGTGAAGATATTCATTTCCGTAGTGTAAAGTCTTAGTGAACTGAAGATGTTTATTTATCTTTTATATATGTATTCTTTTTTCTCTGTAAAACAACACATTATTATACTCATATCACTCGAGAGACTTTCGTTTGTATAATATCAGAGAATTTGGGTTTTGTTAGTAGCATTTTTGTAATTATGATTCTTAAAATCGGTAATCTAGTTTTGGATGCTTCAATTAGGTCGTAATCATTTTAGCTAAGCAGGTTTAAGATTTGGGACCACTAGTGGAAAATAGTTGTTTCGCGACTGTCGAAGCAAGTCATATATACGAGTTAAATGACTTGCTTTGGCAGTCGGGGAAAAGGTCGATGTTTGAGCATCTTTTTCATTTATGACGTGGCTATGCGCGTCGTTGAAAATCTTATATCAACGATCGATGTTAACGGTCAGCACGTTATGACTGACCCCAATCAGTTGTAGATATAAATCTTAATATAAAAAAAAAATCAGATTTGGTTGTCTGGCCTGACTGAATCTCAAATCAAACACAAATGAAAATCAAACTAGAATTCAAATGAGAATCAAATGAAACTCAAATTATAATTCAAATGAGAATCAAATCAAACTCAAATGAGACCCAAATTTAAATTAAATAAAAATGAGAATCAAATTAAACTTGCACACAGATAATCATTCAATTTAACATTCATTGATTCATTAGGTTCAAATTACACAAAAAAGATTAAAATCTTGAGTTCTGACCAATGTAAATCTTACAAGAAAAGCCACTAAACAAGTGTTAGAAACCAACATTATTACCTGAATATCTCCATCCCAATACTCATCATCTCCAACAGTTGCCGAAATTGAGGAGCTTCATTCGCGCTTCCAGTGAAGACAAATGGATCTTCATAAGCATTCTTGTTGGGGTTTGATCTTATTGGAGATTCGAAAACCAAGTACCAATGCTTCCTTGGAGATATCTATTGCTTCTGATGTATGTTTTGCAATCCCAAGTTTAAAACCTGAAAGACGAAATATAACCTTGAACTTAATACGATTTGTAATGAGACTTAGAGAAACTAATAACAACTAAAATGATAATAAGGAATGATGCTCAGATATGTTCTTTTGATTTACCTGAGTTCGAGCGGAGCTTGTCCATTATCTGTGTTTCTCAATCCCCATCTCTTATCAATGAAATACCAACAAAAGCAAGTTACATTCAGAAACAAAACTATGTAATAGCCAAACTAGGAGATGTAACATGTTTGCTGGCGAAACAAACCTCAAACTTCTTTGTTGAGATTTTATATCCCTTACAAATGGCACTTTCATATAATCGATCCATCTTCAACAAGTAATCCCTGGAATCCCCAATAGCATTCAGATTCAACTATTTTTGCAATAAAAGTTGTACATACCCACCGAAGTATTATATATAAAATGCACGAATACCCGACTAAAGTATTCTACAAGGAATGAATACTTCCAAGAAGAAAGTATTCAACATAGTTTTATAAAGACTAAATATTAAGAACCAAAACTAAATGAGTTCTTGAAGCTAAGCACTCACTTTCCTTTGTTGTGAACCCCGTGTCTGTCAAGTATAACACACCCCTGAGCACGACACAGGACTCATCTGCAAGATTTGAGATGAAACTAATCACAATGGTGAACTGAGAATGGAAAAATGGTTACATATTTGATACAAAGACAAATTCCAGCGAAATGGAGTTGTGTGAAAGAAGAAAAACTAACAAATCCTGACTAAACCCACCTGGTGATACATTCGACAAAAAAAGTACTCATGCATAACTCAATATTATGAACTAAGAGTAGGGTTCAGTCACAAGAACCATGACATGATATTTAAACCGCTGATGGAATTTTTTTATTTGGTTATTTTACAAAGAAACTAACATTGTTCGAGTATGGGAGTATCTTAATCAAACTGCCATTACACAAATTAAAATGTAGTGATATATGGATAGGTGTGCATCCAATGGATAAAAACATAATACAAAAAGTTACTAAGCTGCGACAAGAACGGTGAATGGTTACCGGGGTTGTTTTCAGCACAACTAGTCCTTCAACTTCATAAGTCAACCTTACGAAACCGTACTTCTTCACTATTGCTTATGTTATATGTTTCGGAGACCCGAGTTTAAAACCTGAAAGATAAGTTCAAACAAGAAAAAATGATTAACTGCCCGACAATTTCAAAAAGATTACATGGCATATGACACTGTAAGAGTACCTAAACATGATAAAAGTAGAGAGCAACTATAGGTATATATGCAAGATAATCCATCATAGTAATACGAAAACCAAGAAGAATCACATCATCATGCACCAGCAATCACACTAGCTGTTAGATTACTTCTCGGTCGAACTCGCAAGCGTTTCTATCTCAAGCTTGTTTGTCAAGTTTAGTTGCCAAAACTATAAGTCTGGATTTCTGGTCTATTAATAGCTAAGTCTCGGATTAGGATAGAAAGTGTAGTTGAGCTCCAGACTCCACGGTGTTCATCATGCAAAAATGAAGAACTACTCAAGGAACTGGTGGAACTTCATCGACAAAAAGGTATGTGGAGACTTGAACTTATCTAATACTCAAAAGTCTACTTTATCTCCTATCTTGAGACAAAAGTCGTATTGTTATATAGACTATGATTATACACATATACTATTTCGAGCTGAGTTTATCTCGCTTATCTATTTCTCGAAATATGTGTTGGTAAGCTTTCACTTTGCCCAAGTTCATCTTTACTAGTGAAGAAAGTCATATTAGTTTTAATCACTTGAAAATCGCTTTGACGAAAAATAGTTTGTGAACAACAACTATATAACGTTCTCTAAGAATGTTTCAATGATTGAAATGAGAGTTAGAATACATAACCATGGTTGGATATAAACATTGTGAGATAAATCATATGTGTGTAAGTCCAATATCCTTGAACCAAAGTATGCGTACTTTGCTGCTCAGGATAACCAGAACTACAGTCCGCATACCAGTACGCGTACTGTCGGAAGTTCACATCCCGTGAATTTCTGCTGGAGTTTGTGAAAAGAAAACAAACTTAATCCGGTTACTTTATTCCGCGTACCAGTATGCGTACTTAAGTAGGTTATTTTCTGAAAACTGTTTAATTCGTGAACTAAGACATTTATATTTCAAGGAATGCAATCTTTGCAAACCGTGGATATAATGTTCATGAATCGATTCGAGTGAATCAAAATTGTTTTTGTTTCGATTGTGTCTTGTATACTTCTATGAAATCTAAGAAATTGAACAACTCTCTAACTAGTTCATTTGAGTCATTTGAACTAGTTGTGGTAAAGAAGAATAAGGTTGATACGAAAGTGCTCATATGGCTAACCTATGGTTAACTACCGTTGAACCAACGACTTGTACACGTTTAGGTAGGTTACTCAAACCTAAATGAAGTTACATTTCATGTGTGTATAAAAAGCTTAGATTCGATCTAACAGTTGAAAGATATTAGCTTGAATCTAATCAGGTTTTCATCGAACGGTGGATATTGAATGCTTTGTTACCAAGGTAGCATTGATTGCAAACCCTGATTTGGAGACTATATAAAGGAGAACTCTAGAAACTGGGAAACCTAATCCCCACACCTCCTGTGTGATACTAGTTGTATAAGCTAGAGTCGATTCACCTTTAACCTTAGGTTTCTATCGAGACCCTGTAGGTTAACGACTTGAAGACTTCATTGGGATTGTGAAGATAGACCCAACTATTTTCTCTGTAGTTGCGTAATCTGATCTTTCTTTTTCTATCGTATTTGAGTACAATCGAAGGATTGGCTTGAGATTGATTTCTCCGATAGGCAAGATAGAAAAGTAGTCCCAAACATCTTCGGCTCATCGTTTGTGATTCCACAATATCTAGTTTCGCCATCATACCATTTAGATTATTGTGAGGTAATTGATAATTCTAGTTTTTTCTTCGGGAATATAAGTCCGGGTTATCGATTGGTTAATGTTCACCTTGATCTATCAAAAGACGGAACAAAACTCGTAGGTATTTCTGCGGGAGACAGATTTATCTATTCATATATACTTTTCTGTGTGATGCAAATTTGTTTATTAAAGTCTTCGACTTTGGGTCGTAGCAACTCTTAGTTGTGGGTGAGATCAACTAAGGGAATCAAGTGCATAGTATCCTGCTGGGATCAGAGACGTAAGGAGCGCAACTGTACCTTGGATCAGTGTGAGATTGATTGGGGTTTAACTACAGTCTAGACCGAAGTTAGTTTGTAGTGGGCTAGTGTCTCTAGCGGCTTAATACAGTACGTATTCAATCTAGACTAGGTCCCGGGGTTATTCTGCATTTGCGGTTTCCTCGTTAACAAAACTTCAAGTGTCTGTGTTATTTCTTTTCCGCATTATATTTTGTTATATAATTGAAATATCACAGGTTGTGCGTTGAATCGATCAATTGGTAAATCCAACCTTTGGTTGTTGATTGAAATTGATTGATACTTGAACATTGGTCTTTGTTACCGTTCAAGTTAATTTCTCTTGTGCTCAATTAGACTCGCGGATTTTTACTTGCTTGAGTAAGTATTGAATCGAGAAATTGAGATATAACTCCTAGATATACTTTTTGTTAAGATCGAGTCTGACTGTCTAGTTGATTCTATTAATAGTATATTGGAGTTAGTCCATACAGATTGCTAAGCGAAATAATCGATGTGGTTGATAGACCCCCGCTTTTTCATCAACAAATATCAAATGGGAAACTTAAAAAAATCAAATCTACTTAGAAGTTCAAACTTCAAGTTCCATATTTCCAATCATCTCCATCACCAAAGAATTTGACATCATAATTAAGCAGGTCCATTATGCTCTTGTACTAAGAAAATTGGTTCATCCACTGAAGACGATCCATACCAATTCCTTATCATAAACCAAAATAAAATAAAAATACTTACCAATTCCACTAACTTCCTTATCAAAATCTGAACTTTGAGAAAACCCAATACTTACTTTTGATTTGTAGTCTTGCTAAACCAAAGATTACAAAATAAAAAAAAATAAAAACTTAAAAATAGTATATAATCCATTAGAATTCAATCTAAAATATGTAATCAAACTAGAAATTTCAATAAATATAATGGAATAAAAATTGAACTCAACCTACCAATGATACCCCTTTCATAAAATACTTCAAAATCACCAGCCGAACTGAAACAATGAAATTCCTTCTCAACCACCACCCAAACAGAAACAACATCAACTCATGATATCAGAATATCCCTGAAAGACAAATTAAAGAAACAAAAAATAAACATCACAAACAAGCAGTGTAACGATCACTCTTGTAGTAAATCATTCCATTAAAAAAAATTAATTACCTGACCTCACAAAACAGACAACAGTGTATCGAGAAATCTTCTTAGCAAACTGACCATCTTCTGCTTCATCACAACCACTACACCATCATCATCAGGAATCACAATAGGAACCAGTTGAAGTAATCCGCACCCTAATCAAGAAAAACAATACTTCAATCGAAGGAAAATCAAGAGCTTGAAAATTTACCCTAACCTTAATATTAAAATTAAATTTCTGTAATTGAAGGTGATGAAAAAGAATGAACCTTAGATAATTACCCGGTTGGTAGTGAGAAGGATTTTACAATTGAAAGCACAGACTACCATTGAAATCGATTATTTTTTTGAGGGTATTGACTTGTACTCCATCTTATGGATCTGGAGACTTTGTAGAAGAAGACGATGGAGGAAGATTGAGAACAAATAATGAAAGATATGAGAGAGGGGAAGTCAATGAGCAGACTCGATCTCCATGAAAATTTACAGAGAAAAAAAACAGAGAGAGAGAGGTGAGGAATTCTGCTGAGAAAGAGGTGAGAGAGAAGAAAAATGAAAGAGATGAAAAAGTGATAAGGTTATTTGGGATTTAATATGGAGAGAAGATATTTAATCACAACCCTAGATCAGTGAGCAGATTCAATCTCGAGAAAATCTAACCACAAAAATATTTAGGCTCAGCGGTCGCGCCATCGGTAGTTGAAGAGGATTAATATGGTAATAAAAAATTGTTATTCAACGATCGTGTTTAGCCGTTAAAGAATATTTTCGTGTTTTTAATTAAATCTATGAACGTCTTCACCGCTCCACGGTCAGTTGATCGCCATTAACGGTCGGGTTGTGGGTTATAAAAACCCCATTTTCCACTAGTGGGCGTCACACCCTCAATCTTATAAGCCTTACCCACATAATCCTTACCCTTAGTGACAACAACTTTTCCCGATTTAATTATCATTTTGAAACCTTTATCATCTAAAACACTACAAGAAACAAGATTTTTGCAGATGTCCGGAACATGAAGAACTTCATTCAATGTGAGAGTCTTGACAGAAGTGAGCTTTTTCCAAACTTTGCCTTTTCCTGCAACCTCTGCTGCAGATGAGTTACCAATATAGAGTTTCTCGTCATCCCCTACCTTTTGATAGGAGGTGAACATATCTTTGTTTCTACAAACATGTTTGGTAGACCCAGAGTCTACCCACCAGTCTCTCACATTGGTTACCAAATTTACTTCAAACCCATAACGGAAAACTCGTCCTTGTTGTTCTCAACCAAATTAGCATTATGTTTCTTCTTATTAAGGTCCTTACGTCAACTACAGCAAACTTCCATGTGGCCAAGAATTCCACAAGCATAACAAGCACCCTTAATTGTATTAATGGTATATTTAGATTTCTGAAACTTACCTTTCTTGTGAAGACCACACTTAGAGTTGTATTTGTTGTTATCACCTTTTTCATCATTAGGAGATTTTTGTTCAATTGCATGAGCTTTCTTAGACATGTCCCTTGCATAAGATATATTCTTTTCCTTGGTGCTTCTTCTACTTGAATCTTCTTACCCGATTTAACTAGTTTCATGGCTCAATCTTCGTTTGTACTTTGACCAAGAAGACGGTAATTTCTCAATCACAACAAACACTTGAAACGTTTCATCAATAACCATACCTTTAGCAAAAAAATTCGTTAATAATTTGATGAAGAACAAGAAATTGATCCACAACAGACTTATCGTTCGTCATTTTAAAATCCATGAACTTAGAAACCATATTTTCCGTGCTCCATGCAGTCTCATCTTAGTAATTTGATTCTAATGCATTCCACAAATCAAAAGCACTGAAGTTTTTCCTTAGCATTATAAAAATCATATATTGCATCATATAAACAGTTCATAATGTGATTTTTAGCCATATAGTTCTGTCTATTCAAGTCATCAAGTTCAGCTTCATTTCCATTTTCATTCATGACATCATCAAAAGGAGTCACAACATCATGATCTAACTCATGATACTCAGGAAAAACAACTTCTTGGATTGCCATCTCTTGAATCCTTTTCGTTAAAATTTTGTGGTCTTTCAACATCAATCATTCTTTCTCGTTGTTATAAAAATATTATTGTGTTAAGATTGTTAGAAATGGTAACAATGAAACAACAAATGTAAGATGAATCTAGCAATACTGAAAAGTTACTCGACTAGATTGAACACACAATTTGACACATGAGTGCAGAGGCACCTTCTTAGTAAATCGTCCTTGATACAATAGCCTGCAGGTACTCCTCAAGAATAAGTGATGCTATACCCCCACATTAGGGATGTATCCAGGATAAAACTGCCCGATAGAGAATGTATAACCACAATACAATTTTCCCAATTTCGAACTCAACAACAAGGATTAGAAAGATAAATAAACACACAGAACGCACAACAAGGTGAGGAAAGGGGATACAAGCTAGGAATAGTACGTAGGGTCGATCCTAAGTATATACATATTTTCATCTAAAGGTCTAAAGATACTTAGTCATTTTCTATGAGGGAATGAAATGCAAATATGAGAGGGCATGAGACACCTGCCATGCCTAGTGCTTGTATGCATATTTGCATTTGCAGAGCCATGAGCCAAACATTCATGAATTCTTAAGTTATCGACGAGAAATAGTTAGCTCTAGTTCGAGGACATTTCTCCCCTAATCACAACTCAGACAAAAGAAAACTGGAAAAATAAAAAATAAAAATCTCATTTTGTACCATATAAATTAAGACGATTCTCATTAACGTTTATTTAAATTTCTACTGAATTGTATGTACCTTAATCATAAACTTGTTTATCATCAAGGCATGGGTTGAGCTCTAGTAAACTAACGGCAACCTTATTTATTTATTTTTTTCAACTCCCGATTATTAGTACCTAACCTAATATATTAATCATTAGTAGCATATAATATGTGTATAAAAATTCAGAATTAATTGCAAAACGTGATCATGAATGGGAAAATAATTTCATCAAAATTCAAAAACCAAATCTCCATTATAGGTTATAAACGGAGAAAAAAAATACAAGCATATCCATAAGCAACATAAGAGAAAAACAAGAAATTAATTGTACAAGAAGATGGTGATGATGATCTTAAATTAATCTGACCTTAATTTCTGAATATCATCCAAATTTTCAAACTCCACCGTAAACCTTTGCTCCAATGCCATTGCCGAACCACTACCCCGAAGATTACAGAAACAAGTCAATGATAACGCCATCATCACCACACGCACTCGAAATTCTACATTGATCTAATTATCGATCTATCCAAGTCAATAAGGAGGTCGACCAGCCCCGGCCCAGCCATCATTAGGTATCTGACAACCAGCCATATTGAGTGGATTAAACAATGGAAGAGCTGAAGATTGGTCAGGAAATGGATTGTTTACGCTACCACCAGCACCTCCGCCGCCAAGACCACCCCCTCCAGATGATTGAGAAACAGATGGTTGCATTTGGAGTTGTTGCTGATCATCTTCATCTAATGGTAAACGTTCATAAGCTACATTAGTAAAAGACGACGCAATTACAATAACTGGACCTGCAGCAATCAGCGCACCTACTACGCTTCCTCCGACAACTTGACCTTGACCACCAGCTAAAAATACACTCAAACTAGTCGCTCCCGGTGGTGCTGGTGGTGGTAAGAAAGAACCTGATAGTGATAATATCTCAAACCTACCGTGTAACGTCACAATAGCACCAGCAGTGGCCGGTTGTCGTAAACTAACATTAGTTACACTACCAGAACCACTTAAGATACAGATACCACGCTGCCGTCGACGAGCATACGTTGCAACACAATCGAAAACATCACAACCATTTCCTACCTCCAAAATATGTGCTCTAAGAGTATTTGCACTTTCTCTTGTTATAATCACTGGTGGTTTAGCTTTGTTCTTAGATCCTGGTGGTCTACCTCTAGGTCGACGCGCAACCATATCGCCATGTCCTCCAGAGTTTCCATCTAGTCCTTGGTGACCACCGCTGTCGTTATCATCATCGCCGCCACCACCTAGAAATTGATGATTTCTGCCGTTGTTGTTGTGATTATCTTGATCTGGTTCTTGATGTTGTCTATGGAGATGTAATTCAGGAGGATGAAGTTGATGAACATAGCGAGAAGCAGTACCTAAATCCAAACCTGACATCCCCACAATAACCAAAAGAAAACAGATAACAAGAAAGACGGGAGATAAAATTAAGAATTGTTTTGGGAGTAAATTAAAGAAAGCTAGAGTGTGATTATTTTTATGTTTTTGAATAAAGAAAATGGAGGAGAAAATAAAAAGAAAAAGACTCAGGAACTTGAGCCCTAGACTAGATTGAATATTGAAAAACAAAGTGAAGAAACTGATGATGATGAAAATATTGGGGTTGGATCTTTTTCTTTCTTTTCTTTTATTTTTTTTTGATAATTATAAGAAGAAGTGAATAGAAAGGGAAGAAAGAGAAGAACATAAAATAAGCAATCACATGCAGCCAAACTCACACACCCATCTTATAGAATTTTTAAATGGTTTGTGTCCAAGACTTTAGAGAAGTTAATGTTTTTTCAGTGTATTTTTGAGTTATTTAGGAATATAAACTCAGCTACCCTCCATTTAAGATGGCTTATTTTATATAGCCATTTAATTAGCTGAAATGGCCTCGAGTTGACTCTCGAAATTGAGCAATATTTAGCTATTATTACATGTATATAATACAAAACCTATAAATATCTTTATGTATTTTCCATTATTTTTATTCTTCAAAAAAAAAAGGGTTAAATATCTTAAAATGAAATTCAAAGGAGGTTACAAATTCAAACGAGGTTACAAATTCTTTTCATGAATAAATTATTCCCAATGAAAAATAACAATATTCATTTGAATGCCTTTCAAATAACTTTGCTAAATACCATTATACGAATTCAATAATAACGGGATGCATTATAAATTTGTGTATTCTAAAAAATCAGGGATTTTGAAAACCTATATTCTTTGATCATATTTCCAATACAAAGTAAAGTGATTTTTAAAGATGAATTAACCAATAATAAGAGTATCTAAGCACCTTCGTTGTTGGAGTGCACAAATTTGTTGGAGTGCACAAATTTGAATTCGACTTCGCGTGTTTAAGTTGGTTTATATTATTCTATACATATGCTGATTTTTATGATCATCAACAGCAAGTTTCAACTTGGTGGACACATCAGCTTGAATTGAGACTAATTCTTCTGATTTTAGTTGAATCCAACTAAATTTCGTCTGCGTGCAACAAATGATGTCTATCGATCTCCAATGATGGGCGAGCCACTCAAAAAATTGATGGAGATCATTCATCTGCGCCAAACCAGTTGGTAAAAAATTGAATTTTGTTCTCGCGAATCTACTAGGCGCATCAAACTTCACTCAACCTTCTTTACAAGCACTTGCTTGATCTATATTTTGAATCAACAATTTAGGCTGGTGGGGAACATGAAAGTGGAAGGGAAATAAGAGCAAACCAATTAACTAAAAAATTCTGATCGTCGGACGGAAGGAATTAAAGGGAGACTCCATAATTTCGTGGTGGTTTAGAATTAAAAGAGTTATTTTCTTGGATGAATACGGTCGAGAAAGTCTTGGAATTCAATGAGGTACTAGAAAACAAACGACTTTCATTGACGAAAACTATGTTAGTGGAAGAGCTAATTCAATGTCCAAACAAATTATCTTTTTTTTTTCTTCATCAATATCCAATAAAGTTTTAACTTGGTCGACACATCATCCTGAATTGGAGATTAACTCTTATGGTTCAGTTGAATCAATACTTATTTTTGCCCAATAGTTGGGCACAACAAATGATGTTCATTAATTTCTAATAATGCGCCAACCACTCAAACAATCAACAGACATCATCCATTTGCGCCAAACCATTTGGCGAAAAAAGTAAAATTTTCTTTTCGCTCGATCATTAGGCGCATAAAACTTGATTCAACCTCTTACTTGATTCTACAACTTGAATCAACATATTTATCTGCGATTCTACTACTTGAATCTTGAAATAGATGACCTAAGATTTAGCTTATGACAAAGGTGAAAATAAAACAACAATTTCAAACATGTTGGGTTTTAGACTCTTTAGTTTTTCCATTTTAAACATGATACTTCCAATTTTATATTTTCAAATTTGTGGAGGTTTCATTCCATTTTCTTACAAGTTATATAGTCCAAATGTTATTCAATCCTGAAAAAACCAAGTTATAGTAATTTCACAAGTTATAGCCTTAACTACATCGTTAAGTATGCTATATATAAATTTGGTGCATTTTTTATGACCTCTCGGTCAAGGTAGTCACTATCGATTGTGTCGGCCGATATTATAGGTTTCTATCGTGTATCGGGAAAAAAACTGTACGATATCTAAAATATCGGCGATACAAGGATGGATCGATAAAAACACTCATATCGGTCGATACAAACGGATATATCAGGTTCACTTGTACATTGATAATATCGGAAAGAGTAATTTGGTAGAATAAATTATTTATATATTAAAATTTATAAACGGAACATTTCCTCCTAATTATATTCTTCCTTTATACCCTTGAAAACCCAATCTTATTCAGTAATGATGTTGGAATATGATTGAATTTGTACATTGAAGCTTTTAATCTTGAGAATTAATGCATCATATGACATCAAAAAATTTAGATTGAAAAATTGAAAATATTTAAAATTCTTGGTCTTAATGATGTATCACCTGTAAAAACCGATATAATCTTTTGTATAAGTGTATCGGACGGGGCCGATACGAACCAATACACGATATAAACTACTTTGCTTTCGGTGCACTAAAAGAAAAAGAGTTACTAATGCACAAACTTGTGAAATTACTAGGTATAATCATATCATGAAAACCAAAACGTTTGAAACATGTGTTTTGGTTTTATCTTGTTCACCTGCTTTTGGTGCAGTGGTTTTCTTTGTTAATGCAATAGTTTTCCAGATGCATTAGAAGAAATAGTGTTGGTGTTCTGCATATAAAACTGATGCACTTTTTACTCAACATGGCAATATCGGGGCATGCATATGAAGGAGTTGAGAAATTGCTTGGGAAGAACAAGTGGAGTGGGTGGCTATCAAAATTAGGTGACTAGACCCTTTGTCAAAATGATGAAAGTTATGATTGATATATTAACCAAGGTAACAAAAAATATTGCATTAGAGCAGTAGAAAAGGATCAAAGACTTCTTTTTATTAAAAATGAAAGGGAAATGGAAGTATTCTTTTTTGAGTTCAAGGTCTCTTTGGAATTTTTTTCAGTTAATAAAAGTACACTTAGTTGATTGATTTCATTGATAAGAAAATTTATTTATTATTTTTATTATTGCGATAGATTTTGTGCTTGGTTAAACAAATGAAAATTATGTAGAATGACAGTTTTAGTTTTAATATGCAAAAGTAAAGAATTCTAGCGTTCCCAGTTATTATTTTTAATAGGAGTTTATAATAAAGATTAGTACCAAAGCAATGATTAAGGTAATATATATACTGCATCTTGTGCTTAATCTCTCCGGCCATTAGTTTCTGTCGAATGACTTATAATACTGTAGCAGCTTTGTACTTGTAATGTACATGTTAGCTAGCGATAATTTAATGAACGAATTACGGATTTTCTTTTGTTCTTTTCTAACTCGATTGGCTCGTCTCAATTAGACGGATTTTCTTCCTTCTTTCCTGACTCGACTGGTTCTTCTGAATCTGATACATTATATAAATCTGACTGACTCAAAACCTAATATTAACTAGTAGAGAGCTACTGAAAATCGAAACTATTGAAATCTGACTCATAAAAATTAATTAGATTCAGAACTCAAGCCAAATACCATAAAAATGGAAAGAACCAAACGGTCAGACATCTAACTCAGGGGAAGTTAGATTCAAACAAACAATCAGACATAAATCAGACGGTCGGACATCTAAATCAGACGTAAGCGAACAATCAATGACGATGAACTTTGGTTTCTTTAAAATCTTGATTTGTTCAATGTTTTGAACTAATCAAACTTATCTTCATCGGCTTCAACATCCAAGGACCATTTCAGCGCACTCATCGCGCGCGTCCCCTCACCTTTTGATTCTTCCAGCTAAATTTTTTAATTAGTGTTTCCAACTAAGCTTTGTCGTTTATCCCTGACTAATTATTTAATTAGCGAATAATTTAACCTTTCGTGATAATTTTAATGATGATGGCATCACCCTAAACCATTCAAGTTGTGTCTTCGGACACTATAAAAGTAATCTAAATCAGCTTTTCCTTAATATAATCCCAACTCCCTAACTGGACCACAATTTTTTTAATCACAAATTGTATTAGTTAATCTTCCTGGGTTAATAAAAAAATACCCACTAGTTGTATTATTGGTGAGCACTTGGAGGGATTTCTTCCGTTAATTGGTTGAAGTTTTTGTGTTTTAATGATATTCTAAAACTGGAACGTTAGGTCATTAGTCTCTAGTTAACAAGTTTTCACACAATATCACCCGAAAACTCCTAGATATTGCCTAAGCAAAAGAGTTGAAATGTTGAGGCATTTTATAATAATTTAAATATGAAACAATTGAATAATTATTTGGTTTTTATTGATGGCAATCTGGAGAATTTTCAGACGAAAAACTATTTACCTAGTTGAAGAGTTGTGGGTTATAGAGTGTTAGAATGTAGTACTTTGAGAAAAAAAATATTTATCGGTCAAGTAGAGATTTCATTGAAAAAAAGGCATTCAAGGGAGGTACCTTAACCCAATGATTACAACCGAACAAAAAAAGGGGAACCGAAAGGGGATTCGGCTACCAAAAAAAAAAACATAAAAACTTCGGAGGCCGGTAAAATGAATCCGATAAAGAAATCACCATATTTTCCGTAAGCGCTAACAATCTTGTGTTCGATTCCCAAAAGAATGCTTCTAATTTGATATCTCTAATGAGTCTTGCCAAAGTTTTCCTTTTGTTATCAAAGGTTCTTGCATTTCGCTCTTTCCATATACACCACCATATACCAACCGGGATGTTATTCCATATTCGACTAAGTCTTTCGTCTCCCCAATTAAACTTCCAAATCTTCATAGATGTAATGATATTAGGGTCGTATGACCATCCAAAGTGGCACCCTTAAACAAAGTAGTCCCATATTCTTCGGATTCTCCAACAACCATAAAACAAGTGTGAGCTCGATTCATCGTCTTCCTCACAAAAATGACAAATACTAGAGACATCCATACCTCTTCTTAAAAGTTTATCCACTGTCATTACCCAATCATGAGAGAGAAGCCAAAGAAAGAAATTGATTTTGTGAGGGTACTCATTGCTCCAAACAACATTGATTGGATAATCCATCTCTTCTTGATGGTCGTTGTCTGTAATTCCATCATTGACCGTATATTGACCTTGATCACTACCAACCCAAATTCTGGTATCCATAACCCCTTCTTGAATAGAGATGGAAGAAAAAAGATTTGATATAGATAACACTTCATTTGTTATGGTTTGAGAGATCTTTCACTAGACATAAACTCCCACCTTACACCACCTTCCCTAACTTCATACATACTAGCCACCACGAACTCCTTGGTCCTTGAAGCTTCATAAGCCAAAGGAAACATATCACATAATCTCCCTTCACCAAGCCAAGAATCTTCCCAAAATCTAGTTTCCTTACCCGCTCCAATCTTGAATCTAATACTTTTATTGAAATCTTCAAGCTCTTTATAGATATTACACCACAAGCTACCACCTTTCGCCAAATTTTTCAACCATGATCTTCCTCCACAAAGCTTCTTTCTCTACGCCAAAGCGCCACCACCATTTTTTTAGCAAAGCCGAGTTCACTTTCTTAGCTCTTCTTATACCAAGACCACCTTTTTCTTTTGGTATTGAAGACAATTTCCAACCAGTATTGTGAATTCTTTTCCTATTTTCATCATCCCACAAGAAATTTCTCACAACTCTATCAATTTTCTTAGTTATGGAGCAAGGAGCAAGAAAAATAGAGAGATAATAAAGGGGTAGTCTAGCTAAAACGCTTTTGATGAGAGTTAACTTGCCTCCTCTTGCTATTGTTTTTCCATTCCAAGAAGTAACTCTTTTTCCACAAATTTCAAGTATTTTTTCCCATTTTTGAGTGCCTCTTATCTTTCTCCCAAAGGTAGGCCAAGATATATGCTAGGAAAACTCTCATACTTGCATCCTAGCATGTTAGCATAATTTTCAACTCCTTCCTCGACCGCGACTCCAAATAAGCTACTTTTAGAGAAATTTATCTTCAAACCCCAAGTTAATTCGAAACAAAGAAGAAGGTAACGAAGGAAATCAACTTGTTCTCTCTTAGCATCAAGAAAAATGATAGTACCATCGGAAAATTGCAAGTGATTTATCTTTGTTCCCCACTCCTTGACGGAAAAACCCGAGATTTGACCATGTTCTTGTGTTTTGCTCAACATACAACTTAATACTTCAGCATGGATGGTAAAAATAAAAGGAGAAAGGGAGTCTCCTTGACGAAGTCCTTTTTCACTACCGAAGTAACCGAAAGAAGATCTATTGACAAGAACCGAGAACTTTGAGAATGTTAAACGATTTCTAATCCAAGCCCTCCAAACACCACCAAACCTCATTCTGAACAAAACTTCATTTAAAAAATTCCAATTCACATTATCAAACGCCTTTTCAAAATCAAGCTTGCAAACCAACCCCGATAATTTTGACGAAGTCTAGAATCCACACATTCGTTTGCTATCAATACTCCATCAAGGATTTGTCTTCCTTTAACAAAACTACATTGAGTTGTTGAGATTAGAGTAGGAAGGTATACCTTTAAACGCTCCGCCAAAACTTTTGATATGATTTTGTAAACACTCCCAATAAGACTAATAGGCCAAAAATCTTTTACTTCTTCTACACCCGCCTTCTTAGGGATAAGCGCAATAAAATTGTTTTTCAAAGAGGAATGAAAAACATTATGGTCATGATATTCTTCGAAAACCTTCATCAAATATTCTTTTAGAAACTCCCAACAAACAAGAAAGAACTTCATAGGAAATCCATCCGGACCCGGAGCACGGTCAATTCCCAAATCTTTAATTGCATTCTTAACTTCTTCTTCATTAAAAGATCTCTCCAACCATAAGCTTGCATTCTCATCAATACGCTTTAGACACATATTTTTGATTCTTGGATGATTGTTGGAAATTTCTTTAAATGCTAACTCAAAATGATTTGCGATACCCAACTTGATTTCTTCTTTGTTTCCGGTCCATCTACCATTGATACGAAGGTTATTGATGTTGTTAAAAGCTTTATGACCCCTCACTACTCGATGAAAATGTTTGGTGTTTCTATCTCCATCACGAAATTATCTAATTCTTGACTTTTGCCTCATCATTATGCTTTGACGACGATGAGCCACATCAAACTCCACTTTAGCCGTCACAAGCATGTCTTCTTCACCTTCAGTAAGACCTCTTTCATCATCTATTTCATCCAACTATTTCATCTTGGTAAGTGCCAAGTCAATCGCCCTATTAATGTTCCCAAAGACGTCACGATTCCACACCTTCAATTTCTACTTTAAAGCATGTAACTTCTATGAAAAACATTCACCCGTCGTGCCTACAAAAGAAAAAGATTCCCACAATTCTTTCATTAAAGAAATTATGTTAGTTCCTTCAAGCCAAGCTAATTGAAATCGAATAGGACAAGCACCCCAATCCGATTCCTTTGAGCATAACTCAATAGGAAAATTATCCGAAAAAGGTCTTGCAAGTCGCTTGAAGTTGATATTTGGAAATGATCTTCCCAATCCGACGAGAAAAGAAAACGGTCAATTTTGCTCTTCTTGTTAGGTTTTCTACTCCAAGTATATTTCGCACCGGAAAGAGGCAAGTCGATAAGGCCCAACTCATTACATAGGTCATCAAAGAATTTTATTGAATTCGAAACTCTACGAAAATCCCTTCTCTCCACCATGTATCTTATCTTATTGAAGTATCCACCGAAGCACAAAGGAATTCCATTCCAATAACCATGCAAGGTAGCTAGCTCCATACAAAATATTTTTTTTTTGTGTTCACAATGCAAGGACCATAAACACCAATCAATACCCACCGGAAGTTATCCTCTAAACTACGACAAGAGATACTTATAGTAAAAATCCCTTCAAGAAAGTCATGAACTTCAATCATATCTGAATTCCATATCAACAAAATTCCGCCCGAACTTCCATAAACATTTAAGGCAATCCATCTACACAGAGTCGCACCCCAACATTGACGCACAATCGTGTCGTTACAAGCACTTAACTTAGTGTCTTGAATCATAATAATAGTAGGCTTCCACCGTTTCACAAATTTTTGTAGCTTCGATCATTTATTCGGGTCATTAAGACCATTAACATTCCAAGATATAATGTTAAACATTAAACAAATTACAAGCCCCTAAAAACCAAACCTTCAAACATGGGCAATCAAGATGCTTCCGTTTCTCCCATCACAAGCTCATCTTTGAACGCATTAACATGAGCCAAACTTGAAGTTTTAACAAAAGAGAAATCTTGTTTGGAGAATACAATACCCGAAGAATGACCGGAATCTGTAAGTTTGCCGTAGCGGGTATTAATTTATCCGATGTACCTTTAAGGCTCCTTTGAAGAATCACCGTATGCATTATGAATAGGAAAATTTGCTATTTGGTTCTAAGCCCATATACTTAGTTATAGTAGGGTCCAACCGGAATTTTTTATTATCCGGAGGTCCAAAATTAATTAAAACATGGAAATGACTGGAATACCCATCGTTCCCAAACGTGTGTACTAACACGCCTCCTTATATCATTCGATATTCTTCTCTCTCTCATAGAAAACTCAATCTCTGTGTCCTTCCTCTCTCTTCGTTTTTCCTTTCTCTTCTCTGTTCTAAGAGAAATTTTTGTGTTTCAATCGGAGAATCACAAACCAAAAACGTAGATTTCGATCTAAGAGAAACCAATACTCAAAAATACAAAAAGATTTCGATTTTCCAATTTAAATCAATATTTTTTTCTAGATCTACGAAGATAGTACCGCTCTCATATAAGAAGAAGATGATTACGAAGAATCACCAACACCAAAGACCAAATCAACGAGCAAAAAATAAAATAAGAGTTTGAAATCAATAGCAGAAAAATGTATGAATCAGTAATACATATATGTTGTACTGAAAAAATCTTTAACCAATATGATACATCACTGTGTATAAGATGGTTTTTTAGCTTTTGACTGTTCAAATCACCAGTACATAACTTAAAAACTGATGAAAATCATCATAAGTGACGTATGGTTTGTGTTTGTGTTTGTAGTTTGTGTTTCTGGTATATAGATTTGCGAGTACATAAGTCAAAAACTGTTGAATAACAATCAAAGACATGCGGTGTGTTTTTATTTGTATTGAAAACATATATCCAACGATACATATATACAATACTGAGGTAAAAACGCACTATGTTGTTTATTTTTGGTTGATGAGATAATGATCCGCCAGTACATATCTCTAGTACTTATGAAATAGGTTTTTTTACGCTTTCATTGGATTTAGGCACTATGAACATCAAGTACATAACTCACATACTAAATAGTAACCATTATTATGCTTTCACATGTGATTTTGGGTGTTTTAGGCATATGAGTATGCAGTACATAAGGGCAATACTGATTATGTAACATTGGTTATGCTTCTATATAAGATTGTTTGTGTTTCTTGCACATAGATTTACCAGTACATAACTCAAAACTATCGAATAACAATCAAAAGTGACATGAGGTATTTTCTTTCATTCTTCTTTTCGCTGCACACCAGTACATATATGTTGTATTGAGGTATAACCGTGCCTTTGTACTCTAAAATCATTAAGTTGGTTTATGAGATAATAATCTTGGGTATGCAGTACATAAGGCCAATACTGATGAATGTTTTTATGCTTCCATATATGATTGTGTTTAAGGAACATTGTTTAATTTCAAAATGGTGGTGGACAACAGGTAGTGGCGATGGTGGTGGCGGCGGTGAAGGATTCGGGATGGAAGATCTGTAAATGTGTTAAATTTGTATAATTTTTCTTATTTTATGTCCTCTATTCTTTCTTTGTTTGTTTTAATCATGATGTGGATTTTGGTTGCCAGTGTACCGGCAATTGTTGATCAAACAAAATAAAGTCAGTTTAATTTCTACGATTCTGCTAATTCCGGGAAAAAAACAGGGTCGATTTTACAACATGATCCTATCATTAACCTTCAGTACATATTGGTTGTACCGAAGAAACTAGATCAATTTTGACATTTTCAACTGCCAGTACATACTGTTCGCTCAGGAATAAATTCCAAGGTCATTTTAATTGATTTATACATCATGATCAATAGTGATACTAAAAAAATCAAATTTTATTAAATTTGATAGACAACGAATAACCGACAGGCACATCAGTTACAATTAGATTCTCTTTTCTTAAAGTGGAGACAAAATTACATGAGCTCACCGAACCCTGAACCAATGATCTATTAATTACAATAAACTAGACTAAGATAGTACAAATCACATGGTGTATAAATTGAATTAATGCAATTAATACGAGACCTCTCACAAATATATAAACTTTGAAGGACTCAGGTCTATTCTACATTAATGCATCATGAATCCAAGAGTATTCTCGCAGGGAAAGTAGAGCAACTCTATGTTCAGGACTTAAATGTTTGTTGAACATCACCCTCAGTTTGTGTTCAACAACAGATATTGCAGAGGCGCACAATATTGATGAGCTGAATATTACCACCGCCTACTGTATCAAACGCAACTCTGCAGGGAAAAACAACATGTTCTCTATCAAAATAATAGTGCAACAACAAGCCAAGCAGTTCCCTATATTTATGGGTTAAAATCGAAATAGAAATAGAAGCACTTATGAACAATATTTGGATACTGATTTTCTATGGAGTGCAGAGTTTATACACCGAGAAATAACACAGTACAACATTTATACACTGACAAAATAACATTGTACATCGTTTATACACTGCTTTTATCTGGAGTCCATAGTTTATACACTGTCCAACAATTGATACGATCCTCAAATGTCAAAACTCTGCATAGTACATATAAATTTCATTAGCAAAACTCGTACCTGTCAATCTATGCGGTCCTCAAATCATCACAATGTTGTTCCCATCCATCCACAATGACCGAATAAGCTTCCTTCCGCCGCAGAACTGATGCAAATAATACTGCCAAACAATGGTGTTACACTAATTTATTAGGGATGCATAGATTTCCAAACAATGGTGTTGACTAATTTGTATGAACTGTTGCACAAACAACGACACTTTAGAAAATAGATCATACAAATACCATGTTGTGAACCCTGGATTTGTGTTTGCGCTATTTAGCACCAACTTTCTCTGAGGTGCAGCATCTATGCACTATGATTTTTCATTAATTTAACAAACAAAATAAATAAACAACTGTAAACAAAATGATGTAACCATTATATTCCAGCAACATATTACCACAAAGAACAAACAATTCATCTGAATATTAATGTTTTCATTTAATTGGACACAACAGTGGATCTGGCAGCATTACATTGCCATGGATCCATGTTGCCAAAATATGGTGCACCCAAAATGTATTCAATTCATTCTCAGTATATCAAATATACATTCAATTAATTCATTCTTAGTATGTTAAAAACCACACTCAATCTCAACAATCAATACCTATTTTCATGCACAGATCAAAACAAAGCAATCCAAAAATTAAATCAACTATACTTACATTCGTATTTCTTCTCAAGTTCACCAGTAAGATGTCTCTTCACAAAAGTAGTCTCCTCTTGTTAGGTATCAAACACAACCAAGAGAAATTTCTATCAGTATGCGATATATGTACTGAAGATTCATGAACTACATATCAACTGTATCACAATACAAGTGACGGGTCTGTATAAAGTAAGAGAATAGAAACACATAGTACAATATTTCATATGTGTGTGGATGATTATGCACTGATTCGGTAGTGTGAAGACGGGTATGCAGTAAGAAGAAAAATTACTTCGAGATAAAATCCAGTATAGTTGTTATGCATTGCTCAAAAATCCAGTACAGTTCTTATGTACCTTATATGTTTTCCATATTTTATTCTAGTTTCGAACATACTACATTGGGTAGTAGAATCTAACATAATCCATATATATATACTTATGGATGAAACAACAACAAATGAAAAAGTCCAAAGCAGTTCGCATCAGTATGCCACATATTTACTGCTGATTCATGAACTAAAACAACTGCATGGAATGAATCTATAAAAAAAAATATAATCGAGAGAGTATTATTTCAGTAACGCATATATGTACCTATGGATCAAACAACAAGTGGTAAAACTAAGAAATAAAGCAGAATCAAAAGCAGTTTGTATCAGTATGACACATATGTACTGCTAATTCATGAACTAAAAAACAACCATATGTAATGAATCTATCAAAAAAACGGAATCGAGAGTGTCTTATTTCAGTATCGAAGATATGTACTTATGGATCGAACAACAACAAGTGATAAGATAAAACTAAGAACAAAACAGAATCAAAAGCAATTTGTATCAGTATGCAACATATGTACTGCTGGATAATACCCCTGAAACAACAAACAAGCACGAATTTGATAAAATAAAGAAGCGAAAACAACAAGATAATCAAAGCGACAGTTCAAATATGTTAAAAACACCATAATCTAACCAAAAAATTGAGTAATTACGATCAAGATTCATAAAAAACAAACCAAAACAAAAATAAACCTAAAACTAAGATCTATGTGTACTACCATCAATAAATAAAAACTAAGATCTATAATAATCTAAACAATTTTCGTTCTCTAATGAACACATGAACTGCTCAATAAACAAATTCCATTATTCATCAGAAATACAAACCAATTAACAGATCAACAATCAAACATTCAAAATTAGATCTATACTACTGTAACTAATAGATCTAACACAATAATCACCCAGATTTCAGCAAGAACCTACAAAAACAAACTATCATAACAAATATAAAACTCGATCAAGAAAGAAGAATAGACTGAAAATGTTAAAACCCTAAAGAAAAATTAAAAATCTCACCATTTTTTTGGGGTGCTAGAAAGGATCAATCGAAAGAGATAAAGAGGAGTAAATCTATGGCATAAAATCTTGCGGAATCTGATCAAATCGATCAAAGATCTTGGAAGAATCTTCATCGCCAATCGCCAGAGCTTTCCTGACCGAGAGAGAATGAAACAAATGAATTAGGATCTAGTTCTGTTATTCATGAATATTAAGGTTCTTTTCGGTATTTTGAAAAAGATTACACGTGTGGTTGGACCAGTGGATAAAAATTTGGGTCCAAATTTTTTATTTGTTATAAAAATGGACCTCCGATTACTGAGTTTTAGTGGATGAACCTGCCACTAACTAAGAACACTATAATAGTACCTATAGGTAATTTCTACTTATGAATACTTCTCACACTACCACTAGTATGCGACGATGCATCATCACTATCTTCATTTAATGGGTCCATTTTCTTGCCGATATTTCCCATTGATAATAACACACCAACTTCCTTAATAACTTCATATTGATCACTTCCACTGTTTACATCATTGTTTATAGAAGTAGACAAAGAGCTGGAGGCTCTTTGGACATTTTTAAACTTCTTAATGAAGAAGAGTCCAGACTGACTGATCTGGAGAGATGAGCACCAGGCCCAAAACCAGGAGTAATAGATAGACTAGAGCTTGAGACCTTGACATTGATGCTGATTGGGCTTGGCATCCCAAAGAAGGCCCACTGTTTACATTTTCCATCTGATTTGAGGTAACCACGTCAATATGAATCATGTCCTCGTCATTCCTGACGTCAACGCTTGGAGGATTCAAATTCAAAATATCTTTTGACACGCGTCACTGGCACATTTGTTAAATCTTCTGATGCTAATGGCCCACCCAGCTGAGGGCACCCCACTTTTGCAGACATGTGATTAGTCTCCCGTTGGGATTGATCCACCACTCCCATACTGCCATACTGCCACACAACAACACTTCATCTTCTTTGTTGCAGACCTCCGGCTGAGTTTGCCGACGCCAACAAGAACCAAGGGAAGGCTCCATTCGATCAGCAGCTATGAAGACATGTTTCATATCGTCCATGGAAGGCTCCAAAGTATCACCAATAGATCTTACCTCAACCCACACTTTTCTATTGCCAATAAATAAATGTACTTTGAGAAATTATTTTTTGACTTTTATGCAATAATTTTACTGCTTTCAGGAATTTGTGAAGAGCATAATAGACATGAGGGTTATACAGGAGTTTGTGAACCCACCAAGGGTTGGTTAAGGTTAGTTGTTATATTTTGTCAAAATCCACAAGTCGTTTGATTAAATCACTAACGTCAATTTTGTTTAGGTTAGACTAGAAAGTCAAGAAGCGTTGAGACTTATATTATTCTGAAGACCTAAAGATTTCATAGACGTATCGACACCAACGTAATACATGACTTGACTTGTTTCTAATTCTACATCGTAAGTTTTCAAGTCGTTTCTGATTGAAAACATAACATGCGAAGTTATCTACATGAAACTCTAATATTAAAGACTTGATCATCATATTGTGATAAAACTATCAAGGAATACTATATCCATAGTTATGAATGCTTTATATTGATATATTAAATTTTGAAGTATAATGCTTATCTTTTGAATTTCATAATTGCGACATTGATACGATCTCTGTAACTTGGTACTAGGTTATGTAGTGAACATAGGTTTGATTTCGTACCTAGAAAACTACGTTTAATTACATAAGTTTAAGGAAGTAGACGTACGAACTTGTTTCGTAGTTGAGAGGAAATTAATAAGATTGAAGGTATGGTTCTCATTTAAGATATATCTAAGGTTACACCTATCCTAACCTATATAGGGAATCAAGGTAGAACCGATCCTAACTTATATTGGGAGTCAAGGTATAACTGATCTTACTTATATTGGGAGTCAAGGTAGAACCGAACCTAACTTGTTTTAGGAGTCACGGTAAAACCGGTCCCAATAGGAAAAACCTATTTTAATAAGTCACCTACACTTTAGGGTTTGTGTGATTTTGGAAATTGGATTTGAAAAATAGGAAAGTTCAAGATCTCGACATAATGGATAATTTGAACATGAGCTAAAATCTTATTTATTAATAGTCCAAAGCTATTCCTTGATACTCAAGGTGAGATCTCAAACCGAAATGTTTGAGAATCTTTTGAGATTTTCTAATGTATATATGTTTTCATGTTTACCAGCAAACAAAACATATCTATGGAAAGATATATTAGTTAAGTGATAGCTAATATTGAGTTATCCAAGAGGGATTACGGTTATACAGTTGGATATTGGTTGGAATTAGGCAAAACTGAATTAGGTGTTTTATTGCATATCTTGATAATATTATAGGTTATTGAAATTCCTTGATGTCAAAACTACCTTGGTCTATAAATAGTGAAGTTTGTTCTTCTTACAAACTTATCTTGAGGCAGGCACTTCGTTTCGTAGTCACTGTTGTAGCCGACTAATAGTGCTCTCGTAATACTATCTTCGAGGGGAGAGTAACCTAAATGGGCGAAATCTCTTGCATCCGCTATTTTAAAGATTTCTTTGGGATCAAGAGCGTCTACTAATACCATTGGTGGGAAACTAGAATTATATTTTTATTTTAGTTTTTGATTATTGATTTGATTGACTAAAGGTTTATTAGCATTTGATTGCACCTAGTTTGATTATTCTTGAGAGCCTTCACTTCTGATATAGGTTCACTCAAACTAGATCAAGAGATTGTCGGTAGTTCAGATCTATTTTTAGATCTGACGTTGACTTGTGATCATCCACTGTTAACATACTCCGTTCTTTGCTTGATCAATCATAAATTAGAATTAAGTTTGTTATTGTGCAGGTGCAGAAGACTATAGAAGATTTGAAGAGATAAAAAGATTTTTCTTATTGGTTTTAGGGTTAAGGGTTCAAACTAGATTTAGTTTGCTTCATGCATAAACTTGATCAGACAAGAAGATTTTTCTTTGCGATTTGCTGCGTGCACAAACTTGATCGACTGGGATTCGACTAGATGTAGTTTATCTTTTAATAGACTTGTTATTGCTAGTCGTATTTAGATCGAAAATCTATCATTCGGTGGTACTCTTCAGTATCTGAATCTGGTAGTTCTGCTTGACTTGATCCGGTTAACTTGTTAATCCAGATCTTGGAAAATCTAAAACTGGTGAAAGAGTTTAATTGATTTTAAACAGAAAAGTCTTTGTCACGCTCAACTATAATATTTCTGATTAACTTCCTGAGATAAGAGAGTGGTTACTAAAATCCTTTGTTGTTTGGAAGACGATCGAAATGTTTGAGTGCTAAGTCTTCAGAGAGGCTGAAGCAACTTAAGATAGTGGACTCTATCTTACGATTCACGTGCATTATCCAGATTGGTTGTAGGCGCAGGGATACTGAGGAAACTAGGTAACTAGGGGTATTTTACTTGGTCTCAACTATATGAAGTTGGTAGAGGTCTTTGTATAGAGGTTTAATTATGAGAGTATTCAAAACTGGAATAAGTCCCAGGGTTTTCTACATTTGCGGTTTCTTTCACAAAATCTTATTGTGTCTTTACTTTTACTTTTACTTTTCGCAATTATAATTATTATTTTAGTTATAGTTAAAAGAAAATACACTGTAGTTAATCCTAAACACTTGGGTTGATCCCTATAATACTTTTAGGTTCGATTTCGGATTTATACTATATATCAAGTGTATACCTTGTGGTTGTTATCTTCTTGAAGGTTTCTATCTATAGTAGATCACGCAAGGTATCATACTTATAGGTTGATATCAAAAACATTGTGGTGTACTTGGTACCCTCGTCATTTCAATATCTATCCCAAGAATTGGTGTAAGTTCCTTTCCCCTGGATTGGCCATCGTTCCACCAAAATCACGTTGTATTCAACTGTAGTGACCCGACCCTCCACCGATACTGTCACCACTTAGAAATTGCGGCTTTTTGACTGTAAAAACTCGACCCTGCACCAATACTATCATCACCTAGCCACTATGGTTATTCGACTATAACGACACGATCCTCTACCGATAGTGTCACCACCTAGTCACTATGGTCATCCAATAACAACTTCCCATAAATTATGCATCTCAGGATTACTCCTGCCCGGGCATGCCTAACTGAGGAGCTTTTTACCAATTATGGATCCAATCGTGCTGAAAAGGCCTTGGTGTTACGAAAGGACAAACCGTTGCCTATGTTACCTACCTGCCAAATGAGGGTGTTATAATACCACCACCTTAAATTGGAGTCGTCCTTGGATCCAAAATATATTCAATCCCAGATCTCCGACATTCCCTTCCACTCACGAGATGCATATCTAACCTAACCCATCCAATATACTTTGTCATCCCCGACAGGTGACCCGTCGTCAGTTCATATACCATTTTTAATGATTCGATCCTCCATAGATATTATCGCCATTTAGCCACTGCGGTTGTCTAACATTATGGGGTTTTAATGGGAAACACTGCAATCATTTAGTAGCATCTTTCCAAGAGGTAACATAACCCTGGACTTCTCCATCCCGAGCACGCTTAACTGCAGACCTTTTTGCCAACATTGGAGCCAAAGACCTTGGTGTTAGGAGTACAAATTAACCATTTTCTATATTCCATTAGGAGAACACTACCTTCCGAGTCGGGGTATTACACGGTCTAATTGATCCAACGTATATTTTCGCAAAGTTAGATATTACATCTGATATATTGGATGGTAAAACTCATTGAATTAAAACCGTGCGGCATACCTGAGTAAGGAGTTTCAATTTGAAGCCTTGGAGAATGTTATAATATTTGTGCACGAGTAGCTCAAAATTTTCTTTACGAATTCTGTCAAAGAATAAGGGGTAGCAGTACCTTTTCGTCACTAGAGGTACTTTGAGAACGAGAGAAATGATTTTGCAGTGTTTGAGGTGCAAACGCGGGATGAAATACATTCCAAATTTCTTGTGCTTCACCGTGTGGCCCGTAATAAAATCGAAAGTACGTGGGACTGAAAAAGCGGGGTCTAACAACCACACCAAATATTTCGTTCGGATATCTTTATGGACTAACTCCAATATAATTCCATGAGAATCAACTAGAAAGTCAGACTCAATCAAGAAAAGATATCCAAGAGTTATATCTCTTTCTCAAATCAATCAACAAATCAACATGATGGAATCCGTGAACTGATTGATATGAGAATAACTTGAACGGTACCAAAGACCAATATTCAAGTGTCAATCAGTTTATATCAACAACCAAAGGTTGGATTTACCAATTGATTGAACTGCGCACAACCTGTGATGTTTCAACTATATAAAAAAATATAATGCGTAAAAGAAATAACACAGACACCAGAAGTTTTGTGAACGAGGAAACTGCAAATGCAGAAAAACCCCGGGACCTAGTCCATATTTGAACACCACAATGTATTAAGACGTTATAACCACTATCCTACTACAAGTTAACTTTGAACTGGAATGTAGTTGAGCCCTAACCAAGTCTCACACTGATTAAGGTACAGTCACATTCCTTACGCCTCTGAATCCCAGCAGGACTCTATGCACTTGATTCCCTGAGCTGATCTCACCCACAACTAAAAGTTGCTACGACCCAAGGTCGAAGACCTATAAACAAATCATCTCCCACAGAAAAGTCTATTCTGATAGATAAATCTGTCTCCCACAGAAGTACCTATGAAGTTTTGTTCCCTTTTTTGATAAATCAAGATGAACAGGAACCAATTGATAATACGGTCTTATATTCCCGAAGAACAGCCTAGAAATATCAATCACCTCATAATAACTTAACTATATGGTAGTAGAAGAAGTTATTGTGCAATCATAAAGAATGAGACGAAGAGCTTTGTGATTAATTTTTATATCTTACCTATCGGAGATAAATCTCGAGAAAATCTTAGAGAATATAGTACTCAATACGATAGCACAAGTTGAAAAAGCGGGGAGTCTAACAACACCACCCAATATTTCGCTTAGAAATCTATATGGACAAACTTGAATATACTTTTAAGAGAATCAACAAGACTCAATCAGTTAAAAGTATATCAACGAGTTTATATCTCTCTGTTGATTTGATTTACTCAAGTAGGAACTGCGAGTTCTAATCAAATGCAAGGAATAACTTGGATGGTACCAAAGACCAATATCCAAGGATCAATCAATATAATTCAACAATCATAGGTCGGATTTCCAATTGATTGATTCAAACGCACAACCTGTATTATTTCATTATAAAGATAAAACAATATAATGCAGAAACTGAAATAACACAGACACTAGAAATTTTGTTAACGAGGAAACCGCAAATAAAGAAAAAACCCCGGACCTAGTCCAGATTGAGCACACACTGTATTAAGCTACTACAGACACTAGCCTACTCCAAGCTAACTTCAGACTGGACTGTAGTTGAACCCCAATCAATATCCCACTGATCCAAGGTACAATTATGCTCCTACGGCTCTGATCCCAGCAGGATACTGCGCACTTGATTCCCTTAGCTGATCTCACCAACAACTAAGAGTTGTTACGACCCAAAATCGCATACTTTGATAATAAACAAATCCGTCTCACACAGACAAGTCTACCAAAGGATCAATCTGTCTCCCACAGATAAACCCTAAAGGTTTTGTTCCGTCTTTTGATAATAATCAAGGTGAACAGGAACCAATTGATAATCCGGTCTTATATTCCCGAAGAACAACCTAGAGTTATCAATCACCTCACAACAATCTTAATCTTATGGTAGCGAAACAAGATGTTGCGAAATCACAAACAATGAGACGAATATGTTTGGGATTACTTTTTATATCTTTCCTATCGGAGATATCAATCTCAAGCAAATCAATCTAATTGTACTCGTACGATAGAAGATGCAAGATCAGATCACACAACTACGATAAAAGTAGTATCGATCTGGCTTCACAATCCCAATGAAGTCTTTAAGTCGTTAAACTGGTTTTAGAAGAAGAAAATCAAAGGTTAAAGGAGAATCGACTCTAGCACGCAAACTAGTATCACACGAAAGGTGTGAGGATTATTTTTGCACAATACTAGATGTCTCCTTTATATAGTCTTTCAAATCAGGGTTTGCAATTAATGTTAGCTTAGTAACAAAGCATTCAATATTCACCGTTAGATGAAAACCTTATTTAGATTAAAGCTAATATTTCTCAACCGTTAGATCGAAAACTTAGCTTGTTACACACACTTGCCAATGCACCTTCTAGGTTTGTTAATCGTACCCAAACGTATGCACTTGTTGGTTCAACAATAGTTAACCAAAAGGTTAGCCATATGAGTATTTCATATCAACCATGTTTTTCTTCACCATAACTAGTTCAAATGACTTCAAAAGAACTAGTTAGAGAGTTGTTCAATTGCAAGGAAATCTTATGTACTACACAAGACACAATTGAAGCAAAGATGATTTGATTCACTTGAATCGGTTCATGAACTTTTATAGCCACGGTTTGCAAACTGCATTCCTTAGTCTTTTTAAGTTTAAGTTCAGAAATCATCTTCAGATATATAACCTTCTCAAGTTCGCAGACTAGATTCGCATACTTAAGTTACCGGGCAGAGTTTACAAATTCCAACAGAAATTCTCGGGTATGAGAACTTTGCCGGTTCACGGACTTAGCTTCACGCAAGTATTTTGTCAACTCCAGCAGAAATTCTCGGGTTTGAGAACTTCGGCAGTCCGTGGACTGAGTTCGCGAACTTGGATCACGCCATTCTTCCGGTTCTCTTGATCAACAAAGTTCGCAAACTTTGGTTCAAGGAATATGACTTATACATAAATGTGTTTCCACAACAATGCTTATGTCCACCATTGGTTATGTAATCTAAACTATCATTTCAATCATTGAAACATTCTTAGAGGATGTTACATAGTTGTTACACCATTTCTCGTCAAAAAAAATTTCAAGATGATTGAAACATATCATGACTTTCGTCACATGGTAAAGATAAACTTGATCGAAGCGAAAAGCTTACCAACACATATTTAGAGATATAGATAGGCGAGGTATACTCGGCTCGAAAAACCAAATATGTATAATCCAAGTCTATATATATAACATACGACTTCTTGTCTCAAAGAGTAGGAGATAGAGTAGATATACTTTTGAGTGATAGATAAGTTCAAGTCTTGACACACCTTTTTGTCGAGAAGTTCCACCGGTTCCTTGAGTAATTCTTCTACTTGTATGATGAATCGCCATGAAGTCCTTGAGCTCAATTACACTTTCTATCCTAGTCCGAGACTTAGATATAATAGACTAGAAATCAGGACTTATAGTTTTGATCATTAACATTGACAAACATGCTTGAGATAGCAACGGATGCGAGTTCGACCGAGCAATGCTCTAACAATCTCCCCCTTTGCCAATTTTAGTGACAAAACTATCAATACATATGGAATACAAAAAAGATAAAGAAACTTTAGTAGCTCTTATTCCACATGTATAATCTTCAACATTCCTCGAAATCTTCGTCACTTCCAAGTACTCCAATGATCCCAAAGGTTGTAAGTTTAGCATCACCGTTGTTGAAGATCCGTAGCTATAACAATGAGAAAACATAGTTCTCGATCATTGTTATACAGTGTCATAGTATTATTACACATTGTCAAAGTTCAATTGTATCACAACTTCAACAATAATACTATGGTAATATGTATCACTCCCCCTTAGTCAATACTCCATCTCACATGGAAACCACTCCCCCTTACATAATGATCCGAAAACCATATGTATTTGTAGTGTGAACTACATATTAATTCTCCCCCTTTTTGTCAATAAAATTGGCAAAGGTACAAGAACGGGATCATAATGAAATTTCCGAGAGAGACATTTCATGACAAAAGGAAAAAAAAATACATACCAACTAATTTAGATGCAATCATAAAGCCGAAGCTAAATTCATTCATCAGGGAGTTTAAAGATACAAGATAACCCTTCTAATGTTCCACATCCGCACACCCTTCAAGATATGACCATTAAGCACAAGTTCAAAAGAACTATCCCCCATTTGATGTCATTCCCGAAAGAACAACAAGAGCGACCTTAATTTCAAAAGAAAAGAAGGATTTTATTGGACACCAAAAACCATGAGAATGATTTTCTATATCCAAAAAACTCAATCAAATTAATCACAAGTAAACCTATGATTAATTTAATAGGAATACGCAATCAAATTAAACACAAAAGTTGATCAATTCAATTGATTATGCTCAACATAAGAGAAATTATGGAGACACGAAAATACTCAACTAGATTAATTACAAGAGAACCCATAATTAATCTAATTGGAATACACAACCAAACTAATCACAAAAGTGATCAATTTAATTGTCATTTGTTTTGCTTGACATAAGAAAAATTACAAAGCAATAACTAAATAACCAAACAAGATGATTAATTTAGTTCAATATGCTCGTCATAACATATCCCACGGAACACCAACTAAGCTAATAAATCAACTTGGTTGTATAGTGCTCAACATAAGATGCATTACGTATCCTCACAGTAATACATAAAAATATGGATCAGGAATGATCAATACTGCGGAATACACAAGGATTCATTCTATCTTCAATCAATATTTGCATAACAACAATTAATAGACATAATCCTTGAGAACAAAATATTTTAACCTATCTTCCATCAAATGTTTGACAATATAGATAACTTTTGTATTTGTCAAAAGTCTATTCATTCTTTTACCAGTACGTGAATACCGATCACAAACGACTTTACTTTTGACAGAATATGGAACCTTCAAGTTCACGGATGCAAACATACATATCCCATTAAACATTGCAATATATAGAATCATAAAGATTAATACTGCAAGAATCATCCTTCAAACAAAGATTTTTAGAATATAAACCCAATAAAACCTAAAAATAAGAAGATGAAAATAATAGCTATGTGTAGTCACAATCATTGCTATTCCAAGTCACTAGTTATTCTCCCGACTAAGCCAAAAAGAAGATTTACTAGATAACAAAAATAAAACAAGCTAAACGAAAACAGACTCCAATGCTATTCCGAACACGAACTAAGATCATATGGACTGTTCAGAATCCTCATGAGACAACGGGTCTTTGAGCTTGTGAACAACAACATTCATTGCAGAGAGGTGATGCTCTTTGCGAAGATCATTGATGTAAGACTTTATGAGACCAAGGTCAGCAGTTACCTTTTCCAACTCAGTTTTTAATGCATCAAGATTTTTCAGAGTAACAATGAGATCTTGTTTTTCTTCCCCAAAGTACCTAAGAAAGTCATGAACAACTTCAACAGAAATCATATCATCCTTTTCAACATCCTCATGAACGTAGGCAAAATAACATGAAGAGTTAGGATGATCTTTACCTACAAGGGTTATTTTCTTCTTGGACTCAATAACAAAACCTTTGTCAAGGAATCCCCTTGAAAAACCACCATAGCAAGACGAGGAAGAAGAAGACATGCTAAAAAAACACAGAAACCAACCTAGAGTATCTGAACGTGACTTTTGAAACTCAATAGGTCGGATATTTAAGGGTTTCTTAGGGGAGGAATACTTTTAGGGTTTACAAACAGTTGTTTTGTGCCGGAACGGGTATCCGTGCGAAAACAAACTTGACCCACGGAAAACTCAAACAAAAGTTTTATTTAAAAAAAAAAATACTTTAAGCAATCATTTCTGCAGACCAGTAGTTTGGCTATAGACGATAAGAAGATAGCTTCACTAATCAGAAGTAGTATGCTTAAGGTATACCTGAAAATGACACATCTTACTGAACAGGATTTTTATGAGTAAGTTCTTTACCCCTTGTGATTAATTAGCACAAGTATGAGATACATGCTCATTAAGAGATTTGTGTTTATGGTCAAGTCTCTTTTTCCTCCTGAATCTATAGAGGGATTCCCTTTTTTGTGAGAAATTATCATAAAACTTACTTTCATCAAAATACGAGACATAGTTTGAGTTCTTAATAGAAGAATTTTGGTTTGAGGAGGAAGACAACCTGTTGACGAATTATTTATACCCTTCAATTACCTCTTTCAGATTATCTCTCATTTTATCAATTTTTCTTATTTCTTCTGCACTTCCTTTCTCATGAGGGGCAACGTTATTTCCAGAGACCATGACTTGATCTTCCTTTAGACGATATTTATTAAGACGTCTCTTTTGTTCTTGAGTGTTCGAGTAACTCATTGAACTTACTTTCCTGGTAGTATACACAGGGTAGGTACGGAAACCAATTGGTTTAGTCATACGAATGTCAGTTACACCTTTAAGAATTAAATCTAAGGTGTGTTGAAGATGAACCAAGGAGTTTTTATTTAACCTAGAGGTTCCCTTTCGCTAAACAGAACTCTTTGTCTCGTAGACAAGACATACTTTCTGATCATCAGAATGATTAGATAGTACAGTCTTAATATCATCGTTAGAATGTGCAACATCCTTGAGTGATAGAGACTTCAGACACATCCGTTTTACCAGAAGGGGCTTCTGTTTTTACTTCTGAGCATAAAGCCACTTTAGTTGTGTCAGAAGTACTTGGCATACTTGTTTATGGGTCAAAATTATTTCTGCTGGTTTTGGTAAATTTGGGTGTGTGCGGATGAGAAACGAATCTAAAACCTAAACATATGCACTGCACGGGAGTGCTTTTGATTCGAGAGATCAATCTATACAATTCTGGCCTAAACCAAGAAATGGTCGTTCCAGACTTGCTTCGGTCACAAAGTGTGAAGGATATGGGGTTGATCTTAGGGAGGGAAGCGAAGAAGGTGTTGAGATTATGAAGGTGTTGGCTGCTTATGACTTGTATCAGAATGATGAACTGGCTCGCACAATGAAAGATATCAGTTCTGGTGTTTTCTGGATACTGATTATAACACTTGGTTTCTCTGTGTTTGTTTGTGTTGTTTGGAAATAGGCGAAGGACCTATTTATACAAGTCATTAAGCGCAAACCCTCATCTCGTAGGAAGTGGAGGAAGTTGAGTGATGGAGTAGTGGGGTCGTTGATGAGTGCCAAATATTGTATATATTTATCCCTTTTTGTTGGCATTTAACTCATCTTTTGTGCATTAATTCTACATTTTATCCCATATTCTGTATTTTCATTGTTTTCAAGAATAAATATTTTTCTTAATTAATTTTGCATTTTTAGGTAATAAATAAAGTCTGGATGACTTGCGGAGCAAAAAGAGCAGAAAAGTAGTGAAAAGCCGGGAGAAATCACGCAAGGAAGCCGCGAAGAATGGTGCGCACAACCTCATTTTCTACACACAAAAACGCCTCCGTTCTCAGCCATCAGATCAGTTCTCAGAAGCATCCGACGGTCGCTCCTTCATAGAGCATCAAAATCTGAAGTCTCTGCCAAGCACCACAGCGCTGAAATTCCAAGCCTTCAGATTAGATGGTAGTTGAATCCAACGGTTGCTCCCTTGTTGTTCATCAAAGTTTGATATCCCCGCCTTACACTACAGCACCTAACCTAATCTAGCACCGTTCGTTTCGTTGTATCCCTTCATCCTACGGTCGCTCCTCGCTTGCCTCCGCATCACCGTCCGATCTACCTACCAGCTCCACATCCCACGGCTCATCCTCGCTGTTCATCCAATTTGATGAAGCCGCCTAACACCCTAGCAACCAAACCCTATACCAGCTACCCAAACGCACCCTTCTCCCAAACCATCGACTTCACCTCCCCCATTCCTCTCTGCAACTTCACCACCTTCTTCAACAGAACCGTACCACCACCTTCTTCACCTCCACTGCCACCACCACACCTCCACCATCATCACCCTATCGACCAACAACCAAAACCCATCTCCCCCTAGCCCTCTAGTTCCCTATTTTCTCACTTTTTCACGCTTCTTTGCCTGAATCCCTAGGCGTGAAAAACTGATGAATTAGGTAACCTAGAGTTGCAATTGGCGCATGAGAAGAGGTCAGGGAGCAATTACAAAGCATGGGTCGACGATTTCAAGGATCAATTTCAAAAAATTAGGTAACCCTAATTCAACTGATTTTTGGGGAAGAACCCTAATTTTGTAGTTTGGGGAAATTGGGTCTGTGGGTATAAATATGTATTGTTGGGTTGTGTTAAAGACATGCTGGAATAGCCAGTGTCCAGGACTGTGAAGTTCTGTTAATGTTTAATTTCTGTTTTATTTCTGTTTTCAATTTCTGTTTTATTTCATGTTTAATTCCATGTTCATTTAGTTTATGTTCTTATAATTTCTGTTTGTCTCTAATTTCAATTTAGTTTTGTGTTTAATGTTAGTTCACTGTGATGTTTAGTTTCTTCAATTTTTGTTGTGCATGTTCCTATGATGTTTGTGATGTTTTTTCCTTCATTGTCCAACTGTGTTTCAATTCATTGTTAAGAAGTGATGGTATGCTAGGTTAGAGCTTTCAGTACACTGTTTTGATTGAGCAGTGGGGAGAAACTAGTGCTCACTAGTGACAATGAGCAAGCTAGTTTTCTTCCCACTCCATTTGTATGCTTAACTCTCTTGCATTGTTGTGATTGAGCAATGGGGGAAATTAGTGCTCATAGCAAGCTAATTCTCCTCCCATTCCATTGGTATGCCTAGAGCTACTGCTACTATCTCCTCCCATCTCCCTTGCCCTTGGCCTTAGGCCTAGGTTCATTTATCTTGTTCACACTGTTTTCTTCATTGTCATCTTTCTTTGCTGTCTAGTATTTCCATTGTTGTTGTTTACTGCATTGCCTTTGCTTTATTGCCTTGTTCTCCCACTGTTTTCTTCCCTGCCTTGCACTGCTGCAACCCTGTTGCTGCTGCTGCTTCCATCTTGGCCTTGTGCTGCTGTGCACTGCTTGTGCAGCTGCTGCTGCAACCCATCTGCCCTGCAACCCTGCTGTTGCTGCTTTCCTTCTCCAGCTGCCTTGCTTGCTGCCAGCTTCTCCACTGACCTGTCACTCCTTGCTGGACTGCTGCTGCAACTGCTTCCTCTCCTGCTGCCATTCCTTTCCCTGCTGTTTTCCCTTGTTGCAGCTGTTGTTTTCCCTTGTTGCAGCACTGTTGTTAGCCCCAGCTGCTACTACTTGCATCTGCTCTGCTGTGCACTCAACCCAAGGCTCAAAGCCCATTGTAAATTGTTGAAAGACCACAGGCCCAGCTCAAACCAAAGCCCAAACCAGTCAACTGTGGGCTTAATCCAAAAGCCTGAACTCAACTCTGAGGCCCAGTTCAGCCTAAGCCTAAGTCTAAGGCCAAAGCCCATTTACACTTCAAAGACCAACTGAGCCCAAGCTCAGTTCATTTTATTGTTATCAAACCCATTAGTACTCAAAGCCCCATTTAAGCCAAAAGACTTCATAGCCCAACAACAATTTAGGAACCCAATTAGCTAGAAAACTCAAAACACTCCCGATCTCTGTGGATCGACCCGTACTTGCACGAGCTACAACTGACGACCGTGCACTTGCGGTATTACTGTAGGCCCCCGTTTTTATTGCGCTTAATTTTATACATATCTCCGGGCCCACCAAGTTTTTGGCCGGAGATAATTTTTAGGACCTTTTAGAAGCCTGCCAAGTTTTTGGCGCCGTTGCCGGGGATTGGTGCTGTGTTTTTCGTGTGTTTTATTAGCTATTTTTGCATTTCACTGCATAGCATTTGCATCTGCATCTGCTTCACTTCATTTGCTGTTGGACCTGCTGTTCTGAACCTGTTTTTCCTCTGCTGGGACGCCACCAAGGAAAAGAACCAAAACCCAACTGGGTTTTTGCAACAATATCAGAGCAGCTGGGCTGTGCTTAAAAGGTAAGCCTAAACCCATTCCATTGAGAGAACCCAACCTGTGGGCTTACAAATTTCTTTAATTGTGGGCTTGTAATAATTAACCCAATTTTTTGGGCTTTTTATTTTTCTATTTTGGGTTTGTAATAATTAATTTGTGGGCTTGTTATTTAATTTGTGGGCTTGTATTTATTTTGTGTGGGCTTGTTTAAATTATTCCATTGGACTTGTATTTTGTATTCTGGGTTTAAACCCAGCTGAGCTTATAACTGATTGTGGGCTTGCTTCCACTCAAGAGTGGACCTCGAAACCAAAGTTTTAAAACAAACGTCGGGCCTTAACCAACTGGGCCAAATTAAACTTTCAAAATTAAAACTTAGTGTTTCTTGAGCCGCAGCCTTCCTTTCATTCCATTAGAGGACCAACAGTGGGCTTGCTCCCAATTTTAAAAAACCAAATTTTATTTTCTTAAAAAAAAAAAAAAAAAAATTCTTTTTGCTCCCAATTTTAAAACCAAAATTCTACTTTGCTCCCATTTTTAAACCAAATTTCTTTTATATCCCACCAAAACCAAAATTTTCCCAAAAATCCAAACCCATTAAAAACCAAATAGTGGGCTTTGTGTCTTTCAAAATGGGCCAACCTCATGCTCTCCATGAACACATGTATCCATCAATAAAAATTCCATTATCATGTATTGTATTACCTCAAACCAATAACCCTTTTAAAATAAATGCAAGCATGATACAAATACTTCCTATATTTCGAGGGATCGATTCTGAGAACCCCTATACTCATGTAAGAGAGTTTGAACAAATTTGTCGGACTATGCAACCTGATCATATGTCCGAAGACTCTCTGAAATTGCGTTTGTTTACATTTTCTTTAAAGGAAAGGGCCAAAACATGGTTTTACGGTTTGAGACCACAATCAATCAACACTTGGGACCAACTCACAGATCTATTTTTCAAAAAATTCTTTCCACATCATAGGACCATCGCTATTCGTCAAAATATCAATTGTTTTGTCCAATTGGATGAGGAAACTGTTTTTCACTATTTTGAACGTTTTAATGATTTGTTGAGTGAATGTCCGCACCATGGAATTGAGAAGTGGAGACTTGTCGTCATCCTCTATGAGGGACTAGACTTTAAATCTCGAACCATGGTTGAGTCTATGTGTAATGGTGAGTTTATTGATAAATCTGTGGATGATGCATGGAATTTTTTAGCCGAGATTGCAGAGAAAACCCATCAATGGGAATCCGTTAGGGAAACAGGAACAACACCACATGATATGAATCACCCCCATGAATTAGAGTTTTATTCTTGTAATAGCTCCGACCTTAGGATTGAAAATTATCCTAGATTGCAAAATGCCTATCATGATGATGATGATGATTATGATGTTATGTTAGAAGAACATGTCTATACTAAAAATGTTATGGAACCTTTGGGTTCAAATACATTAGGCTTCTCTGCCCCGACCTTAATGCATGATATTTCTTCTAGTATTCCATGTGATGTTTCCCCTGATGTGCCGATACACGAGAATAAATCTGTTGATGATGTTGATAATTCTGATTGTAATCTTGCCAATTTGATTGATGATTGTGAGCATGATGTGACATGTGTAGATGAGTTAGAAGATTTTGATTTGATTGATAATGATATGCCTATTCTTCTACCTAAGTCACAATCTGATGGCCTTCCACCCAACCTAGATTTGGTTTGTACCCATATTGTCAAACCGACTTTTCTGAAAATTCCTAATCTAGGATTGGAACTGTGTGCCTCCCAAGTCCTCTTGGACTATTTTGCTTCAAAATATAACACTTTTAAAGAGCCACAGTTGGAAATTGCATGTTTGCCCATCCCGAAAACAGTCCATTATGAGTTAGACCTTTTGAATCCTGAACCCCTAAAATTGTTAGATTTTGTGCTTAAAAGTAAACCTGTTGAAAAATTTTGGTTTAGGGGTGATTCATTCGGTTTTTCACTCTCACTCCCATTTAAGTCCAATTTTAGTGTTTTGAAACTTTGTATGTCTCTACACTTTTTCTTTTGGGCTGATCCTCAACTCTTTAGATTGTTAGTGTATGGTGAATTTTTGTATATAATCCAGTAGATAAAATTTCTTAAAAACCCTTTTGTTCCTTTTTGTATATATTTTGCTCATCCAATATGATCTCGGCTGAAATATGTTGGATTTTTTGCCTTGAATAACGGAGTTTTAATTCTGCTTTCGCCGAAATCGGGTATTCTCTCTCCTTTTACTCTACTCAGCATGTCCCTTTCCATATGTTGCATTTTAATCCTTTCCATATTTTGAAACATTGAGGACAATGTTTAGTTTAGGTTTGGGGGTATAGAGTAGATACCACGATAATATGCCATAATTGAAAACAAAACTCCTTCTTCTTTTTGAAAAAATTGAAAAATTCCAAAAAAAAAATTGAAAAATCAAAATTCAAAAAAATTAAAAAATTGAAAAAAACATAAAAATGGAGCTCATTTACCTTGAAATGTTGATTCTTGTGCAAATATGTATTTTTATTAGGAGTCTTAGTCTAGATATTTAGGCACCCTGATTCTAGCACAATTCACATAGTGATAAGAAATTTGCACGCGCACGATCTACCAATACATGTATGGCCTCGATCTTCAAGGTGTTTGATAGGAAGTTACGATTGCCAATCACTTTAGAATACTGAACGAAACTTGACTAGCTTGTTCTTTGGTTGGTCGGGATAGAAGGTGGAGGTTACATTAAGAAAGACAACCATCGAATTTAACTGGGTGCATCAAAAAGGGCTACCTCTTGCAAAGTGTCATGTAATTTTTGTTTCCTTTTGTATATGTATCAAAAGTGTTTCCTTATGCAAAAAAAAAAAAGGAGAAAAAAATATCAGAAAAATACAAAAAAAAAAAATCAAGTATTTATCAATTCCATCATCTCTTGTTCCAAAAATAAAAAGAGAGTAGTCAATGTAAATAAGAGTCATGTAAAGAGTCATTTTGTTGTTTCTTTGTAATAAGCAAGGAGGGTGTATGCCATTGATGTACAACGCGAGTAATTGTGAAATACCTCCAACTCATTCACAATTCTCGTAAAGTCCGGACAGCTAGCTAGATTTCGACCTCAGTTCTTAGCCTGAGAAACTATCTCTTGGTGATTAGTAGTCATAACTTCAGATCTTTCTTTACACATGTGTAGATACACTTTACACTCTTATCACATGTCTTTTTTTTGTTATCAGTGCTAGGATTGTGCCTTCGATAGCTAGATTGACATCTCCATTTTGCTGTGAGCTTAAACTGTTTTGCACATGTCACATTTGATGGAATATGAGCTTATATTTTGTCCTTAGGTTTTGTAGGCACACCTCTGGTAAACCTTCACGAGACTTCAACTCGTCCACTAGGGACACTTAGTGGTTTAAAAGGCTTAGTGCATACGCTAAATGCATTCGAGAGACCAGCGACAGTGGTATAGTTAGGATTTCCTTAGTTTTGTTTTACTTGAGGACAAGTAAAATTCAGGTTTGAGGGTATTTGATGAGTGCCAAATATTGTATATATTTATCCCTTTTTGTTGGCATTTAACTCATCTTTGGTGCAGTAATTCTACATTTTATCCCATATTCTGTATTTTCATTGTTTTCAAGAATAAATATTTTTATTAATTAATTTTGCATTTTTAGGTAATAAATAAAGTCTGGATGACTTGCGGAGCAAAAAGAGCAGAGAAGTAGTGAAAAGCCGGAAGAAATCACGCAAGGAAGCCGCGAAGAATGGTGCGCACAACCTCATTTTCTACACACAAAAACGCCTCCGTTCTCAGCCATCAGATCAGTTCTCAGAAGCATCCGACGGTCGCTCCTTCATAGAGCATCAAAATCTGAAGTCTCTGCCAAGCACCACAGCGCTGAAATTCCAAGCCTTCAGATTAGATGGTAGTTGAATCCAACGGTTGCTCCCTTGTTGTTCATCAAAGTTTGATATCCCCGCCTTACACTACAGCACCTAACCTAATCTAGCACCGTTCGTTTCGTTGTATCCCTTCATCCGACGGTCGCTCCTCGCTTGCCTCCGCATCACCGTCCGATCTACCTACCAGCTCCACATCCCACGGCTCATCCTCGCTGTTCATCCAATTTGATGAAGCCGCCTAACACCCTAGCAACCAAACCCTATACCAGCTACCCAAACGCACCCTTCTCCCAAACCATCGACTTCACCTCCCCCATTCCTCTCTGCAACTTCACCACCTTCTTCAACAGAACCGTACCACCACCTTCTTCACCTCCACTGCCACCACCACACCTCCACCATCATCACCCTATCGACCAACAACCAAAACCCATCTCCCCCCTAGCCCTCTAGTTCCCTATTTTCTCACTTTTTCAGTCGTGTAGGTGATTGCACGATCACGTCTTAGCCCACTTCCCTCATCATCTTAACCGTACATGCCTCCTGACACGTTCTTATATATGTCCCGAGTAAGTGGGTCGAGTTGTAGGACCCGCAGGAAATAGCACGTGATGTTATTAGGTTAAATAACTAAGTTATTTAAGAAATTGATATTCATAAAATATCGTGTATATTCTATGCATGTAATGCATCGAATATGATCAATATGTATGAAGCATCACTGTTTTAAAGCTTAATAGAGTAAGTCGCGGATTAAGCGTCTTAAAATAGCAGCATGTTCAAACATCTTCAAGGGATCGTTTGAAGGCCGCATGGGCGGGCCATCCTTAGCCGATCAATCCCAGTGGTAGAGTGACGAACGATGATAACCAAGGTGCCTCATCGGCTAGTTAACTCTTAGCCTAGGCTGTCCGACCAATCTGGCAAAGCTGGACGGACGAGATGATCTGCGACACATGTTTGCGACCGTTGATGGATTTTAGGGTTTTAAAGAGGTGCGCAAGCATCACTCTTTAGCTTGAACGAAATCAAGCATGGACAAATTTTTTGGTGGGACCAACTGGGCATGCGTGTAGACGGCTTGCCCGTGTACAAGTCCATGCCACTCTGTCTCGCGGAGGTGCGATCTAGGCCACTCAATTTTTCTGGCAAAAGTGAGTGGTCGTGATCAATCTGTGACAGAAATCCTTTGCCGCAAAGGATTTTAGGGGGCCAGGGCATGCCATCTTTGGGCTCCCGTTTCCAGGCGCCTGGCCATGGTCCACCTTGTCCGACCGGTTACATGCGCAGGTGGGCCCACGGTGATCATGTTGATGCTCTCCGGACCTCCTTAGTCTATATATATACCCTCCATCCGAGCTGGCGAAGATGGATGGTCATGATCAAACTGCGACATATATGTAATGCCACAAACCCTAATTAGGGTTTTGGATCAGTCACGCGTGCGCAACTTTTGCCAAACGGTTTGGCAGGCTATGCTCCTCCTTTGGGGAGACCGACCATGCAGGGCCCATGTTGGGCCGACGGTGAACTTATGTGTTCTGCCCGATGGTCCTAAGCGTGATCTAAGCCATCCAAACATGCTTGCGAAGTTGGATGGTTGTGATCGATTTAAGACGCTAGTGGGATTTCCGCAACCCTTTAAACATCACGTCAACCATACTTCGATCAAGCGTTCATTGCTCTAGGGCTAGGTCGTGAGAAAACCGATCAGGTGGGTGAGGAGTGGGCCCGCTAATGTGTGCATTAGCGCTTCACTGATCAATCGTGGGATGATCTAATCCGTCCAACCAGGATGGTGAAGTTGGACGATCATGATGATTTTAAGACTGCTTTGAGTGGTCTTGCTCGTTTAATCCTTCCCCAAAGCAACGCGGCTATCGCTCTTTGGGGCCAGCGTTTGACTGGCGTCAGGGGTATAGCGTGGTGTTCGACCGACTAGGGAATAGGCGGGGCCGCCGGTGAATATCACGGTCATTGCCTGCTCATGTTAGGGTTCGTCTAGGCTAGTTAAATTATGTGGCCAACTTGCGTGGCCGCGATCGTTTCTGAGACTGACATGGACAGTCCATATTTCCCTTAGGGAATTAAACATGCTCGATCGGGCTAATATAAGCGCACCGACACAGGGTCCTCTTGGTTAGAGAATGGTATGTCCTGCGGGTATTTCGTGCATACCTGACTATTGACACTTGGAGATTCGTGTTACTCTGCTGAGAGTAAACACTCAGTCGTCGTGCCACACCAATAACGGGAGTCCTGCTTAGAACAACACAGGAAATACAAGGTAAATCATGTATTAATTAATAATGCTATAAATACAAAGAATATTTGGGATTGTTGCTACATGCACCATTTTGAGTGAATTTTTTATATCTATTGAATTGCTTCAAATACATAAAATGAGAGGATTTCTGCGCTCATCGTTTGTCAAATGGCCTTATCCTTTGCAAGATGTCCACTAAATCTAGTTTTACAATTTTATCCCTGAACTAAAATCCACCATCAACATTAAGTCCCTTGCCTAGTACATAATAGTTGCACTATTGTGGGGTAGGCATTGGATGGTGACAAATAAAGGAAATTCACAGGAAAGGTTTCAGTGCATGTTACCAGGATGGAATCTGGCTCGTTCCTTGGGAGAGATGCGTTTTTTTATTGCACAGCAGCTGCCCTCAAATATTCGACAAACATCCGCTGATCGCTATCCCGCATCTGTAGCCTTTGCAGACGGCAAGTGGAGACTCATTTTCTTCCCGGGATCTTGTTAACTTGTGAAATATAAAGAAGACCCCGAGTCTCCTCCCATCGCATAATTGTTTCTTTCCTTATCCCAGGTAATGCTCCATGTCCATTACACAACTTGATCTTCTGATTGATCATGATTTTTTTTTATATATGTTAATATAATCATAACCTCTTCCTGCAGAATCTCATGGAGGCTTCTGGTAAGGACTACTCCGGTACTTCTCCAGAAAAAAGCTTCGAAGTCAATAAACCTGAGGCTGATGATGCGTTCGAAGAGGTGATGGCTAAAATTGATGTTCCGCTTCGCGAGGCTGATCGCGCTATACGGGGCATGTCAATTCTGCATCTGCGCATTTCTCGAGAACGCACTCAAAACTTTTTGGATTTAATCGATAGAGAAGAAAAATGGAGACATGATGAGGCGTCGCAACCACCGGTAAGCACGAGAGCTAAGTGATTTGCAGCACGACTAAAGAGGCGACGGTTTGAACATCAACGACCTCCGAGTGAAGATAAGCTGATTTTGTGATTCACGACGGTGTGATAATCCTCGATTTACTAATGAACCCGCGCGTCCAAAGGTTGTCAGCACAATCTTCCATGCTGCATTGGTCTTTGAAGACTTCCACGACAATAATCTTCTCTGCCAACTTCCTTACGCGTTTCTAAGACTTCCAAATCATCCGAAACTCTTCCTTAGATTGAATCTCACCTTAGGAAACAATATCACGCCTTTAGTCTCCCTGAAATTCCTAAAATAATTCCACAAAGTTTCCGTGCAAAACTCAAACTCTGTTTCCTTTTTATGGAATATCCAGCCCAATTTGATCGATTCCAGCGCACATACCAAGCCTGTTATGCTCAATCACGTCCATCCCAACAAATTTCAGCGATTGAATATCTCTAAAACACCTTCGAAATCCAACTCAAAGTTTGGTTCTTTGCTGGATATTTTTCCCGCCAAAATTTCATTCGAATTTGAGAAGAAACTGACCTCCCCCTATCCTGTGCTGGCCTCCCTTTAGCAGATGCCTGGAAATGGGTCATCCCTTAGTAATTAGGTTACCCCTTATCAAAAGTGAGAGTCCGTATAGTAATTTTCTCCCACGAGCGGAAAAACCACTTTTTTAGCCAATTTCGCCGCAAAAGCTTATTTCTCCAAAAATACCTACAGGGACATAAAAAGCCATAATAAATATAAAATCGAGCACTAATAATATATACAATTGAGATTATATAAGACACAAAAATGTGCCTATCAGTAATCGGGATCATACATATCGATGTTAGTCTGTCTCATCAGAACACAAGGTTCGTCTATATTCGAGATTGAAGAAACTTTCTCTTTAATAGAATTTGACGAGATAGAACTTTTATTTCCGGCGACGCGTTTATCAGAGATAGTACTCTTGTCCATAGAGTCAGATCGCTACAAACACAAACTTGTAAGGTCTTAAACGTGTTTGCCTGCTCTGATACCAATTGAAAAAGCGGGGGTCTAACAACACCACCCAATATTTCTCCTAGCAATCTGTATGGACAAACTCGAATATACTTTTAAGAGAATCAACAAGACTCAATCAATTAAAAGTATATCAACGAGTTTATATCTCTCTCTTGATTTGATTTACTCAAGAAGGAACTGCGAGTTCTAATCAAATGCAAGGAATAACTTGGATGGTACCAAAGACCAATATCCAAGGATCAATCAATATCAATCAACAACCAGAGGTCGGATTTCCAATTGACTGATTCAAACGCACAACCTGTATTATTTTAATTATAAAGATAAAACAATATAATGTGGAAATTGAAATAACACAGACACCAGAAATTTTGTTAACGAAGAAACCGCAAATGCAGAAAAACCCCTAGACCTATTATAGATTGAACACTCATTGTATTAAGCCGCTACAGACACTAGCCTACTCCAAGCTAACTTCGTACTGGACTGTAGTTGAACCCCAATGAATCTCCCACTGATCCAAGGTATAGTTATGCTCCTATGTCTCTGATCTCAGCAGGATAAGGCGCACTTGATTCCCTTAGATGATCTCACCCACAACTAAGAGTTGTTACGACCCAAAATCGCAGGCTTTGACAATAAACAAATCTGTCTCACACAGACAAGTCTATCAAAGGATCAATCTGTCTCCCACAGATAAACCTTAAAGGTTTTGTTCCGTCTTTTGATAATAATCAAGGTGAATAGGAACCAATTGATAATCCGGTCTTATATTCCCGAAGAACATCCTAGAGTTATCAATCACCTCACAACAATCTTAATCGTATGGTAGCGAAACAAGATGTTGCGGAATCACGAACAATGAGAAGAATATGTTTGTGATTACTTTTTATATCTTTCCTATCGGAGATATCAATCTCAAGCCAATCAATCTGATTGTACTCGTACGATAGAAGATGCAAGATTAGATCACACAACTACGATAAAAGTAGTATCGGTCTGGCTTCACAATCCCAATGAAGTCTTTAAGTCGTTAACCTGGTTTTAGAAGAAGAAAACCAAAGGTTAAAGGAGAATCGACTCTAGCAAACAAACTAGTATCACACGTAAGGTGTGGGGATTAGTTTTGCACAATACTAGATGTGTCCTTTATATAGTCTTTCAAATCAGGGTTTGCAATCAATGTTAGCTTAGTAACAAAGCATTCAATATTCACCGTTAGATGAAAACCTGATTTATGTTCAAGCTAATATTTCTCAACTTTTAGATCGAAACTTAGATTGTTACACACACTTGACAATGCACGCATCTAGGTTTGTTAACCGTACCCAAACGTATGCACTTGTTGGGTCAACAATAGTTAACTAAATGGTTAGCCATATGAGAATTTCATATCAACCATGTTCTTCTTCACCATAACTAGTTCAAATGACTTCAAATTAACTAGTTAGAGAGTTATTCAATTGCAAGGAAATCTTATGTAATACACAAGACACAATTGAAGCAAAGATGATTTGATTCACTTGAATCGGTTCATAAACTTTTATAGCCACGGTTTGCAAACTACATTCCTTAGTCTTTTTAAGTTTAAGTTCAGAAATCATCTTCAGATATATAACCTTCTCAAGTTCGCAGACTAGGTTCGCGGACTTAAGTTACCGGGCAGAGTTTACAAACTCCAGCAGAAATTCTAGGGTATGAGAACTTCTCCAGTCCGCGGACTGGGTTCGCGAGCTGAGTTCGCAGACTTAGATTCATGCAAGTAGTTTGTCAACTCTAGCATAAATTCTCGGGTTTGAGAACTTCGGCATTTCGCGGACTGAGTTCGCGGACTTGGCTCACGCCATTCTTCCGGTTCTCTTGATCAACAAAGTTCGCAAACTTTGGTTCAAGGAATAGGATTTATACATAAATGTGTTTCCACAACAATGCTTATGTCCACCATTGGTTATGTAATCTAAACTCTTATTTCAATCATTGAAACATTCTTAGAGGACGTTATATAATTGTTACACCATTTCTCATCAAAGAAATTTTCAAGATGATTGAAACATATCATGAATTTCGTCACATGGTAAAGATAAACTTGATCGAAACGAAAATCTTACCAACACATATTTCGAGATACAGATAGGCGAGGTATACTCCGCTCGAAATACCAAATGTGTATAATCTAAGTCTATACATATAGCATACCAATTCTTGTCTCAAAGAGTAGGAGATAGAGTAGATAGACTTTTGAGTGATAGATAAGTTCAAGTCTTCACATACCTTTTTGTCGAGAAGTTCCACCGGTTCCTTGAGTAGTTCTTCTACTTGTATGATGAATCGCCATGAAGTCCTTGAGCTCAACTACACTTTTTATCCTGGTCCGAGACTTAGCTATAATAGACCAGAAATCAAGACTTATAGTTTTGATCACTAACATTGACAAACATGCTTGAGATAGCAACGCATGCGAGTTCGACCGAGCAATGCTCTAACACAAGTAAGATCAGAACACGCAACTATAGAGAAAATAGTTGGGTCTGGATTCACGAATCCCAAATGAATTCTTCAAGTCGTTAACCTGTAATTTTTTTGGGAAAAACCTAGGTTAAAAGATAATCGACTCTAGTCGCAACTAGGACACGAGTAAGTGTCGGGATTAGGTTTTCCAGTTGCTAGAGTTCTCCTTTATATAGTCTTTCAAATCAGGGTTTGCTTTCAATCAAAGCTTAGATACCTTACTAACAAAGCATTAAATATTCACCGTTAGATGAAAGCCTAATTTAAGATTCAAGCTAAGTTTGCTTAAAACCAAAGAAATATCTCTCCATCGTTAGATGGTCTTAGCTTGTTACACAAAAATGAAATATACCTTCATTTAGATATGGGTAACCGTACCTAAACGTGTATATTGAGTTGGCTCAAAATAGTTAAAGAAGTTAGCAATATGAACACTTTTGTCTTAACCACATTCATCTAACACTTCAAAATCAAATATGATGATCAATCAATTATGAAAGATAATCAAATGAATCTAATTGTGTTACTCGTAGAGTCTTTCAATTGTATATATCTCATAGAAGTATATAAGAAATAATTGAAGAAAAACCGGATTGATTCATGAGAATCAATTCATGAACATTAAGTCATGGTTTGCAAAGATTGCATTCCTTAATTCATAAATGTATTTGCTCATGAGTATGAAAACATACTTAACCAATTTTAGAACTTAACCAACTAAGTTTGCAAAAGGATACACAAACTATAGTTCCGGACTTTAGTCTTGTCGAGCAGTTTGCAAACTGGTATGCATACTGCTGTCCCGGACCTTAACTCAGGTAGAACCGTTCGCATACTGGTATGCAAACTTGGTTCCCGGACTTTTCAGTTAAAACTGTTCGCATACTAGTATGCAAACAAGGTTTCCGGACCTGAATCATACCACAAAAGTTTGCATACTGGTACGCATACTGTGTTATATCCATACAATGGTTAATTTTTCTAAACTCTCATTTCAATCATTGAAATATCCTTAGAAGATGATTATAACTGCCTCACACAAACTATTAGCTTATAAGTAATTTTCAAGTGATCGAATGATCAATACGAAACTTTCCGAGTCGACATCAAATGATTGTCTCACACAAATCATGTAAGATGTATCAAGGAAATATTCACATGATCATCTTTTGAATCATTATTTAGTTTCCAACAAATAGATTCTTTCCAACCTAACTCGTCAAGAATAATGATGAACGCAGCTAAAGCAAAAAGTTTCCAACATATATTTCTAGAAATAAATAAGCGAGATAAAATCGGCTCAAAATATCAAATGTGTATAATATAAAAGTCTATATAAGTATACGACTTAGTCTCATTAGGAGATAGAATAGAATAGACTTCTGAGTGATATATAAGTTTTAGTCTCCACATACCTTTTATTGATGAAGTTCCTCCAAGCTCTCCTCAGTAGATCTTCGTCTTCAATCGATGAACGCCGTGAAGTCTAAATCTCAACTACACATCCTATCCTAATCCGAGACATAGCTATAAGTAGACTAGAAATCAAGACTTATAGTTTTGATCACCTAAACTTGACAAACAAGCTTGAGATAGCAACGCTTGCGAGTTCAACCGAGCACTGCTCTAACAAGGATTTCTAATACTTGTTGTGATTCTCTCATGTTTTCGCAGGTAAAAAGAAAACGACGATCAATGAGGAAGAGACGGGAGATAATTAGAACATGTTTGTTGATTTTTATTCTTGATATTTTATTTTCAGATATCGCTTTGGTGTGTAATCTGAGTATAATTTCCGTACAAATGAGAGAGATATAGGGAGAGAAAGGGTCTCCTTGGCGGATTCCTTGAGAGGTACTAAAGGTTTGACCCGGAGGTTTATTTCGAAGAACAGCGAAACAAGTACTTGTAACACGTTGAACAATGACATGACCCAATATCCATGGTATCCAAAAGCTTATAAGGCCTGCTCGAGGAAAGATCATTCTAGAAAAGCTTTAGAGAGAGATCTAATTTTAGTGTTTGAAAGCCTTTCTTAGCTTTAGATATTTTTCATCGAATGTAGGAGTTCATGGATTATATATTATTACATTATCCATCACTAATTTGTCTCCCATGAGAAAAATAGATTGGCTTGTGGAAATGGGTATGTATAAGAATAGTTTGAGTATATGATCGAAGATTTCAACATAAGTTTATAAAAATATGTTACTTAGGCTAATTGGCCGAAAATCCGCAGGAATCTGAGGAGTTCGATTTTCGGAATAAGAGTTAAGAAAGATACATTGAATTCCTCGGCTAGAGTGCTAGATTCAAAGAAAATCCCTAACTGTTGAAACTATATCTGACCCATAATATCCAAATAAGCTTTGAAAAACCCTTGTAGAAACCATCCCGGGAAGTCCCATGAGTTCAAATGTGTGAGAGTGGAAAGGATTTCCTCGTAGGAAGGAATGGCCTTTGTCGGACTCCGAAATGCACGTTTATATAAGGTCAAGTACTGGTGAAAATTGAGGACCTGCGTAGTATGAGTTTTTGATCTGCATGAAATATTGAACTAATAAAGATTTGTTTGTTGTATATCAGAAAGCCAAATGACAGAAGGTTTACTTTGTGAATGGATAACATTAATGCGCCTTCGATTAGTGGCAGAAACGCAAAAATCTTTCTTATTGTAATTGTATTTCGGACGAATTTATCACAGGGAAATGGCTGTAATTTTTTATTTTATCTAAGTATCCAACTGTAATAGAAGGGTGTCAGGTCGGAAAAGCCTCTCTAATCTACTCCTTCCGTCCATTAAAATATGTCCTCATTTTAAAATTTTGTCCCTCTAAAAGTTGACCTATATCATTAAACAAGTATATATTTCTAAAATTATTTTTTTAATTGATTTTTATTAGTATAAGAAATATGTATAAATTGATACCCGTGTTTATATTTGTTAGGTATGTGTTTTAAAATGCTTTTCGGATAATATCAAATTCACAAACATCCGAGGGATAGTTTGAAAAATACATTATTTTTAGATTTTATTATTTATTATCCATAAGGATAAAAAAGAACACTTAAAAACACTTTAAAAAGTTCTTCTCTTCTCGTTGACTTAAAAATTGTGCGCACTATAAGTCATTTTTTAAGGAGACAAAAGAAAGTATTATTTAACCTGGCGTCTTTAGGGGCGACCCCAAAAGAATTAGAGGTAACTAATAAGACAAAAAAGATTGGAAAATACTTATATGTCCCTTCATAATCGGTAGTTTAGTATTTGTTTTATCAACCGGTTGTGACTATGTTCTTCTCTTCTTTGCTTTATTTTGAAATAATTAAATTTGGGGATACTACCACAGTCGGTGTATAAATAATATCAAGAGACTACCGATTGAAATCTGTAGATAATAAACGTCAGAAAACTACTGATTGAGTAAATAGAGAAATTCAAAATTTCATTGGTCTTTGAAAAAATTGAATTTGGGGGTACTACCACAATCGGTAGATAAAGAATGTCACCAGAATACCGATTGTACAATCGGTAGATAATAAACATCACAAAACTCCATTGGTTTTTGAAAAATTTGAGCAAATAGAGAAATTCAAAATTCCATTTGTTTTTGAAAATTTTGAATTTGGGGCTACTACTACAATAGGTAGATGAATAACATCACTAGACCACCGATTGAATAATCGACAGATAATAAACATCATGAAACTACCGATTGAGCAAATAGAGAAATTCAAAATTCCATTGGTTTTTGAAATTTTTTAATTTGGGGCTACTACCACAATCGGTAAGGTAATGAACATCATGAGACTACCGATTGTACAATCGGTAGATAATAAACATCACGAAACTACCGATTGAGCAAATTCAGAAATCCAAAATTCCATTGGTTTTTGAAAAATTTGAATTTGGGGCTGCTACCACAATCGGTAGATTAAGAACATCACAAGACTGCCGATTGTATAATCGGTAGATAATAAACATCACGAGACTACCGATTGTGCAAATAGAGAAATTCAAAATTCCACTGGTTTCTGAAAAATTTGAGTTTGGGGCTACTACCACAATCGGTAGAAAATTAACATCACGAGATTACCATTTTACCTACCGATTTCGTAAGACAAACCAACATACATCAATATAAAATACCGATTGTAGTACCGTCTACCGATTATGGAGGGCATTTTAGACATTTTGAAAAATTTGAGATAAGAGGCGGCTTTATTTTAGTTTTGGTGACCCTATTTTGTCTTGTTAGTCACCCCTAATTCTTAAGACGCCATGTTATTTAAGGAGTTGATATTTCTTGAGTATAACAACTTTATTGGAGATAAAGTACAAGAGATAGGTGTTGAAGTTCAAGACTAGAGCACAAGGGAGATGTCGGAATATACGGGAGAGGACAAGTCCCGCGCAGCAGATTGGAAAACGGGTAGAGAAAGGTATGTCAATCAAGATCTAAGACAACTGAATGGCGTTTGAAGTTTCATCAATTCAGGGGAACAGTTACATAAAGTACGGGTATGGTCGGAGCCCATCTGGATAATGTTTGAGCCGTTTCACAGATATTGTCTTTACCTATGCGGTTGTTACTCCATGTGTACGAGATTTTGAAGTCCAAGAATCCACTTATTGTCTAGACGATGTCATGTTTCCGCCTTGTTTTTCTATGGATCCATGATGAAATTGAAGTAACCGATCAACACCCACGGTTGCACTCATCCTATTTGTAGATTAAGCGACCATTGTGCACAGTAAATACGTGAGAGCATAAAGGTTTGATCATTGAAAATAGCCTCAAAATAGCACACGTTTAACTCATTTAAGGGAGGCGAGGTAAGATTGATGCCTAAATTATTATGCCAAATGATAAGATTTTTAACCTTAAGAGTTGACACTTACCGGAGACATAAACACTTCAAAATAAAATGTCAAGTGAAAGAAACCTAGGAAAAAGAGGAAATTAGCAGAGACACGAACACTTCAAAAGAAAATGTCGGGTGAAAGAACTTGAGGAAAAAGTGGAATCACTAGGAGAACAATGAGTATTGAAAACCCGCCTATGAAGCTACAAAAGTTCAAAACAGGGAGAACAAAGAGAAACAGAAAAAGAAAGAAAAGAAGAAAAAAAAAGCCGAGGAAAGTTAAAGTACATCTTCAAGAACAGATGACAAAGAAACTATGATAAGCTTAAGAAAACAAGCAATTGCAGAGGCTTATGAAAAAAAATACCTACTGCGAGAACAGAATTCAGAGAATAGAGATGGGGCTCCTGCAAAAGCAAAGAACAAAAATTGCTATCAATGTAGATACTGCAATGATCAGCGGCAAACAGCAAAAACGAAGCTACCTACCCTGACAAGAGTAAAAAGAAGCTTTTGTAACAACAACAATCACCACAAACAGAGCAGCATTCAGAAGTACTGATGCAATTCAACTAGATCAGAATAATGCATAGCAAATTCTACTTACAATAGAATCAGATGTAACCAACTAAATAAACTCAGATAGGAAATATAGACAGAATTCAAAACCAGAAGGCAGAAGGAATTAGAAACAGCTGGTAGTTATCAGAACAGAGAGGATTAGCCAAGATAGGTGTGCCGAGAGTTAGTTAAGCAAATAGAGGATACAGTTGAGTAAGAGCAGAAACACAATACTTCAATTCAAAAATCATAAACAGAGTACAGATGCAGAACATATAAAGTGTACACGATGCAAACAAGAACAGATTCAGGAAAGAAGCTTACAGAAGAGAATCAGCAAGTAACTGCAGAAACAAAATAATTAAGGGAAAGAAAGGATTGCTCTGCAAGGATTGGAAGTCAAAGATTCCTAATCAAAAAAAGACCTTGGAAGGCAGAATACAAACTAGTAAAAAAAAAAAAGAACCAAAAAGATTAATAAAATTAAAGAACAAAATCAAAAATAGAGAGCTTAAGGGCCCTGACAGCGCGAGTTACACTATTTTCATAATACTGCTGCTGATTTTAAATCAAACTGTAACCTGGTTCCTTCTAGGACCCTGGAGTCCATTTTGGTTAGCTGCTGCATTTGGCTCAGAAGCAGACGAGGAGGATCCTTGGCCAGAGCACCATTATAAGGGTATACTTGCGAGTTCACTTCTGGTTCTACAATGTGGACAGCTCCAAACTCTTGAAGTACTACAGATGACATATCGTATGGATTGTTTGGCAATGCTGCTCTTTAGGGAATCGGCATAGGATCATCCCGTTGGAAATAATGCTTCATAGCTGCCCAGTTGCTAAGATATGGAGACCAAGGAGCAGAAAAAGCTTGAGATGAAGAAGGACTCTCCCAAAGGCTCATTAAATATCTCAGATCTCAGAAGATGACCAGGACAAGGTTTCATAGGGACATGGCTGAAGATGGCATGGTGGTTTTGTTGAAGCTGGCTAGGTGACAGTTGTGTATTTACATTAGGTAAAATCTTAGTAGTAGTGTTAGGTACAAAAGGTCAGGCAGAGTGATTTAGCACAGCATGTTCTGATGGTAGAATAGGTTTATTTATTTGGATTAGAAACTAATGATCCTTGTCACCATTGTAATCACAATGGGTTACCTCTGCCTGCCGGGTGTCAGAAATACATGCCAGGTTGAGCACTGCAGGTACTGGTGGTGCTGGATGATCCAGATGCGGAGGAAATGGGGCATCTGCTTCGTTTTGCATAATCTTGGCTTGGTGTTGAGCATGTTCAAAAGCAACACAGTCATCTAGCTTGTGACCAATAATGTAACTGAAGCTACAGAAAATGAAGGGAAAGTTACGGAATTCAAAGATGCCAGTTGACAAGCCCCAGTTCATAACCTTTTCCCTGAGCAAACTTCCAGCCAAAATCTTCTTTATCTGTACTTGTAATGGTAAAATTTCTATCACGATCAATGCTAAGATCAAATTTCATGGGCCGGTTTCAGTCTCCAGTATTTTCCGCATTAACCTCGGAAGAAAGAACGTTTGCTTTGACCATCCTCAGAGACCTAGAGAGATAAAACGAAAAATATCATAGACTAGTGAGACATACTAACAGATTTTTGAAAAGTGCCTCTTCAGTTCAGATCTCGATTTTCCGCATAGATAACAAACCTGGGATGGACAAAATGGATTTGGTGATCATCAGAGGCAATATAAAGATCTTTAGCATCCAACATACTTAGGTTTGACCAATTCAAGACCACTCAACCAAAAGACTCGAACAAGACAGAAAAGCTTGTTTATAACAATTGAAGCACTTACCTGTAAAGAGAGTTTTAGCATCAGATTCACAAAGCTTAATTTATTTATTTTTAAAAATTGGAAAGGTTAAATTGACAGGAATAACACTTATATGTCAGAACAATCGTAAGAAAGGAATATGATCCCTTTCCCTTGACTGAACCGAATTCGGTCTCAAATTTCCACATCTGGTTATTCGAAGGCAAATCAGAACAGAAATTCAGTTAATAACCCAAGCAAAAAAAGTAGATCACAACACAAAAGTATTAGATGAATCAGAGCTGATTGAAGGACTGGATTGAAAAACAAATAAATCCTATAATAAAAAGCTCCCAGAAAATCAATCTCTAAAGCTGGGAAAAAGACTGAGTCATTTTACGCCTCATCACTAAACCAGAAAAGAAGCTGAAAACTGGAAGGAAAAATCTCTTTACAACTCAATTGAGGAGACATATATAATGAAACCCCCAAGAAAACACCAAAAAACCAAACAAATAGCAGATAATAAGCTCATAGCAGGAAATGAACGAACCCGGACTAATAGTTGAGTAATTGGCAATCGAAAGAAAAAAATACGTCCAACTGAACTCCTCCAAAACCGTCTCACTCACATGGAGTGGGAACCGCACGAGGCCCATTTTTAGGTCTCACCCCATGTGAGGGGACGGTTTTGGGGGTGTTCAAGGGGAGAGTCCACCAAGAAAAAAATCAAGATGACAAATGTTTAGATAATTCAACCATTGTGATCTGTATTTATTATATTCAAGCAACAATTCTGCCTAATTCACAAACTGATGAAAATAATATGACATGTCTCCAACGAACAACAACAACAAATAGAACAAAAGTGAATATCATGTTATAAGTATATCTCTTCAGTTTTCTACTATCTTCTATACTGATTATTGAAGATATTATACCTGTTAATCCTCCTTAGATGAGATAAAAGATATGAGATAAAAGATTAGAGTAAATCTTTAAAGGTCTCCCTTCTTTAATATAATCTAAGAGAATTAACAAGTACCGCCAATTTTTGACTTCTTGTAACTTCAGTAAGGGAAAACTTTGTTGATAATCCAAATGCAGTAAATGCATCATAGGAACCGCATTACAAAATATAATCCAAATGAATCCATTGATTCAATCTGATTTCATTTTGTAACCCCAACCCCAAGAATTACAATAAATGTAGGGAGTATATGTACCAGGTGATGGCAATGGATATGAACTTCACCCTCCAATGATTAAAACTTGTAATGAAATAAAGATGCAAATACAATATGAATCACTAGGTCTCTTCAGTTCAGGTCTCCAACATTTTCCGCACAGTTAATAAAACCTCGGAAGAACGAAAGTTTGTTTTGATTATCCAATGAGACTAGAAAGTTTTACTAATACTTAACACTAAGCAGAAACAAAAAGAAAAATATGATAGACTAGTGAGACATTCTAATTGATCAATGTTGATCAATTCAAGATTCAAAACAAGACATAAACTTGTTTATAACAATAGAAAATCTTATCTGTAAAGAAAGTTTTAGCATCAGTTTTACAAAGCTCAATGTTTGTTTTTCTTTTCTTTTTTTTGAAATTGAAAAGGTTAATTAATTGGAATAAAACTTAAATGTCAGAACAATCTTGAGAAAGGAATATCATCCCTTTCCATTGAGATTGATTCACGAGGAAATGGAAAGGTGAGGAAATAAATTCCAGCACAACCACCCTCACATATTTATTATATGCCCTTGTCTGAACCGAATGCAGTCTCAAATTTCCACATCCGGTTATTCGAAGGCAGAAATGAACAGAAATTCAGAGACTACCACAATGATTAACGAGGGTCGGAGCAAATGCTAGGCCAATTACCCATTATCACTAAAATCAGGGATCTCATAATCCTTTAAGAACTAAGCACCAAACCAACTAAAATCAGGGGTCCCATTAGCAAATGCTAGGCAGTTACCCATTGTTGAAAGCTAGAGAATTTTCTTCTAACCAAATACTCCTGCATATTCTATCAAATTTAGCTGGATAGAAGGTTGAGATAGATTCCAAGAAATCAGCATAGATCTCAACTTTCTAAGCGGCCAAATCAAATATGAAACATCAAAAGCATCAATTTCCCAAAGAACTAATTGCAAAAGGACTTCTAAAACAACTAATTGGAGAATACCAAAGAACCAGCATCGGTTTTAAAAGGCTTTCTTAATAATAATCAGAATTAAAAAAATTTATTTCAACAGGCATCACCTGAAATGTCAATTGGTAATCGGGACAGAATCCCAATCGAACACCTCCAAAACCGCCTCACTCACATGGAGTGGGTATCGCCTTCGCAAGATTAGCAGGATGCCCATTTTTTGGTGGGTTGGGTCACACCCCATGTGAGGGGGTGGTTTTAGAGGAGTTCAAGAGGACAGTCCACCAAGAAAAAATCTATATGATGTAATAGTTCAGATAATTTTATAATTTCAACTATTGTGTTCTATATTTATAATCAGGCAACAATTTTACCTAATTCACGAACTGATGAAAATAATAAGACATGTCTAAGCATATTAGAAATTCTACTTTGTATCAGATACTCCAAAGGTTGCCTTTTTCTAATATTAGCATTGATAATTAAAATGTGAGCAGCATTTGAATGCCTTAGCCACGTATTAAAGCAGCTAACGCCAGAATCCTAGCTCAATATATTATCGGCAACGTACAGCACTATAAACACTATTGAGTAAGTGTTTCAGAGACTCTAATTTGTTGCTTTTCTCTAATTTCAGCACCATAAACACTAAAATGTTGCCTAGTTCCCAAATTCAAATGTTATACAATATATATAATAAAATAGAAAAGTGAAATCCAAAAACTTGTTACAGTTGTTATTTTTCCCTACAATGACATGGATTTGCAATAAAGTAGAAAACTGAAATCCCTCAGAATCAAGAAATCATCAATAGAATCAGTCCACTACTTTAATTTTTGAACATGATCTTCATTGGGATACAGATACATGATTAGTGTAAAGAAAGAGAAGACAAACGAATGAAAAGAGAAATAAAGAATAAATTGGTTGATGAAAACCTAAATCAAGAAATCAACAATAGAATTTGCAAGAAATCATCAATAGAATTGGTTGACGAAAACCTAAAACAACTTGTTACAGTTGTTATTTTTCCCTACAATGACATGGAATTGCAATATAAATTAAGCATGGTCGTATCCCTCAGAAACAAGACTATAATGAAGAAACGAATACACGACATTAAAGTAACAGAGAGTGAGCATCAGTTTTAAAAAGCTCGAATATTTTATAACTTAATTAATAATCAGTCTTAAAATATTTGCTTCATCATTTGCTCATATCAATCGAACTCTAAATCAATAGAATACACTAGATCAAATCAATTCACTAAGTAATGAATGTTTTCCAAACATGTAATCAATGGGATTACAAATGTAGGCTTGTTTATTATATATAAGATACAGAGCTTATTTTACTGGGCTATGCTTAAAAGCCCTTTTTCTTCTTCATATTAACCTAATTTCATAGCGCATGTTATGAAGCGTTTTGGAACTGAGGCGCCAAAAGGGACGCCCCAGAACGGTTTTTCAAACACTGATGTAGGGACCAAACCAACTCGACGAGGATTTCATGATAACTAAGATGTAGGGACCAAACCAACTCGACGAGGATTTCATAATAACTTACTTGATGGACTGCACGGTTACTGCTCAGACTATTTATGATAACTTGAGGGATTCCACAGGTCATTGCAGCATTGCTTATATGATTCGTGAGAACTTGAAGGCAGCACAGCCTCATGTATAGTTTTTCGGGTTTGATAGGATCCTGGTTAGTATCTTACAAAGAGAAAATAAAAATTTGATGAATATAACTGTAGAACTTTAGACCGACTCATAAGAAATAATTGCCTAAACCCAAGAGAAAAATCATAAGATTTAAACTGTTTTTACTACTAAACTCAAAACCAATTGAACCAGTGGCAGCATAGGCGTCAAAGCAACTAATTCCTATGGCACTGGCCCACAAAGCCTATTTTGACCTTTTAAAGCTAGTTCCCTTCTTTGTTCATATATATTCCCTTGAATTAGGGTGCATATATTGACCCAAAAAATCAAGCCTTAGAAGGATTCAATAGACCTCGAGAGGCAGCAGCCTTCAGAGGAGATTAACCCCGTGATGTAGGCTGGCTCCACCCGCCACTGATTCTCATGGTTTTGTGTTCTAAGCCACTGAAACACCTTCACTTTACTTGACATGATAGACCTTCCCGACACCCAACGGCACATTTAATTCCTGCCCTAATTCTCCTCAAGATAGAATACTTTACTGCAAGGGTACTATAGGCTCGTATTGGACGGAATGTAAGCCAAGTTGTGTTTCTTCCCTATCAAGTCCAAGGAAGTTTGAAAGACAAGGTGGCTACATAAACTCTAGCTTATGAAAAAGTTAGGTGCTGATGGGGAAAAATCTAATAAGCACCGGACAGTCAATAAGCACAGCAATTTCAAGCACATTCATCTATACAAAAAAATCCACTATAAGATTGTGCTTAAAACATCGTACAAACGCTACAAAACATGCTTGGCACTGAGACCCGACTCTCCTATACTTACCTTTTCTTGTCGAAATTAAGGAATTTTTTATTATCAGACTATACTTAATCAATCACAATAGCCTAGGCAACGAAGAACTCTTTTTGAAATTAGATTCACAAAAGCCATAACAGTCTAGCAACAACTTTAGCTAGCTTAGCAACATATGCAACCACTAAGACAGTGACTGAAATATGTAAACTAGCTGGATACAATCCAAGGTCCAAGGATAAGCTTTGTAATAGGCAGAGATATGAAAAAGTGTAGAGTACATACGTACAAGTGATAGCAGTAGATATGAACTTCACCCTCCAACGAGAGTACACATTGATATACTAGGCTTGTAACCGCGTCAAACACTGTATTAAGTTTTAACACTTGACTAAGCCTAGCATAACTATAAACATTCTCCATAACCCGTTTTCATCAACTTATCATAGCTATGAACATTCTTGATAAATCTTTCTCATCAATTTGTAAAAAGAAATAATTGCAATTAGAATTGAAAATAATGAGCATCAGTTTTAAAAAGCTCGAATATTTAATAACTTCATACTAATCAGTCTTAAAATATTTGTTTCATCATCTGCTCATATCAATCAATCAAACCCTAAATCATACAATCAAGAAATAATAGACTATATAATCAAACCCTAAATCATACAATCGGGCGATATTAACAGACCTTACGTGAAACACCTTACTTTACACCCAACAATTCATTCAATTCCACCTAGTTCTCCTCGGGCATGAGCCAGAGAGGATGTTCCGGTCAATTATAAAAGCTTCACTTCAAGGGTATTATAAGCTAGACGGAATGTTGTGTTTCTTCCCTATCAAATCCATGGGAAGTTCAAAAGACAAGGAGGCTACATAAACTCTAGCTTATGAAAAAGTTAGGTGCTGATGGGGGAGACATCTAATCAGCACCGGACCGTCAATAAGCACAGCAATTTTAAAACATTCTCCTTGTTTAATTGCCTAAACCCAAGAGAAAAACTAAAAATTCACAGGAATTTAAACAACTGATACTACTAAACTCGAAACCACATAAACTAAAATCCACATGCAACTAATTCTTTTGGCGTTGGCCCTCAAAGCGTATTTTGACCTTCTGAGGATAGTTCCCTTCTTTGTTCATAAGTACCCTTGATATTAGGATACATATATTGACCAAAAAAAAAAAAACCTTAGAAGGCTTAAATACGCTTCAAGAGACTGCAGCCTTCGAGGGATAATAACAGACCTAACGTGAAACACCTTACTTCACATAATAAACATTCCCAACACCCAACAACTCAGATTAATTCCTCTCCTGGTTCTCCTCCGGCATGAGCAAGATTGTACAATCCGGTCAATTATAAAAGCTTCACAGCAAGGGTACTATAAGGTAGACAGAATGTAAGCCAAGTTGTGTTTCTTCCCTATCAAGTCCAAGGGAAGTTCGAAAGACAAGCAGACTACATAAACTCTAGCTTATGAAAAAGTTAGGTGCTGATGGGGGAGACATCTAATCAGCACCGGACCATCAATAAGCACAGCAATTTTAAAACATTCTCCTTGTTTAATTGCCTAAACCCAAGAGAAAAACTAAAAATACATAAGATTTAAACAACTGATACTACTAAACTCAAAACCAATTGAACCAGTGGCAGAGCCGGCATAGGCTACATGCAACTAATTCTTTTGGCGCTGGCCCTCAAAGCCTATTTTGACCTTCTGAGGATAGTTCGCTTCTTTGTTCATAAGTATACCCTTGAAATTAGGGTACATATATTGACCAAAAAAATCAGACCTTAGAAGGCTTAAATAGACCTCAAGAGGCAGCAGCCTTCGAAGGAACTCTTCACTTCACATAACAAACCTTCCCGACACCCAACGACTGTTTAATTCCTCTCCTAGTTTAATTGCCTAAACCCAAGAGAAAAACTAAAACTTCACAAGATTTAAACAACTGATACTACTAAACTCAAAACCAATTGAACTAGTGGCAGAGCCGCCATAGGCCACATGCAACTAATTCTTTTGGTGCTGGCCCTCAAAGCGTATTTTGACCTTCTGAGGATAGTACTCTTCTTTGTTCATAAGTACCCTTGATATTAGGATACATATATCGACCCGAAAAAAAAAACCTTAGAAGGTTTAAATACGCTTCAAGAGGCAGCAACCTTTGAAGGATAATAACAGACCCATCGTGAAACACCTTACTTCACATAATAACATTCCCAACTCCAACTCATTTAATTCTTCTCATAGTTTTTCTTGTGTAAATTGCCTACACGCAAGAGAAAAACTAAAAAGTCATAAGATTTAAACAACTGATACTACTAAACTCAAAACCAAATGAACTAGTGGCAGAGCCAGCATAGGCCACATGCAACTAAACTCAATTAATTTTTCTCCTGGTTCTCCTCCAGCATGAGCAAGATTGTACAATCCAGTCTATTAAAAAAGCTTCACTGCAATGGTACTATAAGGTAGACAGAATGTAAGCCAAGTTGTGTTTCTTCCCTATCAAGTCCAAGGGAAGTTCGAAAGACAAGGAGGCTACATAAACTCTAGCTTATGAAAATGTTAGGTGCTGATGGGAGAGACATCTAATCAGCACCGGACCGTCAATAAGCACAGCAATTTCAAAACATTCACTCATTTATTTATACAATAAAAAATCCACTATAGAATAGTGCTTAAAACATCTAGAATTCTTATTATGTAAATCATGAATGGGGAAACAGAATAAAAAAAGTGTAGGGTACAAATGTACAGGTGATAGCAGTGGATATGAACTTCACCCTCCAACGAGAGTACAGATTGATATACTAGGCTTGTAACCGTGTCAAACACTGTATTAAGTTTTAACACTTGACTAAGCCTAGCATAACTATAAACATTCTCCATAACCCTTTTTCATCAACTTATCCTAGCAATGAACATTCTTGATAAATCTTTTTCATCAATTTATAAAAAGAAATAATTGCAATCAGAATTGAAAAGAATGAGCATCAGTTTTAAAAAGCTCGAATATTTTATAACTTCATAATAATCAGTATGAAAAATATTTGTTTCATCATCTGCTCATATCAATCAAACCCTAAATCATACAATAAAGAAAGAATCGGATATATAATCAAACCCTAACTCAGCAGTTGTAACTAATGATGTATCAGTATTTAAAGGGCCTGAAGAATCAGATAAAAGAATCAAAATAGGCGAGTGATACTGAAGGATTCAATATTGCAAGTTCCTGTAAAAGGTATAATCGATTGAATCGTAGATTTTTTTCAAGATCCAAACAAGAAGCTGACTTGCATTACACACGATTATAATCAAACACACAACATTAAACAGAGAAAAGCAGCATAGAAGTTGTATAGAAAAGAAGCAAGCAATTGTCTATCTAGAGGTACAAGTAAAAGAATACTTAGGGTTACTGTTTGGACTTTGGAGGCAGCTTCTGTGGAAATGAATATCTATAGCAGAGAAGGCAGGCAAGGTATAAAAGTTTCAGATTAGGGTTTTATAAACCGGAATTGATATGGGCCTCCAAATGCACATTTTGGGCCTAATATTACACGAGGATGCCAGTTTGCCGTTGTTATTTGCTCAGTTGTAAGGCACTGCTCAGATTGTTCGCGATAACTCAATGCCATACAGTGGAGTAATCTGTAATCACTACATTTAACGACTTTGCACCGTGATTTGCATCCCATGACAATGACTCGGTCATAAACTGGTTTGATACATGGAGATGGGACGGAACGACTTGTGACAGTGGAACCAGTTCTGAAGTTGTTTAACTTCACTCCTCTGAATTTCATTCGGGCCTGTATCTTCTTTTAAACAACTCTGAATGGGAACTCACCTCCTATTATTGAAATTGTATTAGCTGAGTAGCTGACAATGTTGTAAACATAAAGTAATCAATGAAGTTACCTTTGTCAAAAAGAAAAAAGAACAAACTATGAAGCAGCTAAAATTGTACTGATATAATAATAAGTTCATTCCAAATTAAGAACCAAGATCTGGGATTTATTCATACAATTTAAAGTTTGAAGTTTACTCTCTGGGGTGGGGTCTCTTCTTTAATACATTTTTCAAATTATATCTAGGAACAGTAATCATCCTTATTCTAACATGATGCCATGGCGGTCTAGTGGACATCGTTATTAGCCAGGTGGCCATTTCAACTCCCTGCCCCCAAGAACATGGACGTGAATGTGATAAACAGTTTGGCCTGCATAAACAAACAGTTTTTCTATTGTAAGAAGTGCAAAGGTACGAACGGAGAATAACTAAAAGTGACAATATCAAAATAGAAACAAGAAAGAAAAAAAAACAGAAGAAAGATTTTGATGACTCGATAAGAAATCAGAATTGACGTGTAATTTGCAAGAACAACAGTCATACACTAAGGCTTGCAACAATGTCATGCCACTGACATACCAGGACTCTAAAAGGAAAAGAAAATAAGAGGATATGAGAATGAAGAGCACAATACCTGCGATGGGTCCATCATTGATGACAATCCTGAAGCCCTCGAGTCCTTCTTGTTTAGCAACAAGTTTGGCAGCATATAAAAGGTGGCCCAGAATCTCAGTGTGCCGCTCTTCAGCCTGAACAACACGGTGACAACTTTTTAATAATCAAATAAGTTAAATGACCACTCACAAAACTTCAAATCATTTGAAGCTCTCCAACATACACCTTACAATAATCAATAATGTGTGAATGGGGAGGCATATGAGCAAAGAAATTAAAGCTCCTTAATATCGAATTTGGGAATTTCAATATTGTTTTGCAGCGGCAAGAAAACTTGCCTCTCACCTTCGGTTTACATATCTCCAAGTTATTTTATAGAAGACCATAACTCATGGACCCACAAAGGAGGTGAATTTTCTGCCAGAGTCATACTTCCACGGGGACGTAATCAAGAGGATTTTTAATATAGTCTCAATTTTTTAATTCCCGATTGACATGCCCATTCAAGATAGGTAGTAAATACTGCAACAGCTTCCTCCATGAAAAAATACTAAATGACTTCCCTACCAGACAAGATAGCATGACTGGTTGTCATTAGTTTGACGAATTTCTAAAGAGGGGGGATGGTGAACTAGATTTCCAAATTCAGGGTTGACAACATGATTGCACTAATAAGCAGTAATCTAGTAGTTAAAGAAGCGTTGAAAGATTTTCTATCACAATAAAAACGGAAGAGATCTGATACACAATAGTTTATGTTACTGTATATAACGTATATTTTGGCGATTTAAGATCTGCTTAGGAAAATCATGTTTTTAATTAGTTGTAATTGCATGTAGGATATATACTATTCAACTTTTCATATGAGTTAAACACCTTTGAGATTGAAAAGGATGAAATGATTTAAGATACCTGGGAGAGGCCAGTTAACCCATCCTTCACCTTGGGGATGACTAAGATGTGAGTAGGAGCTGCTGGGTTTATGTCTCTGAATGCAAGAACCTGTTGAGCACATAGATTGAGAGATTATAAATGTAGAAACTTCTCAAGAACAAAAATAAAATTATAAGTACAATCAAGTGAGAGAACATTAGGTAGAAGAAGGTTAAGGACATAAGAAAAATTTAATTAATCTTTCAGTTACTTCGGTTTCTTGTACATTTGAACGAGGACAGAAAAGCGAAGGACATAAGAAAATTTATCAAAAGGCAAAACGTTCTTTTTATAATTTCTGTTGCCCTAAAAGAGCAGTTTTCTCCTACTAACTTCAGAAGAAAAAAAAACTAGCATTCTTGCGGGAGAAAAAAAAAAGTCAGTTCACAGTTCAAATTAAGCTTTCTGCTCTAAAGGGTCACAGAAATCTACCATACATTTGAGCTTCACACTCAGAAAACAAGTGAATGTGCAGAATTTTGTTCCGCTGCTAGTCAATTGGATTAACAATATGACGAGGAGCATAATATCTTGGGTCTAACCAAGATAATCAGTGTAATAAGAACACTAATTAAACACGTAAAATAGGATATAGAGAAATCGTGAAATACCTTATCATCCTCATAAACCACCTTAGAAGGAATTTCCTTGTTTATGATTTTGTCAAATCTGTATACCCAATTGAAAAAAAAAAAAATCTAATCAGAGAAACGCATTCATAAAATTTGACCTAACACATGATTTTACATTCTGAAATCAAATCTAATTACTTACAATAAACCCTAAAATTACTACTTAGGGTTCAATATATGTCAAACCCTAGATCTGTACAGTTTGCAAACTCACGGATCAAACCTTGGATTAGACCATAACAGAGAGAAAGTGAAAGATAAACTTACATAGTGGGTGAATCGGAAGCCATTGACGAGCCAGATGACGATGAAGAGAAGTGAAGGTTTATAATGTTAAGTCTACTACTAGCTTGGTTTTTGCAAACTAAAAGGCCTGACCGCATAAATAAAGTTGTTGCGGCAACCCCGCGCTGCTAGCAACCCACAAGCCAACTTACTCGCAAACTGGAGTGGCCGGTAGCATCGTGCGTGCCTATCTGCATCCCTTAGAATGTAGTATCTCTAACATTTTAATAACCTTCCGAGTCTCGAGCCTAGTGTGTACTAAAAAAACAAAACAGGGTAAAAAAATAATCTCTGGAAATTTTTTATCTACCCATTTTCGTGAATGACTATTATACCTTTATTCATTAGTGATGATTAATTAAGTTGGTATTAGCTAAATCTATTGGTGCTTGAGTTTGATTATAGTGTTTAGATTAGAGTAAAAATTCATTTCCTCTTTCAAGATTTGAAAAAGAAGAAAAAATAAAGGAAAATAAGAAAAACCAAAATCTGTAATTTTGTTTGCAAAAATGTAACTTTATAGCGAGGATAAGACTCTAGTTATGATGAAGAAGTGGGTACATCGCATGAAAACATTCAAAATTTTAACCTGAATAGGTATATTCGATGATAATACATGAACCGATTCTGGAATAAATTCCAAACTGGGAACGACAAACGGTCGTTTGTTCATCACCGCAAAAACCGATTGTAGTACAATCAGTTTATGTGCGTATATGTGATTCGATTAGGGAGACAAAAATTGCCCAGGAAAATGCGAACATAGATTGGATTACATGTTACTCAACGTGAACCGATTGTTATTTTGGGGAAATTTCCTTTAAAACCATCAAATCCTTAATTAGTTGATATACTTAGATATAAAAATTGATTGTTCACAATGGGTTTTCTCGACTGTTACACATATACTGATTCTTGATATTTGTACGAACTCAAACATGGTTTAAGAATCGGTTAATGTATGCATTATTAGCATGAACCAGTTGTGGTTGATGTTCATCACATCAACCCCATAATCGGTTTATGTAGGTGTACCATATCTTCCGATTATGGGAAGATCAACAACAATCAGTTTATGTTAATGCTCATATCAACCTATTGTGGTTTGATTTCATAAAAATTTGATGAGAAATTCCAGAGATTCATAGTTAAATCATTAATGAATCCCTCTTAAAATGAACGGATTAAAGGGATTTAACTCAATCACTTGAATTTGTTTGTCAATGAAATATTGTGCGAAAACCAAAAATTAGAGAATTGAATTGATGTTTGTGATTAGGTTTTAGTTTTTAATTTTGATGGATTGGGACTTAGTTTTTTTATTGAAGTTGTTAGTAAAAATCATTTAGGTTTTAGTATTTTTTTTTAAATAGTTAGAATTATTAAGTTTGCATAACAGTAAGTTAGTATTTTAGTACACTTTAGACATCCCTTATCCTTTTCTATCGGGTGGATGGAAAAATCCATCCGGCCCAAATAAATGACCTAGGCCACAAACTAGGAATGTTTAATAAAGATGGCTATTATTGCAATCTAAATTGCATTAGAGGAAGATTATATCAAACAATCCATCACATGGACTAAACAGGCTATCACCTTCTTGGTGATGCCTTATTCTCTCAAGTATGAGACTACATGTCTACAAAACTCTCTCCTATGTAAGCCTACTGATTTTTCCCACTCCTTAGGACTATTTATACATCAAACTCACTAGCCAAAACCGTTCACAACACTTGCACACACATGGAACAGTCATGTGTCCCATAAGTAGTTTCCATAACCGCCATAATGTCTTTTTAACTGCCAGCTTTTGTGTTGGCTTGCAGAATTATGACACATCTGTTCTTAGTGGTTATGTTTTGCCAAATTGGTTATAAAGCCACTTTATAACCATCTCAATCCAACTCCTTTGCTCTAGCATGCGTGTGATGCACACACACTCGTAATTGACAGCTTGAACTCAAATCTGACAATCATTGCGCTGCACTAAACTTCGGCCCGTGCCAATGTTCGCAATGGTTGTGCTTTACTCAATCTCGGCCTCTGCCAAGTCTTCGACAACGGTTGCGCTTCATTCAACTTTCACTTCTGCCAAGTTATTCAGCAATGGTTGCGCTTCATTCAACTTACACTTCTGCCAAGTTATTCAACAATGGTTGCGCTTCATTCAACTTACACTTCTGCCAAGTTATTCAGCAATGGTTGCGCTTCATTTATCCGAATCATGCACTTAGCTCATTTGGATGCCAACACTCAAATATCACGCCACTTGAGTCTTGACTTATCTAGTTCAACTTCATACTTCATATGCATCACCTGCATTCTTTTTGCCGAGCAAAAATCATTAATGGCGCGTTTGGGAACGCCACTGTTGCATATGCATTGGTCAAGCGTTGGATAATGCTTGTGCCAATGCCAAATTCATACCATGACTTGCATTGCATCCTTATTTCCTTTCTTGAGATGGGATAACTCTGAATCAAGGATATGCAACACTATCACATAGTATTGCATGTGTTAAGTAGCATTTCTTGTCTTGGCTGTAATGGCGCTACATCGTCGGACTATGCAACTTCATCAGCCAGGATCAACTTCAGTATTGCACAATCATAGTGCGTCACTGTTGGGACCGTTATAGACCTCCCTCACCCAATCTGTTCAACGTCCTCGTTGAATGTAACAAAGTATACTCGTTATACTTATTCTCTGGCCTTGTACACTTCTGAGCCTATCTCAGAAATCAGCAAACTTGTTTGGCTTTTTTCCTTGCCAAAAACTTTTCATCCTAGTACCATATGCCATCACTTAGCTTACTTTATTGCCATCGATCCTACTGACTTGTATTGTTGTTGTCACGTTGGCCTACACTTCAACTCCCACTACAATCGCATATAGCCACCCAAATGCAACCTGGAAATTCTTTTTGCCAATTCCCTGAATTAGGCTTGAATATCACTTGAATCATTTGCGCCTAAGTGTACGCAAGTAATGATTCTCTCCAACTGATTACAATGATCAATGCCATAGCCTTTTGCCTTCATTTTTCGACTTTAGTTGCACCACACAACATAACAGGACTTATACAATACTTGGCATTATTCTTCAATCATATGCGCCTACGCCAAATCATGCCATGTGTCACACCTGCAAATGTCCCTGACAAATTTTCGCGCAAGTATAACCCGACAATACAATGGTTCAGTGATCCCTTATCACCCACTTGTATTTCATCCTTATAAGTTTGCACCTTTGCAAACAACCAACTCTACCAAGAGTATGCAACGGAAGTCTTACTCAGATTTTCTCTACCAAACAATGTAGCCCATACTACAAAGAGGTTCCTGCCATGTTTATGCCACACAGAAATAAGGGGAGCAACTTCGAATCAACCAGATACCAAGGCACAACGTATAAGCCAACAACTCACTTTATTAGCTTAAGGGGAAGATTACAAAATCAGTCCAACCAATGGACTTACAAGCTTATTCTCTAAGCCCACAACAAACTCACTCTCTACTGCAAAATGGTTCCTCAACACTTGAACTCTTGAACAACTCGTTTACAAGGGGTTCTCTGGCTATTTATAATGCCAAGAACCAGGGCCAATCCGTATGCAACTCTGTTGCACGCCCCATGAACAACCATCTGTCCATGGGCAGTTCCCTAACCGCCACAACTTACTTTTTAACTGCTAACTTTGTGCTGGCACTCTGAAAACGCGCCACACATGTCTTGGACGGTTAGGACATGCCAAAATCGGTTACAAAGCCTCTTTGTAACCGTCTCTAACTTTCTCACACGCTTTGGAATGCTTGTGATGCACCCACACTCGCATCTGGCACTTAAGCTTAAGTCCCGCAACATCGCAACTACAACTCTCGTTATGCCAATGTTTGATATGCTCGTGCAACTCAGCTTGGACTCCTGCCACACCTTCAACAATGATTACGCTTCACTCACTCTTGGCCTCTGCTAAGCATTTGGCATTGGTAATGCAACATGTCACTTGCATGTCTGCCAAGTACATGTCACTTGCATACTTAGCTTATTTGGATGCCAACATCCAAATACCATGCCAACATCCAAATACCATGCCACTTGAGTCTTGACTTGCTTAGTCCAACTTCATGCTTCATATGCATCACTTGCATCTCATTTGGTGAGCAATAATCACCAATGGCGTGTTTGGCATCGCCATTGATGCACATGCACAGTCCAAGCCTTGGCAAAAGCTTAGGACCATGCCAAAGTCATTCCATGACTTTGCATCTCATCCTTTATTCCTTCCTTGAGCTTGGCTAACTCTGAATAAGGATATGCAATAGTATCGCATAATGTTGCATGTGCCAAGTAACCTTTCTTGTCTCAGCCATCTTGGCGCTACATTGTCGGATTGTGCAGATCCATCTGCCAGGTTACAAATTCCGTAACGCAACATAATTGTGCGCCACTATGCAGGCCGGTCATAGACCTCCCCCACCTAATCTGTTCAACGTCCTCGTTGAACGCAACATCAGTTCAGCCTCTACTGAATTTTCCTTGGCCTTGTACGTATCTGAGCCACTCTCAGAAATCAGGAACTTTGTTTGGACTTCAATCTTGCCAAAACTTTTCTGCCTAGTACTTTATGCCGCCACTTAGCTTGTTTGCCTTGCCATTGAGCCTATGAATTCCAGCATCATTTTCGCATCGTCGACTATGCTTCAATCTCCACTTCATTCACATCTCAACACCCAAATGCTACTCGCAATCTGTTGCCATACACCTTGCATCAGCATACACAATTATTTTTTTTCAAGCCATTCCGTGCCTAAGTGTACACGAAAAATATCTAACATGTCACCCTGATATGCATAACTTAGCTTACTTGCCTTCAATTCCGACTGACATTGCACTCTTGCAATTCAACATGCCTTATTATAAGTTAAGTATTCTTCAATCACCTTGCAACACCCCAATGCAAACTCGACTGAAATGAATGACATTAGCCATGACTTAGGATACCCGTGATATCACACCATCTCTCTGGACCAGGTTCCTCCTCACGCCTTCGAAACTAACAAGGTCTCACTTGTTCTTTCAAACTGCTACACTTTAATGTAGCGGAAAAACAACATCATGCTCTTCCTAACTATGAGTTACTGATCTTAACCCATATGCTGGATGGACTTACATCTTCATTATTGTTGTGTTACTCCATGCTATCGTTGCCAAATACAGTCGCACTTCTCCGTAACTTTCCCAACAACAAACTTGCCTATACCACCAACTTCAATTCTTCAATTATTTGCTTTCAGCGTTTCTTTTGCATACTTTGGCTAAGTATACTTGTAGTTCTTCCCCAATGAACTAGCTTTACATTAATCAAAAAGAGACAAGGTTTTTTCTTAAACACCACCTTCATTCATTACACTAGCCGTACATAAGAAACATAGGGACTCCTTCTCATTTACACCATTGGCCAACCAACGGCCTTACTGAAATCAAATACATTACCAAAGCAAATACACCAACTAAAGTGTGTTATCTTCAAAGACCATAAGATCAGCAACACCCAACTTAAACTTCAAACAGAAACAGCAAACAGATAACATGCCAAAGTCTCAATACTTCAGCAACCTTGCAGGTTCAGGCACTTGCAAACAGCAATGCAATGCCCCTGCCTCATACATGCGCTATTCACGGTGAACAGATGCTAAGATCCATGGGATATCCAAATTCCGCATGAATCTCTGCTAAGCTTTCTTCGAATGAGCGGACAGGTGCAAACTCACTTGTCTTCCCCATGTCGCACTTTATATCAACCGGACTAACTTTCCTCACACCTTTCACTAAACAAGGTGCTCTTGTACTTTGTATGAAAATCCCGCCAAGGTGAGGCATCACTGTTGCCTCTGCTTCTTTGAAAAAGTTGTTACCAAGGATCATCTCAAAGTCATTGAGATGCATCACCATTATACTGATTTGGCCACGCCATTCTCCAACTTCAACATTTGCCACAGCCATCCCCTTGATTGGCTTAGCTATATAATTCACTGTCTTCATGCAGTGATCAGCCTGATATACTTCCAAACCCAAGTGCGCTGCCATAGACAAGCTCGTAACAGTGTGCGAAGCACCTGTATCTACCATGCCCCAGAGACAATGATTGTGAATGCCAACTTTCACATAAACCAGGCCAGCGCCATTCAGTCCATGTTGTACTGCTGTCGTTTGTGCTACTATGTTGCATAGTTGAATAGGATTAACATGCTCCACTTGATCAGTTTCTTCTTTGTCACCACTACACTCAGTGACTATTGCGGACAATTTTTCTTTCTTTGGACAATCACGCGCTAGGTGAGGACCCTTGCATAAGAAACATCCAGCAACCTTGTTCTTCGCAGCCAAACTATCATCCCTTTGATATCTTTTTTCCTTGGACTCAGAACTTTTCTTATCCTTGTCCTTACTCTTCTGGTTCTTCTTGTTCTTTCCCTTTCTATTAGCATCAGTTGAGGTATTAACCGACCTAAAATCAGCAAGGCTGTCCACGATTGCAACGGCTGAAGGTAGGTCTTTGGCACCCTTCCCTCTCACTTCAGCCTGAGCCCACGACTGCAAATCAGATGTAAAATTGAACAACTTGTCTTCCTCCGACATGTTGTGAATGTCTAGCATCAGAGATGAGACTTCTTTCACGTATTCCCATAGTGTACCAGTATGCCTCAGCTTACACAAACTCTCTCTGGCTAGCCAAGCAGCATTGCTTGGTAAGAATTGACTCTTCAATTCTTCTTTCATGACATCCCATGTCACGATTCCTGGACGACCAGCAGTAAGGTCATCACCAATTCTAGTTCTCCACCATAACTTTGCATCACCTTCCAGGTACATGCTAACGAGAGTAATCTTTTGTTCTTCCGGGGTTCTGGTCGCCTTGAAGTATTGGTTCATGTCCCACATGAAATTCTCCAATGCCTTCGCATCTCTTGCGCCAGAAAAAGCCTTAGGTTCTAGGACTTTAATCTTCGTAAAGTTACTGCCACTACCACCCGTAATAGCTTTATCCGAACCAATTACACCCACCATTCGCCTCAAGACACTTAACTCATCAGTTAGTTCTTTCAAGGATCCTGTGAACATGGTCTTAATAGCAGTGATTTGGCCTTCCAAATCATCATGCTTCTTAGTTGCACTCTGGCTTGCCACAAACATATCAGCAACATGCTTATCCAACGCTTGGATGTGAGCCATTACCGTAGCATCATAATTAGCATCATTAGGATGGCGCACCTCTTTATCAATCCTGTCTTCCAAGTCCGCTACCCTATCAGTTAAGGTATCCATCGAACTCTTCTTACCAGCCATTACGATCTAACAATTTCAGCAACTAAAACTCGAGCAAAACAGAGAAAATCTTCCAAAATAAAGCCATAACAGAGCAATCTGGGCTCTGATACCCGAATTGTCACACCTGCAAATGTCCCTGACAAATTTTTGCACAAGTATAACCCGGCAATACAATGGTTCAGTGATCTATTATCACCCACTTTTATTTCATCCTTATAAGTTTGCACCTTTGCAAACAACCAACTCTACCAAGAGTATGCAACGGAAGTTTTACTCAGATTTTCTCTACCAAACAATGTAGCCCATACTACAAAGAGGTTCTTGCCATGTTTATTCCACACAGAAATAAGGGGAGAAACTTCGAATCAACCAGATACCAAGGCACAACGTATAAGCCAACAACTCACTTTATTAGCTTAAGGGGAAGATTACAAAATCAGTCCAACCAATGGACTTACAAGCTTATTCTATAAGCCTACAACAAACTCACTCCCTACTGCAAAATGGTTCTTCAACACTTGAACTCTTGAACAAATCGTTTACAAGGGGTTCTCTGGCTATTTATAATGCCAAGAACCAGGGCCAATCCGTATGAAACTCTGTTGCACGCCCCATGAACAGCCATCTGTCCACGGGCAGTTCCCTAACCGCCACATCTTACTTTTTGACAGCTAACTTTTGTGTTGGCACTCTGAAAACGCGCCACACATGTCTTGGAAGGTTAGAACATGCCAAACTCGGTTACAAAGACTCTTTATAACCATCTCTAACTTGCTCACACGCTTTGGCATGCTTGTGACGCACCCACACTCTCATCTGGCACTTAAGCTTAAGTCTCGCAACATCGCAACGTGCAACTCTGGCTATGCCAATGTTTGATATGCTCGTGCAACTCAGCTTGCACTCTTGCCATACCTTCAACAATGATTACGCTTCACTCACTCTTGGCCTCTTCCAAGCATTTGGCATTGGTAATGCAACATGCCACTTGCATGTCTGCCAAGTACATGCCACTTGCATGCTTAGCTTATTTGGATGCCAACATCCAAATACCATGCCACTTGAGTCTTGACTTTCTTAGTTCAGCTTCATGCTTCATATGCATCACTTGCATCTCGTTTGGTGAGCAATAATCACCAATGGCGTGTTTGGCATCGTCATTGATGCACATGCACAGTCATTACATGACTTTGCATCTCATACTTTATTCCTTCCTTGAGCTTGGCTAACTCTGAATAAGGATATGCAACACTATCGCATAATGTTGCATGTTCCAAGTAACCTTTCTTGTCTCAGCCATCTTGGCGCTACATTGTCGGATTGTGAAGCTCCATCTGCCAGGTTACAAATTCCATAACGTAACATAATTTTGCGCCACTATGAAGGCCGGTCATACCATGCCTTAAGGTATGCACTCTATGATTTCATACCACTCTTGGTATGCACCAAAACCTATAGCCTTTGCTGCACTTTGCAAACATCAGCACTTTCACTAGATTTGGCCTCCAAATCGTATTGCAAACTTCACCTTCTTGGACTTGCATCATTTGTATATCAAAGAACCATCACCTCGTTTTTTTTTGCTTGCATTGTCGCAATACCTTGGTTGAAATGCTTGACTTTGGTATAGTCACGACTCAGGATTACCCGTGATATCCCACCGTCACTTTGTACAAGGCATCCTCTTCATGCGCCTTTGAAACCAGCAAATTAAGCATCACTTGCTTTTTCAAAATGCTACGCTTTAATGTGGCGGAAAAACAACATCATGTTCTTCCAAACTTATGAGTTACTCTTAACTCATATACTTGATGGACTTATATCTTCATTCTTGTTGCGTTACTCCATGTTATCGCTGCCAAATACCGCACTTCCACATAACTCTCAATATCAAACTCGACTATGCACCAATTCCTCTATTTGCTTCTTTCACTTTCAGCGTCTCATATTGCATATTTTGGCTTAATATGATATGTAGCATCTTCCGCACGAACTAGCTTTACTTTGAACGAAAGAGACAAGAACTCTCGTCTCAAATACTCTCATTCGCTACTACCTTACATAGATAGAAAATTCCCAACACCAAGGTTCACTCGGCCCAAACTGAGAGTATACTCAAACTTGAGCAAATACTCGCGCCAACTGATTGCAACTTGTAAGACCTAACAAGTTTTGCAATACTGACTTCATCTTCGCTTCTAAGCAACAAACAAGGAAGGGAGACAACACCTATTGTCCTCAATGTAACAATTCACTTTGCCACATGCACTCTTCCAACTATCAACGTTCTTATGCAACTCCCATAATGAAGCACAATATAATTGACACTTAGTTGAATACTCCTTCAAACTGATGCTATCATGTTGCTTTATCTTTCATGAAGATTTCTTCAAAAATGACCTCATGCCATTCTTATGCATCACCACTAATTTGTCCTTCCTTCTCCATACATCTACAATTCGCCTAACTTGCGTCTCCAACCGCATCATGCATCTTGGCCATGCCCAAATCCTATTTGGCGCATGCCACTATTGCATGCCTGTTATGCCAATTAACACTCAAATCTTGACACAAACTTGTGCACCTATGCACAACTGGAATGAACTTAACTTGGTGATACTGAGCATCACCATAGAGCTCAGCAAAGTCATGTTACTTAATGACTTTCGCCAATAAATCCCCTTTGGACAATCTCAACAAGGCCATAATCCTTGTAAATGAGGGCACACACTTCCTACATTCCATGAAGCAAGAATGTCGCATTCTTCTTCAAACTTGGAACTCATTTTTACTACCCATACATATCTGGTTTCTCTTGTCTTTCCCCTTCTCGAAAATAAACTTCAGTAGCAACAATTGTTGATTTGTAGTCGACAAGAACATACGCTTGTGGATGTGATCAAATGCAGGTCTTTGGACACCCTTGTCCAAGCATACTGATCCCACTTTCATAAACTAGGTGCAAACACACAATCCTTGTGCACATCTAGCATCAACGAAGAACTCTTTGCAAACGCAAGAACGTGTTGTATTGGGTTTTTCCTAACTTGCCCTTATTTCTTCAGCCTTTCCATAAGCTTTATGCTAGATAATAATTGGCCATCCAATTCTTATTTTATGGCATCACATTTCCACAAAAATGTTGGTTTGCAACCAAACTTTGCATTACAAGGTACATGCATTCAAGAGAGATAACTTTAATCTTCCACCAACTGGCTACAATGAGACACCATTTAATTCTATCGCATAGATAGGCTTTTGCAATCTTCTTTGTCACTGCAAAGGACAACAACATCTTTGAGTTCAGGAATGTTCGCAAAATTCCCATTACCACTTGTAATGTACTTGCTACTGATAACACTACGAAAGAATGCATTCCAAATGCATAATATTCGCATACTTATGAGAAACATAGACTTAAACTTCTGACTTGCATCATAGAAGTCAGCATACTCCTTAGTTTTTTCATGCAATCACTTGAAAACCCGGTTTTCAATGATTCTTGCGTGTTCGTCTAACACTTTGGGCAGGAATTTTGACACCTTTGTCATAAAATTTCATGGCATGTTGCTACCTCAAGATTCAAAATTCATTCAAATTGATATTTCCACACAAGATCAACTTCTTCTAGTCTCCATACTAATGAAACCCAAACAATTCTTCACTGAATTTGACAAACAAATGACACTAACTTGAGTAAAAAGAGAGAAAAATCAGCAATTGTGTCCCCAAACACAGCTCTGATACCTGCTGTCACATGCCCATTTAATCGCCTAAAATTTTCATGGGACATGACTGGAAATAATTGTGGTTCAGTGAATCAAATTTACCCACAATTACTCAGCCTTGCATACTTGCATCAAAGTACGCATCTGCCTTTACTCTAAAGGTTTTGCACAACGGAAGTCTTTTCTTCTTTCTCTCTAACTCTTCATGCCCCCATAAGTATAAGAGGTTTGCAATGTACTTAAGCAATTCTCATAGAAATCAACAACACAAAGAATACTGCAACAAACCCATTTTATTGCACTAAAGGAAGATTACATCAAACAGTCCATCACATGGACTAAACATTCCATCACCCTCTTTGCGATGCCTTATTCTCTCAAGTATGAGACTACATGTATACAAAACTCTCTCCTATGTAATCCTACTGATTTTTCCCACTCCTTAGGGCTATTTATACAACAAACTCACTAGCCAAAACCATGCACAACACTTGCACACACATGGAACAACCATGTGTCCCATAAGTAGTTTCCATAACTGCCATAATGTCTTTTTAACTGCCAGATTTTTTGTTGGCTTGCAGAATTATGCCACATCTGTTCTTGGTGGTTATGTTTTGCCAAATTGGTTATAAAACCACTTTATAACCGTCTCAATCCAACTCCTTTGTTGTGGCATTCGTGTGATGCACACACACTTGCAACTGACATCTTGAACTCAAATCTGACAACCATTGCGCTGCACTAAACTTTGGCTCATGCCAATGTTCCGCAATGATTATGCTTTATTCAATCTCGGCCTCTGCCAAGTCTTCGACAATGGTTGCGCTTCATTCAACTTGCACTTCTGCCAAGTGTTCAGCAATGGTTGCACTTCATTCGACTTGCACTTTTGTCAAGTTATTCAGCAATGGTTGCGCTTCATTCATCCCGATCATGCAGTTAGCTCATTTGGATGTCAACACCCAAATATCACGCTGATTGAGTCTTTACTTGTCTAGTTCAACTTCATACTTCATATACATCACTTGCACTCTTTTTTCCGAGAAATAATCATCAATGGCACATTTGGTAACACCATTGTTTCATATCATTGGCCAAGCCTTGGCTAATGCTTGTGCCAATGCCAAAGTCATGGGAAGTCATCCCATGACTTGCATTGCATCCCTAATTCTTTCCTTGAGATGGGCTAACTTTGGATCAAGGATATGCAACACTATTGCATAGTATTTCATGTGCTAAGTTACCTTTTATGTCTTGGACGTAATGGCGCTACATCGTCGGACTATGCAGCTTCATCATCCAGGCTACAAATTGCACAATCATTGTGCGTCACTGCTGGGACCGTTATAGTTAGGGTGGATGATAGTACTAGTATTCAAGTTTGTATGATTGTAATTTATTAGGGATATTATATCTAGCAAAAACATAAAATGTTTGATTCTTACATGATCATACCAGAGATACTTAGTCCTTAGGAAATGAGTAATAATGTAGTTTTTGTCGACCAAAACAGAAAAAATCCAAAAGTATAAAGAATGAGCTAGCTTCATACTGGTTTTGGGTGGTAGAAAATTAGAAAAGTTTTTATGTGAGGTGGTTAAGGGTAGATATGTGATTTGTTTCCGGCCTTTGTAGGTTTAGGACTTGATTCAGATAGGGTTGAGAATGGGTGGTTGAAGAGGTAGTTTTATCAGGCGGTTTAGCAACGTTGGGTTTCGGTTGGTTGTATAGTGGTGTTATTATGTAAAGGAATCCTAGAAGGGTGTTGAAGCATATTGATGTTGTTGTAACTAGGTTTGCAGTTATAATTGTAGTTGGGACTGCAGTATAAGGGAAGCATTTTGGAGGTTGAACTTGTTCATCTTCAGTGAAATTGGTGGAGAGATTGAGATTGTGGTTAACTATTATAAAGAGATTGTGATTGATTGTTGTAATTGTTGTCTTTTGGTTGATCATGTTTTGACTGGAGAGATTGGTACTTTGATGGTTGTTGTCCTTGTCGCTGATGCCAAGTCTGTTGTAAGTGACGGTGATACAATTGCATAAATAGTAAATTGTGTGATTGGTGTGATCCATAGATTCAAAGGAAAAAGAATGTGAATGGTAATTAGTAGTTTATCAGTAAGCAGTAAGCAGAGACGAAAGAGAGATGTGGATTCGAATTCATGGAAAAAAGTCAGTGAAGAGAGCCGGAATCTGGGAAGCAAGAGCCGTTCAGGGGAAGAAAACAAGAATAACGGTTAGAAATTTTGGTCAACCAGGAACTAAAGAGAGAGATCCGGCTTCAACCGTGAATTAAAGAGAGAGAAATAGTATATTACAAAAAAAAATGTCATAAGCCCTCCCTCGGCCCAATTTGCCAATTTTTCTCAAATATCAACAAGCATAGCAAATTTTTCAAGGAAGGCGATAGAATAAAGTTTTAAGTAATACTTAACAATTCTAAAAACAAATAAGATTAAAGAAAATTTGTAATAATTACGGCGAAAACGTTCCCGTAATAATGTATGTCTAATTGACGGTTAATCCGTGCTCCTCATTTTTTTTTAAGATAGTTGTGTTTTCTTGGACTTTAACCCAGCCCATGTCTTTGACGACACTCCAAGATCTTTCAGGGAAACTAGGCTGTTCATGTGTAGAATTCCCTGGAACGTCACAAAGGATGAATCTCTCTCAACTACCACATTTAAAAACTTGGTAAGCGGGTCGTAACATTTTATACTAGACAGAGACCAAATCAAAACTTCGTTGTTCTTGTTGGGTGCAATAATTAAAATAAAGAAAAAATCAAATAAGCAAAAGTTATTGATACTTAGCTCCTTTATAATGGAAGTGATCGATTGACGAAACGAACGAGCTTCTCATATCTCCACAACAGCAACAAGGCAAAACTTTGGAAAAACAGAATGATTCACGTGTTCAACACGTTTCCCTTAAGACATTAGCGCCCGGCTACACTCAAGAGTGATGCTATAGCCCTCACAGGACGGATATCTCCAGGATAAAACAGCCTACTACACCTACTACTAGCATATGTAGTAGATGCTCAACTTGAGCTTGGCAACTCCGAAAAAACCGTTAAGGAAAATCGCGAACTCTTAAGAAACGCTATAAAATATTTTTCCTTAGGGGTCCCTCTAAAATATAGAGCAACCCCTTTCCCATAGATTTTACAAAAATAGTGAATTTTTTTATATAATTGACAAATACAACTTAAGAAGAAAAACTCCCCGATGTGGGACTAAAAGGTTTATATAGTTTCTTAAAACTACTAAAAATTAGAAACTCCATGATGTGGGACTAAAAAGTTTCATTCACAAAATAAAACAATAAATTATAATTTTTTATTAAAACTTTAAAAAATTATTTTTTTATTAATCGTTTTCCAACAATCCCCACATGAATGAAAACTCAATAAAACATGAAAACACAGATAGATCTTGGTAAATCAACATCCCAACCTCACGATCCAAACAGACTGATCGTGCAAGTTTTGAAATCATACTAGTCATTTCTACGTCCTCTCCCTCACACAAAAGTGTGTTGACCCCGGGGTCATACTATGGATTGCATAAATCATAATAGTATTGAGAGCTTTCATCTTTAGTTCTCACATGGTGAGACTATAGGTATCTTTCACCAAAGTGAAAAATCATGAACTAGTGAACCCTTAGTGACCTTTGGGTCCTAAGTTCCAGTAATACCAAAACCATCAAAACGAAAATCACATAAAAAGCGCAGGAAATACCATTTTAGGCAGAGGTGTCCATGAGGTCTTGAACCTTTGCTTAGTGAGATATTACCGGAATTACTTGCTAGAGACAGTGAACTATGTCTTGAACTTCTATCATTTGATGTAATTCGTGATAACAACCACGGGTGATATCTCCAAGGTTGCTGCCAAGCTCGTGCCGTTTTGTCCAATTTGGCCCTGGACATATCCTGTTTCTCAGAATGCTCTAGATAATCAAAGCTCATATTCTCATAAGAAGCGGTCCACTTCCTCATTCAGATAGGTGAGTTTCCATAAAGAGTGTTACTGCTACACCCCACTTCAATCTTAAATTGAAACTATAAAACCCATTAAGACTTCTTAAAAGTCATCTTTCACATGCAGTCACACTATCACGTCTACACCATAGGGAAGGGACAGAGAATAAAATTCTCTGATAGTGTTTACCTTTACCCACAACAAATTAGTTGTCTCATTCGAAACCTTGATCTTGGGATCTCCAGTCAGCAAGTTTGAGTATCCTTCATGGAAAGTTTAATTTATGAGCTTAAGCCCCTTCCCCTCGATGCATTTCTAACTGTCTCTTGGGATAAACCTTTTGTTAAAGGTTTCGCGATATTCTCCTTGGACTTTATCCAATCAATGGAAATAACACCGATTGAGATTAGTTATTTTCAGCTTTAGCTATTATATCTTGGCTAACACAATGTATAGATATAGCTGGCACAGGCCTATGCCAGAGAGGAATGTCTTCTAAAAAACATCTTAGGCACTCGGCCCCCTCTCGCGCTTTATCTAACTCAATACTCTCAGATTCCGTAATGAATTGAGCAATATATGTTTGTTTGTAAATCTTCCAAAACAAACCCTCATGCTAGAGTGAAACATATCCACTCGTAGACTTAGACTCATCCGAGTCAACAATCCAGTTTACATCACAAAGTCCCTCAAGGACAGCAAGATACCTTTCATAAATCAAATAAAAGGTAATAAAGTATTTTAGGTACCATAATACTCTATTCAGTGCATCTGAAGGCTATTTCTCTGGACTATAATTATATCTACTTAACTTACTCACAATATAGGCAATGTCTGGACTCTTACAGTTCATTAAATTCATCAGACATCTTATAACTCTTGAGTATTCAAGTTAAGATACTCCGTTACCCTTTTTTTCTTGAGTCTACAAGAATAATCATACGGAGTCAAGCAGGCTTACAATCACACTGATTGTATCTCTTAAGCACAAATTCAACATAATGAGAATGACTAAAACTACATATGTTAGATTATTTTCTAATCCTCATCCCTAAGATTATATCAACAGGGCCTAAGCCTTTCAAGTCAACGTTCTCATTCAGCGCATGTTTTTAGTGGAATTAATCACATCTATGTTTGTATCAAGTAAAAGCATATCATCAACATGCAAGCATATAATCACACAGGCATCCTTAATAAGTTACTTGTAAATATACTTATCATATTCATTAACTTAAATCCACTACACATTATCACATGATCAAATTTTTAATGTCTCTGTTAAAGTGCTTATTTTATAAACCATACAAAATTTTGTTCAACTTACAAACTTTGTCACCATAACCTTTCACTACAAAGTCCTCAGGTTGGTCTATGTAAATTTCTTTATCTAATTCACAATTTTAGAAAAGTTGTCTTAACATCCATCTGATGTATCTCTAATTTTTTTATGACAGCAATAACAATTAGCATCTCAACGGAAGTAAATCTCGTCACATGTGAATAAGAATCAAGGAAATATACACCTTCTTTTAGTTTATAGCCTTTAGCTACCAACTTAGCCTAATATTTTTCTACAGTTCTATATACCTAATGTTTCCTCTTAAAGACTCATTTACATCTCATGGTCTTACTCTCTGGAGGTAAACTATAAACCTCCCAAGTCAGGTTCCGACGGACTGAGTCCATTTCACTAAATTAAGCTTCTTACCAGAATGGGGTTTCAGTAGATATCAAGGCTTCTTTACAAGTCCAGGGCTTAGACTACGCTAGGCATGTTATGAAGTCGGCTTCATAAGAAGTCTCAAGTCTAATTGTTTTACTTCTCTTAGGCTCAACCTTAACTTCATCTTCCTTTAAGATAAGTTCTGACTATTTGAAAATAAATCTAGGGGATCAACAACACATCTCTAATGAGGTACATGTTTAAGAATAAACATGTTCAAAGAACTCAGCATCCCTAGATTATGTAATAGTATAAGTCAGAAAAATCACACCAAAAGTATGAAAAATCAGACACACAACCAAAAATCTATATGTAGAAGTATACTCAACATACCTTATATGAAGACACAATCACCATTTTTGGTTTCTATCTACTTCTTTTAGGAAGAAGAATGGCAAACTTAGTCAAACACCCCCACACTTCGACGCATTCATAAGAAGGTCATCTACCTATCCATAAATCATATGGAGTTTTATCTGATCCTTAAGGGTACTCTATTCAGGATATACTAGTTAACATGACTGCCTCCCCCCACAAGGACGCAGGTAATCCTGAACTAATCAACATGAAAATTATCATCTTCTTAAGGATACATTTGCTATGTTCAAGGATTCTAATTGGTTTTGAACTTCAAGTTTATACATCTTAAGGCTTCTAAGGCATCATCCTTATCCCTAAGCAAGTATACAAGACAGTACCTCGTACAATCATCTACGGAAGTTATAAACCATCTTTTACCACAGTGATTTTGGGTTGAACTCATGTCATCTAGGCATAACTGAATTAATTCTAAAGGCTTAGAATTACTCTGAACATTTGTGCTAAAAGGTTTTATAGCATATTTGATTCTTCACATATTTCACTTTTGTGTTCAAAGTCCAAACTAAATTTGGGTACGCAGCCTATGTTATCCAGTTAAGCATTGACTTATAAGTTTACGGTTACAAGCTTACCACATAAAACAATCAAGCACATAAAGAAAGCACAAGAATCAACTATGTTCACATCATCAGTTTTTTCCGTTAAGCTTATATAGACCCAAAGTCCTATAACTCTTGCTTAAAAAATAACTTCCTTGTTACAACAAGTTTTCCAGATTCAATAAAGATCTTAAATCTTTTTCATCTACAATAGAACAAGATACAAGATTCTTGCATATGCTTGGAACATGAAAACTTCATTCAATGTGAGAGTATTACAGATATGAGCTTCTGCTCGACCTTTTCCTTTTATGCAACCTCTATTGTAGATGAGTTATTCAAAAAGAGTTTCTCGACATCCCCTATCCTCTGATAGGAGGTGAACAGGTCTCTGTTTCAACAAACATTCTTGGTGGCTCCAGAGTCCACCTACTGGTCTCTCACATTGGTTGTTAAAATAACTTCCGACATCATGTCAATGAACTCGTTCTAATTTATTTCAACTAAATTAGCATTAACTTTCTACTTATTAAGGTTTTATGTTGTCTACACTTTACCACCGTATGGCCCGAAATTTTATAAACATAACAATCACCCTTAATTAAAGTAACGCCGGATTCAGTTTTACGAAACATACCTTTCTTATGAAGACTACGGTTAGAGTTGTGTTTGATATTCCCGCCTTTGTCAGCTTTGGAAGACTTGTGTTCATCCACATGCGCCTGGTAGCCATGTTCCTTTTGAATTTCATGTCACAATCTTCGTTTATACTCTGACCATGGACACGGTAATTTCCCAATCACCTAATACACCACATCTCACAAGCCTTAGTTCCAAAACGGAATATAAAATATGAGTTTTGAAGATAATATCTAGATTTACAAACTTCATTTGAACATATCAAAAAACTCATGATTACCCCATACAAAATACTTTAGTTAACAACAAAAGTTTGCCCGTCAGAATTTTTTAGGAACATTTCTCTGTTTTATAAAATATCAAAAAAATACTTTACAACTCCAAAAATTCTGAAATTTTACATGGGTAACTATCAGGATGTCTACTACGTTGTGTCAAAAGGGTTCATCGAAATTCCTTTTAGGTTAAGAGATAATCTCGAAACTCTACAGCTGACTAAAAAAATGTTTTTGTTTTTCACTCCACAATTAACATCCATGATTCACAAACCAACCAACCATTTTCGATTATTACAAATTATAATGTCTTAAGATTGTTGGGTGCAATAATCAAAATAAAGAAAAAAGCAAATAAGCAAAAGTTATTGATACTTAGCTCCTTTATAATGGAAGTGATCGATTGACGAAACGAATGAGCTTCTCATATCTCCACAACAGCAACAAGGCAAAACTTTGGAAAAACAGAGTGAGTCACGTGTTTAACACGTTTCCCTTAAGACATTAGCGACCGACTACACTCAAGAGTGATGCTATAGCCCTCACAGGACGTATATCTCCAGGATAAAACACCCTACTACACCTACTACTAGCATATGTAGTAGATGCTCAACTTGAGCTTGGAAACTCCAAAAAAACCATTAAGGAAAATCGCGAACTCTTAAGAAACGCTATAAAATATTTTCCCTTAGGGTTCCCTCTAAAATATAGAGCAACCCCTTTCCCATAGATTTTACAAAAATAGTGAATTTGTTTATATAATTGACAAATACAACTTAAGAAGAAAAACTCCCCGATGTGGGACTAAAAGGTTTATATAGTTTCTTAAAACTACTAAAAATTGGAAACTCCACGATGTGGGACTAAAAAGTTTCATTCACAAAATAAAACAATAAATTATAATTTTTTATTAAAACTTTAAAAAGTTATTTTTTTATTAATCGTTTTCCAACAGTTCTTTATGAGAGAAAAGGGTTCATAGAGTCTACCATTTTGTTCCCATTCTATGTTAAAATCCTTGCTCCATATACAATCGCGGTAATACTCTTGATCTGTTACGTCGCAACTACTTCTGTTTGCATGCTGCTTATTCTTTCGAAACGACCAAATGTCTATTGAATCATGGTCTGCATGATCTATAAGACACAAATGCCCTCCCAACATCTTAAGAAAGCATACTTGTTCCTCTTCCCTGGGAAACTGGATACACGGTGGTGTTGGGAGCACTTGAAAACTTTCATCAACCAAATCAAAAGCTATAAGCATGTTGTTGATGATGTACTTCCAATAAAGTGGCCCATTTGCAAAAGTACCCTCGCGATGCAATAAACCAGGAGGGACTGATGTGATGTTTCTCCAACCACTACTACTGTTTTTTCCGAGAGTGTATACTTGGACCAGGATCTTGTCATCCTCAGAAGCTGGCCTCCTGTACCCTTTATAAGGATACAAGATCCTTACAACTTTGTACTCGTCTGTTGAAGGAAGGTAACCGAATCCGCTCACTATATTACCAACCCAATATTTGATGGTGCTTACTCTTGGGAGAACTGTGTATTCGCTTGTGTAAGGATTGCAGATGTACACATGATCGCCATAAGATCCTTTATAGGGAATTGCCAAGCAAATCAAACCATTGCAAGAATCAACTATGACATCATGCCCAGCGCCTTCTTCTTTTAACGGAGGAAGACTGATCTTAGTTATTTTTGTCTCGCAAAAATCCTCCTCCTCGGGTTTGGTACTTTTAATAATGTCATAACTTGCATAGTAATGCTGAATGATAGGCCGAAAACTCGAAATAGAGAAATAAATGCCAAGACTCACTTTTCTGTTAGAAAGAAGTTGTTGCCATTTTTTGCAGACTAGTTTGCAATTTAGGACAGATTCGCCTGGAACGCCTGAAAGAATTTTCCATTGAATATCTTCAGGAAAGTCTTCCATCTTTCTTACGGCAGATTCAACAAAAACATGAGAAAGGTTTTCTAATTGAATATCTTCACAAAAGTCTTCCATTAAGAAAATATAATATCTGCTTGCTTCTGAGTTTTGCTTCTGATTTTCTATTGGATCAGTTGTTGATTGTCCTACCACCATACATGCATCAATATATCTATTTAGTCTGCAGAAAAATAAATTTTAATGAATTGGCATATGCTAAAAAGCTATTTAGTAACAAATTTTTTTACTGTATAACCAACATATTACCAAATTTTAAGAATTCGAATATATGCTTAGGAAAGCTATTTACAGTAAGAATTCGTATATATATGCTTATGAAAGCTAATTACAGATATGCTTAAGAAAGTTATTTAATTCAACAACAAAAAATTATGGTAAAACCAACAAATTCCCAAATTTGAGAAATTCTAAATTTGCTCATCGATCAAACCCTAATTCATCCAATAAAGAATCTGATACAGAATCAAAACCTAACTCAGCAGTGAATATTTTCCAAACATGTGATCAATGATGCATCAGTATTGAAAGGGTAGGCGAGTGATTATGAAAGATTCAATATTGCAAGTTCCTGTAAAAGGTATAATCGATTGAATCGTATATTTTTTTCAAGATCCAAACAAGAAGCTGACTTGCATCCACTCGATTATAATCAAACACACAACATTAAACAGATAAAAGACACCTAGAAATTCTAATATTCTATAGAAGAAGCAAGCAATTGTATTTCTTCTTGATGCAATAAATATAGTTAAGGTTTAAGGAAAAGAAGGATTACTGTTTGGAGGAAGCTTTGGGCGAGTGATACTCAGGGTTACACGGAAAAGAAGATCCCTGATTTTGGGCATACCTAAATCTTTCTGGCATACAAACAATAGTCCCACCTTGGGTGACCTTATAAGGGGTACCCTATGAGTAGTTCAATTACCTATATACCCTTAATACAAAAATCTAAAATCAGTTTTCCAAAAAATCAAAATCAGTTTCCCTTAACGTCTCTTCTTCTTCTTCCTCCTCCTCTATCCGAACTCTTCTCCCTCCTGCGAAAAAAATTTCATCATCGTGATTAATTGTCGACTCTTAAAAATTTGATCGTCGATTAAACTCAACCACATAATGACTCGTATAAAGAAAAGCAAGGACTAGGCAAACCAAATCGTCTTCTAATCCATCAAATGAAGAAGAAGAACCAATTGAAGATTAAGGTATAGAAACTTAAAATCAACCACCAATTGAACCAGAAATTGAACCAACTGAATCTCCAACTCCAGAAATAAGGATAAGAAAGTAAATTTTACAAACCCAATCTCCTATTTGCTGTTTTTCATCGATTAAATGACGATTACAATGTTGGGCTCGGCTCAAAATTGAGTTGCGTTTTTAGCCGAACTGTTCTTCACAAAAGCTTCCTGTAGTGTATATGTACAGTTCGGCATGAAATTTCAAGCCGAACCTAGTCACAGATAGAGATGCATAGGGGTTCGGCATATTCGATAATCATAATATGTGTCGAACCTAGCACATTTACGAGGTTCGACTATTACGATATTCTTAATATGTGCCGAACCAATAACAATATCTTAACCCAAAAAATAACAAATTGATGTTCGGCTCATACGATTTTCGAAATATAAGCCGAACCAGTAATTATTTTTTTTCCGGGCTATTCAGGATGTTGTTCGGCTTACTATGAAACTTTCATATAAGCCGAACTAGTGTCTAACAAAAGGGTTGGAATTGAAAATTATAGGTTCGGCGCATGCCGTAAACAGATTCAGTAAGCCGAATCGTTCATCAATTGGTAGATTCGGCTCATAGATGTGAGCGAACCTCAACTTGTTTCACCGAACCATGATCCAAAAAATCATCTAAACAACCTTTATAATTCTGAAAATTATCTTAATCACTAAACAAAATATTTAATCACTAATCAATATTACTAACACTAATACGTAAAGGGCAGATTTGCCATTAAAAAAATTTGGGTTAAGGGGTAATATGATTTTTCTATTTCACAACCTTTTTTGTCTTTATGCAGTATGCCTAGTAAGATTTCAGTATGCCCAAAATCAGGGTTCGAAAAGAAGCTGGCTGCGAATTCTATATTAGTGTTTCACAAATCGGAATTGAGATGGGCCTTCTAATGCACGGTTTGGTCCCAATATCAAGACAACAAAAGAGGATGCCAGTTTGCAGTTGCTCAGATCATCGTGATTCATGACTTCCGGAGAGTTAAGTCTTATGGGCTAGATTGAGCTTTTAGATTAGCTAAAAAATGTTGTAGTTTAAAAAAAAAAGTGTTGTCTATTTATTAACACTAGTTTTATCTTCTAGCATTTGTTCGCACTTGAACTAGCAGCGAAATAATTGCGCTGAATGGTTCAGTGATAGCTAAGGAATTAAACCTAAAACTATGGTTATATTTACACCTGCAAGTGCACAGGATCTAAAGTAGAAAGTGAATAAGCAGGGGTTTGTCCACAGGGACTTGGAGGGAGCTATTGTTGTTTTCCTAGAGATTTTTGTGTTGTGTTAAAACACAACTGAGCTGTTTTGGTGTAACTGAATTAGTGACAGAAAGTAAAGTAAATGTGACAGTGAAGTAGAATAAAAACAATGAAGCAAAGGTAACAGTGGCAGTTAACAGGAAACAAAACCAAATAAACCAAGGCTGTTAGCCAAGGGCAGGGGAGATGGTGAAGCTAACAGTGATGACAATGCAAGGCCAAGGCAGTGGCTCTAGGCATACAAATGGAATGGAAAGAGAATTAGCTTGCTATGAGCACTAATTTCTCCCATTGCTCAATCAAAACAATGCATCCTAAGCATACAAATGGAATGGAAAGAGAATTAGCTTGCTATGAGCACTAATTTCTCCCATTGCTCAATCAAATCAATGCTTCAAAGCTCTAACCTAGCATTCCACTTCTTGACAGTGAATTAAACCTAACAGTGAACTAAACATAACACTAAACATTTACAGTGAACTAACATGGCACTAACATGACATTAAAATTAAACATAATTAAAACATTGCATGAGATCAAATATCCTAAACATCAGACAAAACAGGGGTATAAGCTAAACAGGGCATAACACATCAAAACATAACAGGAATTAAACATGCATTAACATTAAGATTAACATGGAATTAACATCAAAACAAACACACAACAGTAAAATAAAATTGAAATAAAAATTGCTACTAAACCTAACAAAAATTGAAACATGCACAAACATTAAACATCAAAACAGGAACTGAAACAAGAAAGAATTTTAACATGCAATAAACTGAAATTGAAGCAGGAATTGAAATTGAAAATTAAATTGAAACAGAAACCCTAAATTGATTTTGAAATTAAAAACAGAAATTAAAACTAAAGTATCCCATATTAGGGGGTATCTCGGCTAACCCAAGCACACCCTTTTACATTCCCTGCAACTTGCCTTTTATAGCTTTTCAAAAAGCCCTAATTTTGTGAAACCCTAAAATTCGAAAACCTAAATTTTTAATTGAAAAAAATTCCTTACTGTTCTCGCGATTTTGATGTCGACCCATGCTTTATCTTCTCTTCCTCCTGCTACGTTTCTAGCTTCATAGCCATCAACCTAGTTCGTCACTTTCACACGCCAACAGTGAGAAGAGGGGCGTGAAATCGACGAACTCGACTGATAGCTAGTAGGGGAGGTCAGTGGTGATGATGGGTTTTAGTTGTTAGGGTTGTAGGGTGGCTGTGGTGGCTGGTAGGGGCGGATAAGGTGGTGGCAGGGAGTAGGTGGTGAAGGTGAGGCTGTTGCAGACGGAGGTGAGGGAAGATGGAGTCGATGGAGAAGATATTAGGTGCTGTTTGGTTTAGGGTATAGGGTTCGGTCGCTATGGTGTGTAGCGGGATCATCGAGTTCGATGTTTGGCGAATCTCGACCGTGGGATATGGAGATGAAAGATCAATCTGACGGTGAGATGAAGTGGATCCTGCAGCGACCGTTGGATTATACAATACAACAAAATTAACGACACCAGATGGAGTTAGGTGTTGTAGTGTTAAGCGGAAGTATCGAGGTTTGATGCGCAGGCAAAGAAGCAACCGTAGGATGCAGATGCGATCCAATTTGACGGTCGGGAATGGAGGCGGGTATGGATATAGAAAATGGGTTTGGGTAAGGGTTTTGGGCCTTGGGTATTCCAAGCCCATATCTTCTTCAAGAACAATTCTTCCTTCTTGAGCCCATTCCTAGCTTTTTGGACGTGCGCTCCATTCTTTGCGGCTTCCTTGCGTAATTCCTCCCGGCTTTTCACTACTTTTCTGCTCCGCAAATCATCCAGATTTTATTTGGTACCTAAAAATGCAAAATTAATTAAGAAAAATATTTATTCTTGAAAACAAGGAAAATACAGAATATGGGATAAAATGTAGAATTAATGCACAAAAGATGAGTTAAAATGCCAACAAAAAGGGATAAATATATACAATATTTGGCACTCATCATTCAGCGGCACAAAAATCACGTTTTCGTTCAGTGGTTTAGCGTATTTAGATTTAATTTTTGATCAGACGGCTGAGATTGCCTATTCTAAACCAAACAACACTGGACGCTGTTTGATTCTGCGACTAGCATGCTAGATTGGCACTGCCATAAAACTTAGGAGGTGTCCTAAACTGACGCGGACACCATAGGACTTAGCTTAAGGTCATTTCTCAGTCAGATGATTCATGATAACTCAAAATCATGAAGCTCTTACATTCAACTTCACTCGTTTAAATTTCATTAGGGGCATGTATCTTCTTGTAAGCAACTCTTTGAATATGATCTCAAATCCCATTCAAGCTGTATTAGCCGACGATGTTTTAAATATAAAGTAATCAATGAAGTTCAATTCGTCAAACATCGCCTTCATATTTGAGTTCATTTTTTTGTAGGGTCTTATGTTTCAGAGGAGTCTATATCTATTACATAGGCTAAGTCTTACGGTCTTCTAATATGGCATCTAGATTAGGCAACGTTTTTTTATCTAAGCTAACAGTCAAATCTAACCTATAGGACTTGGTCTTAGCCTGGTTAGAAACGTTTTCCTCTTTATTACCTTGCGGTAAATAGTAAACCTGACCTCTGTAACTAAGATCAAAGTTGTTACAATAGCCCAACACAACACGCATGGCACTGTTACTCAAGGAATAAATGTTTGGATGGATAGTAGTTGGAATAACCGTTCTACGAAAAGTGATATTTCTTTTATTTCTTACCTAAAAAATGTACCTTTTCAGTTTGGCATATTTTTAGGCAAAAATGAAAAAAATAATGTTTCTGGAATAGAGGTAGCATAACTTTGTTTTCATTTCTTCGACGAAAAAGTGAGTAAGATTTTATAGAGAAAACAATAGCTCGAATATGAGAATCCAGTAAGCAAACTAGACCTAGCCCAAGTGAGCACATTTGGTTAACTCTGTACCGGTTTGCATCCCTTTTTTAAGTGTGTGTGTGAGATGTTTTAAGGCTTCTCTTAAATATAGCCCACACATTTATTAACCATAACCAAAAAAGTTTAAGTTAAAAAAAAAGTCAAAAGTTGAAACGAAAAACCAAACAAGTTTAAATTTTTACTAATAATTAAACTTAAATCTTCCTCTTACTTAAAATCAATATAAACCCTAATTTTTTTTCTTAATCATATTTACAGTTAATTATAATTGTTCATTAAGTATTCTCACAAATTGAATGATTATATATAAATCATAATTTTTATTTTTCCTCAAAACAAAATAAACTTTAATCATAATCCTATTTTTCTCTAAAATAATTTTTCTTAATCATGATTATATTAAAATTAATCGATTTTTTTAACCGTTTTCTTAGAAAAATTTCCACAACAACGTCAATCTAAATGGAATTGATTAAGGTTGTTTTTTTTTCTATTACCATTCACCTAGAACACCTTCAACATGATCTATGAAAAAATCTCTAAGTTGATGTTTTTTTATTCTCAATCATGATTATACACTAAAATTGATTGTGTGGATGAAAATACTAATTATATGAAATATCTTACATAAATTCAATTTGATAATTAGATTTTTTTTCTTTTCTTTTTGATGTTGATTGATGTAGATTTAATGATTATCTTATTATTTTGGGCTATATATAAAAATTGTATATAATTTTGTGGGCTATGTAGAATAATTATAAAGGTCTATTTGGTTAGCTTAAGCACTTATTTAGATGGACTATGGTTAATAAATGTGTGGGTTATATTTAAGAGAAGTATGTTTTAATTTAAGCAGAACATTACTGATTTCGACAAAGCCAGCCCGCATTAAGTAAAAATTCCTCCCTAAAGCATACACATTGCAAAGATGAGCATAGTTGCATAGGCTTCAGACCCAAACTTGGTTCTTAGAGGAATATCATTAAGTAAAACTAAAGAGTCAGTCAAAAACAAAAGATTACTTAAAACACAAAATATGTGAAAGAGGTCACCGTAAACCCTGTAAATGTGGGGAGAGTTGGTAGGTTTGGGAAACCTACAATAATATATTGCAAGTGCACATCGTCTAACTAGTAGACAATGGCAAGTACAGGTCGTTCCCCAAGAGGAGTGTGGAATACTCTACCAACTAATACCAAAAATTAAGTAATAAACAAGATAATGTTTTAAGGATTTTTAGAAATTCGGAACAAAATGAAATGATAAATAATTTAAAGATAAACAAAATGAGTGTGGGTTACTAGGGTTTTCGGTTTCCACCAATTAATTATGCAAATTCTACTATTCGTTAAAAATAAATTCCATGCTTTTTCAAATATCATTTCTTCGTTATAGTTTTCTTCGCTTCATGGATAGCGATTCTAAAGCATTACGTATCAACCCTAAAGCATATCACGTCAAGGGATTTAATCAAAGCACGCCATATCAATTGAAAAACATAAATAATCAATAAAATCACATGAACAATAAAATACCAAGCTATATGAAGAAAAACTACTAGTCATTAAATCATTATTGAGCATATAAATATAGAGTTTACACAATTTATTGGTTTCTACCTAAACCCTAACATAACAATAGCTAGAAATGGCTTTCTCAAAAGCCATAAACATATTAAAATTAAACTCTAGCTAATGAAAAATGAAGAATCGAAAACAAAACTTCAAAACCCTTCCTTTGTTGCGGCACTGTGGCCGGGTGCCTCCCCTCTCAAATATTCGACATCCTTCTTATACACCTTCTCTTTCTTTTATTTCATTAAACAAAGTATCAAAATAAATTATTCTATGAAATACTTGCACATAAGTTGATGTCGTCATCAGTATCTTTCCCCAAATAGTATTGCCACCTTGTTCTTCCAATGAAATAATAAACTCTCCTTATTTCCAAAATATCCCAAACGAAGAAAGAATTATTTTATTTCCAAAATAATCTCACCGGTAAATATTCCTCAATTAATTGTTCACATGTCAAATAAATTATCTTTCCCGGTGGAATATATTTGTAATAAAGTAAGAAAGATAAAATACTTCTCATTTTCAGTTTTCATGTGCCAACCCCATTTTGATTTCAATTCCTTTGTTGCATTTGTGCCTCGCCTATGAAACAATTTTATGTTGCTGATATATATGGAGATACCAGGCCAGCTACATTTTGTCATTTTTTTTATTGTGGTTGCTGATATATGGAAATACCAGGCCAAACTCATTTCATCATTGTGGTTTCTGATATATGGAAATACCAGGCCAACCCCATTTCATAATTGCGGCTGCTGATACATGGAAATACCAGGCCAACCCGGCTGCTGATACATGGAAATACCAGGCCAGCATAATAAGTGCTGCTGATATATAGAAATACCAGGCCAACATAATTGATCATTGTGGTTGTTGATACATGGAAATACCAGGCCAACCACATTTCATCATTGTGGTTGCTGATATATGGAAGTACCAGGCCGACCACATTTTTCCATTTTCGTCGCAAACACCATTAAGTCTTACATTTTGCTGTTTATTCGCTGGATGATCGAATTCACTTGTACTTTCTACAAAAGCACTAAAATAGTATTAGTAACTAAAATATTGCATCATAGCTAATAAAAATATGGGTATAAAATGTAGCATATACATGCTTATCAAGAGTTCTGACTGTCTCCTACCATACCCTGCTCAGAAGCCACGTGATTCCATTATAGAAAAAGCCACTGCAAAAGCAGACAATAAAGAATCATACATGCAAGTTTTTTCGTATATAAATCCTACCTAAGTAAATGGATACTAATTCGTGAATATGGAGGTGATGTGGTTGGAAGAATTCTGGTCAAAATGTTCAATCACGAATAGTTTCAGTTTAAGAGGTCTTGGAATACAAACTAAGGGTTCACATTTTTGGTTCCTGAGAGAACAATAAGATTACGTCTCCGAAAGGAAGTTACCATTTCATCGTAATCTTGCAACTTGTTTGTTTGCAGCTGACTCGGCGTCTGGATCTGAGTCAATCCCTGACTCGCGCCGAATCAGCAATTAGACTGTTTGGTTTGCAAATTTGGTAAACCCTAACTCGGTATCTGAGTCAGAGCTAACCCCTGACTCGGGCCATATGGAGTCAGGCGTGGGAATACACCTGAGTCGTTGGCTCAAACCCCTGACTCGCTAAAATTGACAAAAATGCCATCAACTCTTTATATCAAAATTTTCCATTTCTTCATTTTTTTTTCCGTCGAGAGCACAGATGGGAGATTAGCAACCAAACCCTAGATCTCTTCTCAACTGATATCTCCTTCATCTCTCTCAATAAATCCACTAATTTCTATATTCATCACCACTCTCAACTCATCTCTCAATCTCTTTTAATCATCTAAGCTTCTTTTAGAAAATTCATCATCTTCAGGTATAATTTTCAAATATACCAATTCTTCATCCATGCCTTTTCTTTCATTATAATATGGGTTTTATGTGATTTGGAACATGGGTTTTTATTTATATTCTAATTTGAGTTCTTAATTGGCTTCAAGGGGAAAGAAATAAGGAAGAGGGAAGAAGATTAAAGTTTTGTGAAGGTATAATAATTTCATTCCATGTTGTTTTCTTTTAGAGCCAAGTGTTTCCTATGGTCATACTCCACTTGATTCTTTTGTTCTTCTAGGATTGTTTGATTTGCTGGTTCAGTATTTGATGAATGTTTTTTAGCTTTCAGATGGTGTTTGTGAAATGCCAAGGAAAGAAGTATATTTGAGCATTAAGCATGGTAGAATACGTCATCTCCTATGGATTTTTGTGTCATGTTATGTGAATGTTGCTAATTTATCTAGTCTGTATACCTAAGATGTTATGATATACTTGTAGACATAGACATAAGATCATGACTTTTGTGTGCTCTCGTATTGGCTCCTTGGCATGACATGCAAGAGCATCAGTTACTAAGTTAAGCATGTAACCCCTTTGAGGTTAGGCATGTTTTACAAAAATAAGCATAAGGAATTTCAACACAAAAACATTGATTCCTGGATTCGTCATTGACGATGTCCTATCATTAATTTTTTTCCCTTAATTGTGAATTAACCTAAATCTCATAGGAAATCGTTTATTATACCCATTGCTCTCTTTGTCCCCCTCTCTCGCAGATGATGTTTGACATGAAGTCGTTTTACAATAGCAGTAGTTTGTTGAGGTGCCTAATTCTGTATCTTCTAGTACTTTTATACCCATAAGTAGGACAGTACCAAGTGCATAACTCATCTTTGCTGCCATCATCGTGGTTTCACTAGGGACATGGTTTCGTTAGAATCCACCATTGACTTGACGATCATCTTTGCTGCCATCTTCATGGTGAATGGGAAGCTACTGTACTTGAATGGTTTTAATGCATATTGGTTGATGTCCATGGAATCTGAGCCATCGAATATTATGCACGTTGTCCTGGCTTGTTAAATTGTTTATTCTGATATTAGGACAACAATGAAGACTGACATGCAGTAACGGTTGAAGTCTTTTCTATGGACTTTTCCCTCTAGTTTAAAGGTTTTCTATTTCAAGTTGATCTGCTGTGTTTATTTTGCTATTTCCTATTGTACAATATGATTTTCTTTAGCTTAATACCCCAAAGAAAATTAGACAGGGGCCCAATACAAATTGATTGATTCCATTTGCAATTGCAGGTTTCATCTGATGCAGTTAAGGTGATTGGTTTGCCAAAAAGGGAAACTGAGGAAGATCATTATCAGATCCTGGTAACAACTTCCAACTTTGATTTTGTTTCAGTTCTTATTTGTATTTTTATTGTTTTGCTCTTGGTAGGAATTATATGTATGTATCATTTAACTTCCAACTTTGAATGTGTTATAGTGGACACAAAATATGGAAATTATACTCTGATTTGTCATACACACATTTGTATAGTGGCTGGAGTACAGTAAATTAAGGATAGGTGACAACTATACTCTTATTAGTCATACATACGTTGACCAGTTTATCGTCTATTATGTGGGTGCATTTAGCATGTCTATAAGGTAGGTTGCTGTAGTAGTATATAATTATTTTTTGAAGTAAATATGTCGTTTTGGATTTGGAACGTGAACTGTGATGCATTTCAAAATTTTGTCGTTTTGTTTTGTCTAACACTTCATATCTAAACATTTCAAATTATGGGTACTCATGGTGTTGTTTTGTCAATTTTCGACAAAATGATACAAGCCAGGACAACATGCATAATTTTTGAAAACTGTCATTTGTTTACAAGCACAAATTTTTTGAATGAGAACATGTTGCAGAGGGGAATACCTAAAATCGATTATGCATTTTGTCATGGCTTGTTAAATGGTTTATTCCGATATTAGGATAGGAATGAGGACTCATAGGCCGTAACGATTTGGTGCCCAGCATTGCCGTAACGATCATGCTTATTCTTCTAGAGCTTTTTTATCGGGTTGTTTCTTGTTAAATCCTCCATCCCAAATTTAACATAGTTCACCTATCTGTGTGTCACATTATGAATATCAGCTCTTAATCATACTATGTCCCTACTACCCAAATTGAACATAGTTAACCACATTTGATATGCACTATCAATACAACTACGTATATGAATGATAATGATTATAGCATTATGGAAAGTTTTTTTTTGGACTGAAGGGTCTGCTTCGGATTCTATTTCCCAGCAAATATCTAACATTGGGATGGAGGAACAAACCCCCACAACTCTTTGGATACTTTGGGGTGAGCATGTCTGCGAGTAAGGATGTCTTGACTCGCTCTAGTTCATCTTACCTTATTCAACTGATGGTCCTCAAGTTTGTTTTGGGCATGTATGACAGTAAGGATGTCTTGGCCCTGGCCTCTCTCAAAGTTGACCTGTGAAGCATTGAGCCTGGCTCTACTGTGACTATCAAGTGGTGTGGGAAAGCAGTTTTCATCAGGCGCCACACTGAGGATGATATAAAACTTGCATACCGTGTTGACCAAGTCACCCTGTGATCCAGAGGACGATGCACTTAGAGTCGAGTAACCAGAATGGCTTATTGTTGTTGGTGTCTGTACCCATCTTGGTTGCATCCTTTTGCCTAATGCCTGGGCTTTTGTTGTTGTTATGTCCATGCCATGATTCTCACTACGGCATTTCAGGCAGGATTCGAAAGGGCCAACCACCAAAGAACCCAGAGTACCTACTACTACTTTTTGGAGGATAACAAGTTTCTTTATGCTTTTAGGATTTTAAACTTGAAATTTACTGTAGAATTTATTGTTTGGTGATATTTGATTACATGAAAAAGAAAGATTGTTAAAGAGTATTGAATAAGTTGGTAGTGGTAAATGTTAATGATATAAAATGTGCACAAGGGCATTTTATGTCCAAAAAAAATCCAGTCAGATGAGTTAGGTCCGACTCACAAAACAAACATATTTTCTGACTCAGATCTTAGTGAGTCAGATCCAGATGAGTCAGGTGATTTCACTCAGATCTAGACGACTCAGATCCAGATGACTCAGGTGAGTCAGCTGCAAACAAACAAGGTGATAGCCTCCCAAACTTCAGGTTTTGCAAAAAAAAAGAACATGAACAAAAGGAAAGCACACCAGGTTATCTTAAGGCTGTCTAAGCTTCTTGTAGTTCTTCTTCTCATATTTATGCATGATTGTCTATGTCAGGGTACTATTAAAGCATAAACTACAGTGACTCAATGAGGCAACAAAAACTTACCAACTAAGAAGACTTAGAACCTCCTTCTCCCGTCCTCAAATCTTCTGCCCTCCTTTTTTTTTTTATTATTGGTAAAGAATTTGGTGCTGGCGAGTTTTAAACTCAGGTCACTGGTATCATAACCTAGTGACTTTACCACTGTACTACAGTGACACCTGCTTGTTGAGGCTCAAAAGGCCACTGAAAGATTTTTTTTTTTTGCATGCACTATAAATTACTGCACAAGGTACACATAATACCTGCACAACTTACTTAAACCAGTGAATAGATTGTAGGTTGCGCACAAAGATGCATACTCAGATGGTAAAAAGTTCAACAACTAACCAAAACCTAACACATTTTTTTTCCTCTTTATCTAAATTGAGAATCTAAAGTGATTTCGGTCTTGTATCAACGAGAGATATGAGTATCTATCAAAGGTTTAGATTCTGTTTATTATCTTTGCATTATATTTTTTTGAACGCTGAAATTTCATTTCTGTTTGCATGTTCATGAATGCGTGTTGAAGCAGTTCTTCTCTACGAAGTGGAGTCTGTATAAAAGACTAAACATAAATGCATAAACCAAAAAGGATTTTCACACATTCTTACCTTTTCATTGGGATTAGGATGTAAATAATACCCAAGTTCTTTATGACAGTCGGCTAGTAACTTTTCCCTAGGAGTCATGTCATACCAACCTTCTTTATCCCCAACTTCCGAGTAGGGAGGCATAGTACCTGAAAGATCATAACCTTTATAGGAATGAGGGAGGTGTGTGTCGTGTTTGAAGGGAAATGGGTTAGAAGGGTAGAAATGAGGAGGGTAAGGTCGGTAACCATCTGGAGACTCGACAAGGAGCAAGTTGAAATAAGGAGACTGATGATTATCATCGAAACTGTCTCTGACTGGAATTGGCTCTGTACTTTGTCGTTAACCATATGGATACTCGGCAGGGAGGGGGTATACGTCGTTCGAGAAGGGATGTGGGGTAGAAGGGAAGAATCCAGGAGGAGGGTATTAGGGTATTAGGGTTCTGGACCAAAGTGATGTAAGAACGTGATTTATACATGCAAAAACAGAAGGAAAAATATGAACAAGTTATTAACAAGAAGAATTAAATAAGTGGTTTACTTGAATTCAATGCCTGTAAAGATTACATAGTTCCAGTATTTATAACTATTAAGACATCTTGAACAAGCTATGACTAATTAAAGCAACTGAAAGATATCTAAAAATATAACTTCTAGAACTAAACTAATTAAGGAAGTTGAATACTAAATAGAGTAATCCGTTAAAATAGAAACAAGTGAGTTGTAGTATTGGTGTTCTAACATCCCACCACGCCTGAAAAATTGCTTGTCCTCAAGCCTCAAAGTCTGGAAATCGAAGAAGAAGATCATCAACATCTTCCCAATTTGTTTCCTCAATGGAATGATCTTTCCACTTAACAAGCCATTTAGTGCTAGCAACACTGTTCTCTTATACATTTTGCGTTTTAAAACTTCATCAGGTTCCCATTCTGCATAATCCAGAGTTGTTGGAAGAGAAGTATTCACCTGAACTGAAGATCCCAGTTTCAGTTTCAATTGCGAAACATGAAATACTAGATAAATCTTGCTAGTAGCTGGTAACTCCAATCGATAAGCAACTGACCCAATCTTCCCAAGAACTCGAAATGGTCCATTAAATCTTGGAGAGAGTTTTGAATAAGATTGATTAAGTAGTGTAGTTTGACGATATGGTTGCAATCTCAGAAAAACAAAATCACCAACTTGAAAAGTATGTTCATTTCTGTGAGCATCAGCATATGTCTTCATTCTAGTTTGAGCATCAAGTAAATTGGCTTTGAGAATATGTAATATGTGATCTCGAGCTTGTGAACTTTCATCCACCGTATGCACCATTGTAGAACCAGAAATATAATTAGAAATTGTTGGTGGCATCCGACTATAAAGTGCTTGATAAGGAGTCATTTTGTTTGAAGCATGATAAGTTGTATTATACCACCACTCTACCGATGGTAACCAATTTGTCCAATCTTTGGGTTTAACTCCTGCAAAATAGCGCAAGTAACATTCCAAAGTCTTATTTGTTACTTCAGTCTGTCCATCTGTTTCAGGATGATATGCTGAACTACGACAAAGATAAGTATCTTGTAGAGAAAAGAAAGCATCCTTAAAGTTACTCATAAAAATAGGATCTCGATCACTGACTATTGTATTTGGCATTCCATATAAGCGTACAATCTCATGCACAAAAATGTCAACAATCGTAGCAGCAGTGTAAGGATGAGACAAAGCTATAAAGTGTGCATATTTAGTCAGACGATCAATCACCACCAAAATAGAACTTTTTCGATTCGAAACTGAAAATCCATCAACAAAATCCATGGAAATTTCCATCCAAACATCAGTAGGAATTGATAATGGTTGCAAAAGCCCTGGAGGGGCAATAACTTAAGATTTGTTGTGTTGACAAGTATCACATTGTCTAATATATTCTTTTGCTGAAGATTTCATACCTTTCCAGTAAAAATTTAGATGTAGATGTTTGTATGTTCGAAAAAATCCTGAATGACTACCCATTGGAGAAGAATGATACTCATTAAGTAGTTTAGAACACCAATTAGAAGTAGGTACCACTACAATGCTTCTTGTAATGAAGAATTCCAGTAATGTAGGAATAATGAGTTTTATAAGATGCATTAGTATTTAAATTGTCAATAAGAGTGCTTAAGTCAGCATCACCGTGACACTCTTTGACAATTTCATCAATTCCAATGAATATAGGAGTAGAAATAACCATAGTTGGGAATCAGCTATACGTAATAAAGCATCAGCAGCTTGATTTGTGGTATCACATCTATATAGTATCTCATAATCATAACCAAGTAACTTGGACAACCACTTTTGTTGTTCTATTGAAGATAATCTCTGTTCAAGAAAATACTTAAGACTCATATGATCTGCATAGACTTTGAAATGTCGACCAAGTAGATAAAGACGCCACTTATGAACTGCAGAGACTATAACAAGTATTTCTTTGTCATAAATTGACAAGTTAAGGTTTTTACCAGATAGTGGTTTACTGAAAAAGGCAATGGGCCTTTGTTCTTGCATTAAGACAGCTCCTAAACCATTACCAGAAGCATCACACTCTAAGTAGAATGGTTTGGTAAAGTCTGGCAAAGCTAAGACAGGAGTAGTTGTTAGAGCCAACTTTAACATGTCGAATGCTTTTGTAGCTGTATCAGTCCATATGAAGGAATTATGTTTTAAAAACTGTGTTAATGAAGCACTTATCTTTGCATAGTTTTTTAAAAACTTACGGTAATAGCCTGCCAAACCCAAGAATCCACGCAAATCTTTGATTGTAGTTGGAATTGGCCAATTTCTAATGATAGAAATTTTGTCATTGTTGACTGCAACTCCCTTAGCTGAAACCACATGACCAAGACATAACCAATTGATGTCTTTGCAAATTCACATTTTGATTCTTTAAGAAAAAACTGATGTGATCGTAACACCTTAAAGACCAGCTCCAAGTGTTTAGCATGTTCGGATAAAGACTTTCTATAAACCAATATGTCATCGAAAAACACCAAAACAAATTTTCGAAGATAAGGAATGAATATATCATTATCAAGCTTTGAAATGTTGCAGGACGATTTGACAAACCAAATGGCATGACCAAAAATTCATAATGACCATCATGTGTTCTAAAAACTGATTTATGTATATCAGGACTATATAATCGAAGTTGATTATAAGCTGAGCGCATGTCTAGATTTGAGAAAACAATCCCACCACATAACTCATCTAATAATTCATCCACTACTGGAATATGAGATCTATCCTTTACAGTAACTCTGTTTAGTGCTCTATAGTCAACACACATACGCCAACTGCCATCCTTTTTACGTACTAACAAAACTGGAGATGAAAAAGAACTATTGCTAGGACGTATAAAACCTGCATCTTTAAGCTCAGAAACAAACTTCTCAATCTCCTCTTTTTGAAGGTGTGGATATCTATGAGATCTCACATTTACTGGAGAAGTATTTGGCAGTAAATTAATACGATGATCATAAGAACGTGTTGGTGGTAAGGATGAAGGAGTACCAAATATATCAGCAAATTGTAATAATAAAGTTGAAATCACAGATAGTACCTCATGAGTAGTTGAAGATGCCGAAGAAACTTGAGATAGTTAAAGCATGATTCCATGTTGTTCTTTTATAAAAAACTTCTCTATTGAAAAACTATCCAAAAGCATTACTGAAGCTGAATTATCTCCAACTAATAAATAATCTTTGTCAGAAGTATGAAATTTCATATGTAGTTTCTTAAAATCCCAAAGAATATCACCCAAGGATTGTAACCATTGAACTCCAAGGACTGCATCACAGCCACTCACATCTAAAAGAAAGAAATCAGTGGTACCCTGATAATCTTGTAACTTAATTGGTACAACAACGCAAGAGCCTTGAGTTGCAAGAAAACCACCATTACCCACCATAACCTTCATAGAATTAGGTTGAATTTGTGAAGAATAACCCCATATTCTTGCTATTGTTGGATGGAGAAAATTGTGAGTTGAGGCCGAATCAATAAGAAAAGTTATGGATTGACCCTTAACATGACCTGTAATTCTCATTGTTTTAGGAATGGTAGAACCAAAAAGTGCATGATATAAAATAGCTAGTGTAGTTTCTAGTAGAACATCATCTGAGATAGGGTTAATGTCTTCAGAATTATGTTCATTAATCTCAGAATTGGTAGTCTCTACATTTGTACCACATGAATCAATTTCAAGACAGAATAATCCAGGTGCGAACATCTTGTCACAGTTAAAACAAAGTCCTTTATATTTTCTATCTTTAAGCTCTTCCAAACTTAATTTAGTAGCACCAGGAGGAAGAGTAGTTGTCTTGAGCTAAGGTGAAATTGATCTTGTAGATTTTCTAAACTGCGCAAATCTACTAGGTTTAGAAGAAGAAGCTGCAAGCATTACTTCTTCTTGCTTGATAGATTTTTGAAAAGTGTCAGATAAAGTTGATGGCTCAAAAGTATAAACAACAACAGCAATGTCACTTTTCAAAGCATTAATAAAGAGATCGATAAGATATGATTCAGGAAGATCATTGACAAAATTAAGGATACTTTCGAACTCAGTAATTAATTCACGTACCATACCTTTTTGAGTCAATTTTGTTAAACCCATACGTGGATTAATAAATTTTTCTTCAGCAAATCTTGAACGAATAGAAGTACAAAACTCTAACCATGTTGGATTGCCAATTCGATATTTGATCCAACAGTACCATTGATTAGCTTCACCCTTAAAGTTTGCAGTATCAAGGGAGATCTTAAGATTTTCAGCTATACGATACAAGCAAAAATATTGATCAGCTTGGAAGATCTATCCAGCAGGATCTATGCCTTCAAAAACGGGAAACTTCATATTCATGGATGGTGTTCTAAATTCTGGAAAACCGTATGAGTTAAACCACCATTAAGATTGTCAACAATACCAATGAAACCAGGTGGTTGAGAATTTAAAGGAAATCGATCCAAAAGGGATGACGCCATATTACTATTCATGCCTTCATCCAGTATAGCCATGTCTTGCTTGTTGGTTTGCAATAGGATAGCCAGATATCTCTTATTATTTTCCATTAGTGTGAAGCCATATTTTTGTTGTTTGAGTCTTGTAATTTTGTAAGTAAAGACTCCATGGCAACAATTGAACTTTTCTGTTGATGTTCATGAGCGTCAGCCAATGTTTCCACGAAATCATCAACCTTAGTGTTAACTTTTCAATATGCGCAGAGAGACCATTAACTTCTTCAATGATCGTCATCCGAAGAAAGGAAAAAAAAATTGTTGAAATTTTGAGGAAAACCTAACCTGCTCTGATGCCAGATATTAGGGTTCTAGACCAAAGTGATGTAAGAACATGATTTTTACGTGCAGAAACAGAAGGAAAATTATGAAAAAGTTATTAACAAGAAGAATTAATTAACTGGTTTACTTGAATTCAATGCCTTTAAAGATTACAGAGTTCCAGTATTTATAACTATTAGGACTTCTTAAACAAGCTATGACTAATTAAAGTAACTGAAAGATATCTAAAAATAGAACTTGTAGAACTAAACTAATTAAGGAAGTTGAATACTAAATAGAGTAAGCCGTTAAAACATAAACAAGTGAGTTGTAGGATTGGTTTCCTAACAAAGGGGAAAGAATAGGGGGTCGGTAATCATTTGGACACGCAGCAGGGAGGTAGTCATAGTAAGGAGGCTGATCACTAGAACAGACTCTGACTGGAATTGGATCCATACTCGTATCATGTGGATGTTCCTCAGCACCCTCAGGGATCACATGGTGATTAGGTTCGCTAGATCGTGGCGTCAAGTTGAGGTGATGAATCATCTTCTTAACCTGCAAACAGAGAAAACACAAAATGAACCACAATTTGAAACAAAAACCCTAATTTTAACTAAGATTTAAAGAAAAGAAAAAGATGAAATCGGACTTATCGAAATCTAAACAAGTGATTAATTAATCAAAATCAAGTCTCCACACCGGTTGGTTAACTGCTTTCTGATCCTCAAAAATTGTTCTCCTTTGGTGAGTATATAATGTTTTTCACGATCCTCGAAAATTGTTCTCCTTCAGTGAGTATATAATGTTTTTAAAAATCGTTCTCGTAGTCGACTCGTATTTGTGAATCGTAAATGGGTCTAACCGATTCACCTCCGTACAAGACATCACTAAAACATCTTTAAAATAATAGGCTTGAGACCACCCAAATCCTATTACTTTAAAGATATATTATTTAATCGATAAAATAATAACTTATTAATTTATACACAAAAATAATATATTAATTTAAAAAAAGTTCTTTGGAGAAAAAAGGAATTTCTATTTAAAAATAAAATAAAAATAAAAAATCTTAAGATAAATACTGAAATAGTTTTTAAAAGTGGAAAATATAGAAAACAATAAAAAAGAAAAATGTTAACGGAAATATTTTAGAAGGGCATGCATTTGTTTTTAAAGTAATAAATCTTATTAATTTAAATGAAAAAATATTTTTATACAAATTTTTTTTACGCATATGTATGAAAATTATTTTTCATTTTCTAATGGAATTATTATTTTATATAATATTTGGAACCTATCGATGTTTAACCTGGCCAAACTATTACTACACGAGGGCTGATTGTCGAAGTCGGTAACCTTCCTATCTACCACGAATAAGAGGGATGCGAACAGATATGCTCATTTGGGCAAGGTTTAGTTTGCCCATTTGATTCTCATATTTGAGAAAAAATTCTCTCTAAATCTTTATTTATTTTCTTGCCAAAATAAATGAAAAATTTCAACACTTACTCCAACTATTGTCCATCCGAGATCTAGGGGCAGGTTGATGGCCGCATTGACGTGAAAAAGAGAACAACGTTTCTAACTAGAAGGTGCTGTTGGTTTGAGGCCCTACTTCAAAAAAATCCAGACTATAATGGTAATTTTAAATTGTAACCACAGTAATTTTTTTTTAAAAGAATACTCGATAATATAATAATCTCGCTAAAATAATAAAAATTTCCAGTCCCGATTCGGGTCCTTAGTGCTAAAATAATAAATTCTATGAAATTATAATATAATATATTTCAAAATTTCCCCTTAAACACCCTGGCCAAATTGGGGCCTAGTACACTTATTTGGGGCCTATAGTTAGATGACAAAAATGGTCACTAGAAATAGTTTTCTCAAAAAAACTACACAAAAACTTCCAAAACCATCAATCTTCGTCTGAGGAATCCGACTCCGATTCACCCTCCATCATCTTCGGGACATATTCCGGAATTTTGGATACCATGAAGTGATAGCTTGCATCGAATGCGAATGCTTCCCCCTTTTCTTTTATATATAGAGGAATGGCCCAACGACTATTTTTTTTTTTTGAAAAAAGTGTAATAATTTTGGAACGATCGGTCTTCTCGAAGCTCAATACAATCTTATTTTGTTTTATGCCACCTAGAATCAGTCTTTATGGTTTCCAGAATAAACCGATTAACGACATGAAAAAAGTTTGAATTTTCACCGGGAGTAATCGGTTTATACAAATGCACATGTGATCCGATTCTAGCATGAAAAAGACACAGAAATAAACAAACTTTAAAGGCATGAAAAATCGGATTATCCTAAACCCACACATAAATCGATTCCTTTATGGACTCTAAGAAATCGGTTTATGTTAAGAATATCAAGTAGACCGATTGATTTCCCGTGTTTGGAAAAAAGAATTTTTGAGAATGCATAAAAATTTGTTTCGCAATACACACAATTGTAATTAAAATTTTAAGAACATTAAATTCAAATCATGATCATCCAAAGTATTAACCTTGACCATCCGAAAAGAGTGTTAAAAACCTAAACCAGCCACAAGTCTTATAAACTTAAAAACAAAAAGAGCAGGAGCACCGGCATTAGGAGTAGCAGCAGCACCACTACCAGCAACAGCTTCTGCTTCAGCCATGGCTTCATATTGAGCAATTTCTTCCCACATACCTTCCAAAAATCCATGACGATCCCTCTCAGCTGTAATCATGTCTCTCCTTCTGCTAGCGAACCTCATGACCTCGTGAAGCTCTTCCAGTGCAAGCTTGTCTATCAGTACGAGGGCTTGTTCAAGATTGGTCTCACGCCCAAAACCAAACTTGTAGAGGCTTCTTTCTGGCATTGGTTGTGGTTCCCTAAGACTATCCTCCAAGATGAGCTCTCTAATGTAAAATGCTAGGTGTCCGAAGTCCATATCTACATTTAGAAAAAAAAAAAACTAGTTAATAATCGGTACATATTTAAACATGTGTATTCCGATTCTAGCCAGAAAAATACACATGAACGTCAAACATAAACAATCGGTTTATGTGATATATATATATATATAAACCGATTTGAGAAGGTATCTGAAGAGAGAATTTTAAAATCGGTAAATTAACAAGCACTTAAAACCTGATTATGGAATCGCAGGGTAAAAAAAAAGTACCATAAATTGGATGATGTTGATGCACTTATAAACCGATTCTGGTGATGTCTTTTCCTATTTCGGTTACAAACCAAGAATCGGTCGATGATAATCATCATATAAACCGATTCTATAAGTCCATTACTTTGCATGCTCTTCATGGTCGAAGAACAAAACCCAGAATCCATATCAACATAAACCAATTATGGGTAAGATCAGATACTTTTGTTATCAAAAATCGAAGATTTAAACATGTAGATTCATCAAAAAAAATGCGAATACTAAAATGGGTTGATGGAGATTTACCTTTTTCTTGGTTGGATCGAAGATCGTCGGAGAAGATGATAAAAAAAAAGTTTGATTAGGGTTTTGAGAATTTGGAAAGATTAGGATGAAAGTAGAAAGTTTCTTTTAGGTTTAGGGTTTTTTTTTTTTTTTTGATTTACAGAAAATGGAAAGATTAGTATTTATATGAGATAGTTTTAAGAATTAATTTAGGGGTAAATTAGTATTTTTGAGAAGTTTGGTAGCCCATAGCCATTTGGTGGAGTGTGAAGGGAAATTTGGTAAGCCCCAAATAAGTGTAATGGCCCCGATCTAACCAGGTTAAATATTTGGGAATTTTATTTTGAATCCTATTATTGGGGCTTGAAACCCAAAGGATTTTTGGGGCTTTATTGGGTCATGAAATAGCAAATCCAATAACCCTTATCCTATTATTTAATTCATGCTAATATACCCTAAATTGAATTAGTGTTAATTAGGTTGATTAACTAAACTAATTACGATTAGTGTATGAATTAAGATTAATCATTGTATTAATTTTATGAAAATAAAAAACCTATTCTTCATCAATTTTTTTTCTCTTTTTTATTTGTTTGATTAAGTAGGAGAATTCTGAGATTTTTTTTTTTTTACTTTGTTGAAAATCAACCACCTAATATGGTAGAGCATATCCTTAAATTATCCCGGATAACCTTATATGTAGAGGATTTTGTTGATTCAAATCGAAAAACATCAATTAATAATCTGGGTTTTATGCAGTTTCGGCTGGGAAAAGATCAAATCCCAGCCGCAATCAATACTTATTCGGCTGGGATAATTGTTTACCCAACCGTAGAACGCAAAAACGTTTGGGAAATAATGATGTTCCAAGTCGCATTTTTAATTTACGTCGGGGAAATAAAGAACTCCTAACTGAAATCATTTTTCTGATTTTCTTTTTTGTTTTTGTTTTTAGAACCAGTTAAGGCTGTGTTTTCCTAGCCGTAACAAGTAATTGGTTCTGGAAACAAAAAAAAAATCAGAAAAGTAATTTCGGTTGGGAAAACCGAGCCGAAACATGTACTTTCAGATGGAAATCTAAGAACTCCCAGCCGTAAACACCTTCAGATTTTTTTTAACCCGAAATTCATAGAATCATATTTTTAACCATCTAAAAGAAAAAATAAATGGTGAATTTTCTTAGTTTTTTTCTTTTTATGACGATCACCAATATTTATTATGATCTATGAATAAGAGCTGAAAGAGAAGATAATAACTTTTGGTTTTCTTTATAATCATCGTTCCCATCATGATGAAACTATGATTATCATCTTTACCACAATTTATGAATGAGAAGAAAAGGATGGGAAGAAGATAATAAGTTTAGGTTTTTTTCACAATTTATGAATGAGAAGAAAAGGATGGGAAGAAGATAATAAGTTTAGTTTTTTTTTAATGATCTTCATCATGATTTGTAAATGAGAGGAGAAGGAGAAGGAGAAGATCAAAGATTTAGGATTATTTTCTTTTTAACGAATAATGAAATTTAGGTAAGAGTATTTTTGATTTTTCATATACCTTGAGTCCTCCGATCCAATTTTTGGCTACACATGGTATATTAGCCCCCAAAAACTCAGCCCCCTACATCCCCAATAATAGTGTTCTTTATTTTGGACTGGATTTTTCAAGGCTTAGGAATTTTGAGTAGACGGTGCGTGTGTAATGATCTCAAATCATCACGTAGATTGGAAACGAGCGTTACAGATTATTGCGGATTAGTGCAGTAATATGCAACCAATCTGCAAATTAGTTGCAGAGATTATCTTGAGGGGGATAGATCATTGCAAGCAAGGGTCAGTTGGTCCCTGAAAATCCCTTGTTGGCAGTTCAGTTCATCCCCCCCCCAAAAAAAGGGATAAACTATCGCAAGCAAGGGCGGTAAATCCCTTGTTGGCAGGTCAGGTAGCCCCCTAAAAGAAATGGAATAGACCATCGCAAGTAAGGGCGGTAAATCCCTTGTTGGCAGGTCAGTTAGTCCCCCAAAAAAGAAAATTCAATTCATCGGGGATAGATCTATGTAAGCAAGGGCGGTAAATCCCTGTTTGGCAGGTCAGTTAGTCCCCAAAAAAGAAAACAACTGGTCGGATACCGATGGTGGCCGGGTCAGAACATCGGTTCGATGGATTTAGCCTGGGCAGCTGTTCCGGATCGGACAACATCGGTCGGGCGGGATGTACATGGTGGGGATGCATTGGGAAGCGGATTAGTGCGGAGATCTGAAGCGAGATGGAAAGCAGAAATGTCGGTATAGTTGGTTGAGCGAAGAGTGTTCCCCTTGGCAACAAGGGCGCTGAGGCGGTCTGGCTACACCGACGGGACATAAAATGTCTGCAGTACTCACGGTCTAAACGGTGCGGAGTAGCTCTCCCCTAAAACCACCCAACCCGATGCGCAGCGCAGGTAATTTAGTCCGGCTCGTACAATTATACCGAATCATTACTTGTTAATGAGTCGACTAGGATTTATGTAAGACGGAAAGATGTAGTCTTTTATTTCGTTTTGCCTTTTCCTAGAGGTAATTAAGTTTCCTGCAAAACCCGAGAACTCTTGTACTAATAAACTTCAACTACTGGTTTTCATTTCACTGAAAGATAAACACGAATCATGCTCAAATCAGCCTTGGCACCTATTCTTTCAACCATTCCAATGAAACCAAAATATCCAGTTGCGTGTCTCTCACTTTGTAAAGCTTTTCGTCCATCAGCTGTTCGTGATAATGTCTCAATAAACGCGGTTGAACCTTTTGAACCACCACCTCATTCATATCCAACTTCAGCTTATATTCATCTTCCTTTCTGCAGAAAACGTTGTCATTACTGTGACTTTCCTATTGTTGCTCTCGGTTCATCATCTGCGAACCTACCCGATGCCATTGATGATCCGGGCATTCTGAATTATGTTCAACTCCTTGTCGAGAGATTGAAGCAACAAAGGTTCTGAAATCGGATAACAACTCACCTCTTAAAACGGTGTTTCTTGGAGGGGGCACACCTTGACCTTCTCTTGTTCCTCCAAGACTTGTTTCGAAAATATTAGAAACGTTGAACTCGAAATTTGGAGTGAATTCTAATGCTGAAATTTCTATAGAAATGGATCCTGGAACATTTGATGCACAAAAATTGAGCGACTTACTGAACCTTGGTGTTAATAGAGTATCTTTGGGAGTTCAAGTATTTCAGGAGGAGTTGCTGAAGGCTTGTGGCAGAGCTCATAGTTTGAAAGAAGTGTATGAAGCTATAGAGATTATTGGTTCCGGTGGTGTAAGTAATTGAAGTTTGGATCTTATTTCATCACTCCTCATCAAACCTCAGAAATGTGGAAAGAGAGTTTAGAATGCGCTATAATGGCAGAACCAACTCACGTCTCGGTTTATGATCTGCAAGTGGAGAAAGGCACAAAATTTGGATTATTGTAAGTAGTTTATAACTGTGATAGTCAATGTGGCGTGTCTCTTTAACAGTTACGAGTTTTTATAGCCATTAACCGTTGTTAATGATTTTGAGTTTTGAATCTTAACAGGTATAAACCTGGTGAATTTCCTTTGCCAGATGATACTCTATCAGCAGAGTTTTACAAAATGGCTTCAAAGACACTCTATAATTACAATCATTATGAGATTAGCAGTTACTGCAAAAAGGGTTACGAATGCCAACACAATCTTACATACTGGAAGAACGGATACTACTATGCATTTGGTCTTGGGTCTGCAAGTCACCCCGACGGGGTAAGCTTTTCACGGCCAAGAAAAATGAAAGAGTACACAAGTTACGTCCAGAATCTGGAAGATGGGGTATTAATTCAGCATGAAAATGGATGTCGTAATGCTTTCTTTTCGAACTTCCAAAGGCCTAGAATTGAAATCTTTCAGAGAATGTTTTGGTAGTTGGCTTTATCTCTTTGCCAGACTTTTAGACCATATATAGAGAGTGGACATGTACCTCTATTAGATGATAAAAGAAGAGTGTTAGTGGCACAAGAATTCAGGTCAGTGCTGTCTAACGAGAGTAAGATTGAAGAGGAAGTGGCCTTCATTCGACTTAGTGATCCAGATGGTTTCCTACTATCAAATGAGTTGATATCCATTGCATTTGGTGTCATATCCCCATAACAATGATATTACTGTTGCACCTCAGACCTTTCCCAGTGGGTTGACTTTTAAATCTTCACTTTATCCTGTAATACCAACACTTGAATCTTTTAAATACATCCTGATGTTTCAGCCGTCGATCACACTTCTTTTCCTATAATTGTCTATCCAACGGTTATCTGGTTAAGATGTCCTAGAAATCTTTACACAACCATCTAAATCTCATTTCCTACGGAGCTTCTGTAGACACGTTTCTGGGGAAACACTGTCAAGACCAACACTTGAAAAAACTCCAATATTCTCAACACTTTCTCATTATAATAAACCAAAATTAAACCTTCAAATATGAAATTCGGATCAAAACCCGTGTCTAATGTCTTCATGAATTTGGTCTAAATGGAGAAATTTGTGATTTTTTCGCTTCTAATTTGTATAATTATTAGTAATGGGTTCTGCGAGGAGTTAAATCAAACAGCTGCTCCATGGAGAATTCATACTTTGTTTTCTGTTGAATGTCAAGATTATTTTGATTGGCAAACAGTGGGTCTCGTTCATAGTTATAAGAAAGCTAAACAACCAGGACCAATTACTAGACTTTTAAGTTGTACAGATGAAGAGAAGAAGAAGTATAAAGGAATGAACTTGGCACCTACTTTTGAGGTTCCTTCTATGAGCAGACACCCTAAAACCAAGGATTGGTATGTCTTTAAAGCTTTGAATTTTTGTTTTTATTGTTTGCATTTCTTTGATGTTGAACCCTGAAATTGATGCTTCTACTATGTGTGGCATGTGATGAACCTTGAATCAATGTTCATTTCACATTTCTCATGTATGATATTTCTTTTTCTTTTAGCATATGTTCTTATGGTATATATGCTGTTTTATTTGCTTTCCTAATCCCCATAAACACTGAATGTTATAGTTGAGACGGTACTGAATTACTAATTATTGAGAATCTATACATTTGGATAACACAATTGAAGTGCGGGATCGGATGCCATGTTGATACGGCGTGCTAAGCATTTTAGATACAGGGAAATGGCTATATGTGACTAATACCCTAAGTATAGCTATAGCGCAAATTTGCTTCCAGAAATTTTGCTGTGTTTACCACCTTTCCTTGCTCCATGTTCGAGTTGGTAAAGTGTTAATGTTCTCCGGAGAATAATTTTAACGGTGGAACTTTATCTCTCAGCTGAGGTGAAGAACTATTTTCTGTAGGTATCCTGCAATTAACAAGCCAGCAGGAATTGTGCACTGGCTTAAGTATAGTAAAGATGCACAGAACGTGGATTGGGTTGTAATTCTGGATGCAGACCAGATTATAAGAGGTCCAGTTGTTCCCTGGGAACTTGGTGCAGAGAAGGGGAAGCCTGTTGCTGCATATTACGGGTATTAAAGAATATTTTCTTGTTAGTAACTCTTTTTGTATGGATCGTGATTATTGAATTGTAAAGGTTATCTGTTTTTTTAGATACTTGGTTGGGTGTGATAATCTTCTTGCCCAGTTGCACACGAAGCACCCAGAACTCTGTGACAAGGTTGGTGGCCTCTTAGCTATGCATATCGATGACCTTAAAGCATTGGCTCCTAAGTGGTTATCAAAAACAGTGGAAGTACGAGAGGACCGTGCACACTGGTCAACCAACTTAACTGGTGATATTTATGGCAAGGGTTGGATCAGCGAGATGTATGGATATTCATTCGGTGCAGCAGAAGTTAGTACTTTCAATTTGTTCCTTTTGTAAACTCAAGATTATTCACAATACTAATTCATGTTTGTATGTACTGTCTGTTCTGTTTCATTTAGGTGGGGCTTAGACACAAGATTAGTGATGATTTAATGATCTATCCGGGTTACGTACCACGCGCTGGAGTTGAGCCTATACTTTTTCATTATGGCTTGCCATTTACAGTTGGAAACTGGTCTTTCAGCAAACTAGATCATCATGAGGATGCAATTGTTTATGACTGCAACCGTCTTTTTCCCGAGCCTCCTTATCCTAGAGAGGTACAATCATATAATAACTTCGGATGCATAATAAAGAAAGTTAGGCAACTAAGTTTAGTGTAGTTTTTTTTTTCCTACTGTAGGTTCAAGTGTTGGAAGCTGAACCAAATAAAAGGCGCGGCCTATTTTTGAGCATAGAATGCATTAACACTTTAAATGAGGGTCTTGTGATACACCACGCATCACGTGGGTGCTCTAAGCCAAACTGGTCAAAGTATTTGAGCTTTTTAAAAAGCAAGACTTTTGCTAATCTTACTCAGCCAAGATATTTAACTCATGGCAATCCACAAATCGAGAAAGCTGAGGTACAGCAGTATGCATTTGACAACCCTGGGAAGCCATACCCAAAGATCCACACAGTTTTCTCCACCGAATGTACCACATATTTTGACTGGCAAACTGTAGGCTTTATGCACAGCTTCCATTTGAGTGGGCAGCCTGGAGATGTCACACGGCTTCTCAGTTGTACAGATGAAGATTTGAAGCAATATGCTGGTCATGACCTAGCTCCTACGCATAATGTTCCATCTATGAGCAGACATCCGTTGACAGGCGATTGGTAATACTCCATGTTCTTTGAGTTTAAGGATGATTTTACTTGTAGCTGGACCCAAATTATAATAACTAGAACCTCATGCAAGGATAAAGTTCGGAAACATTTCTTTTTTCTATGCCGCTTCAGGTACCCAGCAATCAATAAACCAGCTGCTGTCCTTCATTGGCTTAATCACGCAAAGATCGATGCTGAATACATAGTTATTTTAGATGCAGACATGATAATGAGAGGCCCAATTACACCATGGGAGTTCAATGCTGCACTTGGTCATCCAGTGTCAACCCCTTATGAGTAAGAAAAAGTTTTTTTTTTCCGCAGGGTGACCAAAGTGTTTTACTAACATACATCTCCGTGACTCTGTGTACTGTTATCTCTGCTAAAGAAGTTCACCATTTGACTTTTGCTTTTCGATGTTAGCTACCTTATTGGCTGCCACAATGAGTTTGCAAAGCTTCATACTAGCCATCCTGATGCTTGTGACAAGGTTGGCGGTGTAATTATCATGCACATAGATGATCTACGTAAATTTGCTCCTTTATGGTTGCACAAAACAGAGGAGGTACGAGCCGACAAAGCTCACTATTCAAAAAATATTACCGGGGATATTTATGAGTCTGGGTGGATCAGCGAGATGTATGGTTACTCCTTTGGGGCTGCAGAGGTATGTTATACATGGAGGCTGCCACCGTGACGTCCTCTTATAGTAATAAAATATGAATATTGAAAGTGAACCTCTCATATTTTGTTTACACCCTTTGCTTAATTAAGGACACTTTTGAATGTTCTCTTTGATGCAGTTGAATTTGAGGCACGTGATAAATGATAAAATATTGATATATCCGGGTTATGATCCTGAGCCTGATGTCAACTACAGGGTGCTCCATTATGGATTGCAATTCACTGTTGGAAATTGGAGTTTTGATAAGGCTAATTGGAGGAATGTTGATATGGTCAACACATGCTGGGCCAAGTTTCCTGACCCACCAAATGCTTCAACACTGGATTCTACTGATACAAACATCATAAGTCGTGATCAGCTAAGCATAGAATGTGGCAGGACACTAAATGAAGCTCTTCGTTTGCATCACATAAGAATGAACTGTTTGGACCCGGCAAGAAAAGCTCCTCAGACAAAGCAAGAGACTAAAGATGATACACCACCACAGGACATTAGGACCAGGGAATTAACTCATCCTAATATAACAGATCCCATATTTAGTTCTTTCAGGTTTTGGATTGTGGTTCTATGGGCATTTTCAGTGATGGGTTTCTTAATAACCGTGTCAATGGTACTTTCTGGGCGGAAAGGAGAAGGGCCAAGGGGTAAGGGTAGTCACCATAGAAACAAGAGAAGAGCTTCTTACTCTGCCTTCCCCGACACTGCAGGTAGGCATGATAACATCCTTACAATAATGCTTCTGATATGCTCTTGTAATTGTAGAAAAATCCAAAAGAAAATTCTAGTAACAGAGTAGGCGAAAATAGTCAGCCTCTTAAATGTGTATGTCTGGGATTGCCTCTAACTTTTAGAAGTTCGTTGGGTGAAAAAGCAGAAGAGAACAGACAAAGATTTACCTATGACATCGCTTTTAGTTTCAATGTAAGTTGGGCTCATCCTCCAGTTAAGATTTGTTCTCATTTTTCTTGTCAATATTTTACTTACTCATTGATTAAATTTACGGGAAATAATTTTAGCTTTTAGACGTGTTATAGGGCCTATTGCCTATATGGGTGTGCGGTCCATTAGATGAGTAGGTCTTCCCATTCTTGTATATAAAAAACATTATATATAAGTAATATCTGATGCCTCTTTATCAACAAGAAGTTCTCCCCCTTCTCTAATTGTTACTCCAAAACGTTATCAGCACGAAACTATATCCCATAACTATATTGGATTTGTTGATCTTTTTTTCTACATAAGGATTATGGTCGAGCTAATATCGAAATTTAAATCAGTTAAGTTGGATCTATTTTGTTCTATATTTTTTTTTTCTCCATGATTGATTAAAAAAGAATATCCATACCATGATGTATTTCTTCTTTCTTTTCCATGATCTAATTTGTTCAAATCAGCTAATGTAAAAATTGTGTTTTGAATCATTTGTATACTATACCATAATCCATGATTAAATATATTTTGCAATAACATATGATAATAGAATAATATATACGAATCTCATGTATTTGGGCGTGGATATCGATTTTAATCAGTGTTGTATATCATGAGAAAGTTTAGAGAGAAAGAGTAAAGATATTTTCAGTAACAAAATATTCAATGATTAACTTTTACAGGACAGACATGAAAGTATTTATGTAAGGTCAAATAACAGTCAACTTGAAAGACCTTGACACACAGTCTACATAAGTCAACAGTGACTTGACTACTACACTTAACACACCCCTCAAGCTGATAAGTGCAGGCAGAGCCAAAGTGTATCAGCTTGAAACAAACAACTGAAAAAGGAAATCTCTCAAACAAAAAAAGAAAAGAGTAAACAAAACAAGAAACAAAGGTTTAGCAAACAACAACATCAGCCAAATTCTCAGGAGCAGAAGAGGACTTAGCAACATCAGTAGAATCCTCAAGAGCAGCAGAATAAGTCCCAAGTAGTTGATGAAGCATAGTTGAGAATATTGGATAACACATACATTTGGTGAAGAGATCAGCCAACTGAGCATCAGAAGACACATGAAACACCTTCAAGAAACCATTCTCGACTAATTCCATGATAACATGATAGTTCATGTCAACATGTTTAGTCATGGCATGATTTACTGGATTAGAAGCCAAACCGATTGCACTGACATTGTCACACAACATGTCAGTAGGAAATTGAAGAGCAATATGCAGATCAACAAATAGATAAGACAACCATTCTAATTCAGAAGAAGCAACCGACAAACATTTATATATGCAGCTTCAGCAGATGACGAGACATAGTAGGTTGCTTTTTCGAAGACCAAGAAATTAAAGAAGACCCCATGAAAATAACATAACCAGAAGTAGATCTGCTAGTATCAGGGCAACCAGCCCAATCAGAATCTGTGAAGGCTCTAAGAGAGTGTATGTTACCTTCTCTAAGAGTTATACCAAGACCAATTGTTCCTTTCAAATACCGCAAAATCCGGTTAACAAGCAAGAAATGAACTTTAGTCGGAGCATGCATAAATTGGGATACGTGACTGACACCAAAACAGATATCTTGCCTTGTAAGTGTTAAATATTGAAGACCACCCAGTATAGATATGTAGATGCAAGGTTTATCAAGTAATATGTCATCAGAAATAGAAGCCCTAGGATATTTACCACTGGAGTATCACAAGGCTTGCAGTCAAGCATATTAGCTTTGTCAAGAAGTTCTAAGGTGTATTTCTTTTGTGACATAGTTAAAGAATCATCAGATCTATGTGCCTCTATGCCTAAGAAGTAGTTCGGATCACCAAGCAATTTTATTGGAAAAACTAAACTTAAAGCTTTAACTACGGAAGCAATCAGAGCATCAGAACTGCCGGTAAGAAGAATGTCATCGATGTACAACAGTAAGACTATCATACCAGAATCAAATAAGTAAACAACATAGAATAATCGGAAAAAGATTGAACAAAACCATAGGAAAGTAAGAATTTTCTAAATTTAGCAAACCAAGCCCGGGGCGCATGCTTTAGACCATATAGGCTTTTCTTCAAATGACACACGTGATTTGGATAATCTGGATCAACAAATCCAGGAGGCTGAGCCATATACACGTCTTCCTCAAGGTCACCATGGAGAAAATCATTAGATACATCTAATTGCTTAATAGACCAGTTCTTGTTAATTGTTAAAGTCAAAACAACCCTGATTATAGTAATTTTAACCACGAGACTAAATGTTCCACTATAATCCACACCATCTTGTTGGTTATAAGCTTTTGCAACTAAATGAGACTTAAGTCCGTCAATTGAACCATCCTCCTTTAACTTAACTCGGTAAACCCACTTACATCCTAAAACGTTCATATGAGGTTCAGGTTTTACATACTCCCAAGTGTCATTATCACGCAAAGCTTGATACTATTCTTTCATTGAGACTACCCACTCAGGAATCTTAGAAGAAGTTTTAAACCCTTTTGGCTCAAAGGGAATGGTTAACAAAGAAGTAAAGGAAGCAAATAATCTATGAGGAACAGAATGATTTGTGACATAATCTGGAAACTGTTTGGATTTAGAAATTCCTCTTTGAGACTTAGTAACAATAGTGCTACTAGGAACTGACTCACTAGAAGCAGATAAATCAGGACACAACTCAACAGTAGAAGGAGGAGATGCTGAGTTAGAAAAGTAAAAATGATTTTCATCAAAAATAACATGGTGTGAAATATGCATTTTTCTAGTGAGAGGATTGTAACATTTATAACCTTTGTGAAAAGGGCTATAACCAACAAAAATACATTTGACAGACTTAGGAGAAAGATTGTCAGGTCTAGAATGACCAATAAAAGGGTAACAAATGGTGCAAAAAAATTTAAGATTTGAATAATCAGGCAAGTCATGAAATAAGATTCGATATGAAGACTGAAATTTAAGAAGTGGAGTAGGAGTCCTATTAATGAGAAAAGTAGCACATAAGAATGCATCATACCAATATTCCTTTGGACAAGAAGAATTAAACAACAATGTATTACCCATCTCAATGATATGGTGATGTTTTCTTTCAGCTAAGCCATTTTGCTGAGGAATTTTAGGACAAGAAACACGGAGAAAGATACCACTGGTGTCTAAGAATTTTTTGGAAGGACCTTTGACAAGCTCATAAGCTCAATCAATTTGAAAAGAAGGGATTTTGGTGGAGAATAAGTTTTCAATGAGAGATTTGAAAATTTGAAAACAAGACAGGGCATGAGAGACTTAAGAAACATGGGATAAATGCAATGAAAACGACTAAAATCGTCCACAAAAACAATATAATATCGATAGCATGTTAGAGAGGAAACAGGGGCAAGACCCTTTACATCACAGTGAATAAGAGACAGAGGACAAGATGCATGAGAAATGGAAGGAGTGAATGGTAATTGTTTGCTTTTAGCTAACTGACAGGGTTGACATAAGGCTGTAGACTTTGGAGTATTGAGAAAAATATGCTTTTGAGAATGCATGTGTTAAAGAATTTTAAAAGAAGGATGGCCCAGCCTACAATGTCATAAATCAGAAGAACCAATTAAAGAAGTAGAAAAAGCATGTTGAGATGACTTAGAGGAAAAAGGAATGTGAGAAATAGGATATAGATTGTTAACCATTCTACCTCTGGACAATAAAACATCATCGTGTAATCCTCTAATTTCATAACCATAAGGGTAAAACCTAAAACAACAATGATTGTCTCTAGTGAACCTAGCTACAGAAAGCGAGTTATGTGTCATAGCAGGAACATGTAATACATTGTTGAGATTAAAGCTAATTTTTGGTCTACGTAAAGAAGAAGTACCAGTAAGCGAGATAGTTAAGGACTTACCATTGCCAACAACCACTTTCTCCTTGCCACTGTAAGTAGATGAAGTATGAAGAATTGAGGAATCACTATTCATGTAAGCAGAGGCCCCTGAATCCGTAATCCAATGAGTTGAAGTAGAAGTACCACCTCGATTACCACCAAAATTATCATCAATATTCATACTTGTGAAAGCTTGTTGAACCTCTGCTACATTTGCACCAGAATTTGAAGAAGAGCAAATATTTGCATCGTTACTGTTATTTGGAGGATGATAGCGAAATAAACACCGACTACCATGGTGACTTGTTTTGTGACAAATATGACATTGTACTTGTGAGAAATTTGTTGAGAATCTTCTTGCAGAACCACTAGAAGAACCACCTCCATTACCGGCATATGAAGATATCGAACCAGTTTGATGTTGACTATTTTTGAAATTAGACTGATCATTACTGTTTCCACTGTTATAACCATTCTTGAATCTAGATCGATTACCATTATGAGAAGATCCATTGTTGTTTTAATTTCTAGATCCATTTCCATTAGAAGAAGTATTGCGACTATAAAAACCAACTGTATTTTGAGAATGAATCATAGCAGAAGAATCTCTATATTGATCAATGAGCCACTGCTCATGAGTTAACAATCTAGCCTTAATTTCAGAGTATGTAAATGGTGTATCACGATTTTGTGCAGAAATCACAAAATTCATATAATCTCTCCCTAAATCATTCATAATGTGCATCATAAGATTAGATTCACTAACACGTTCTCCTATAACAGCTAAAGAATCAGCAATACTCTTGATAGTATGAAGATATTCAAGAATAGATGATGTTCCCTTTTTAACATTGTGCAATTGATTTCTTAACATGGTTTTTCTAGCAAGAAACTGAGATTTGAAACTATTTTAAAGAAATAACCGAATTTAGAGAGAAGTTTAGAGAGAAAGCATAAAGGTATTTTCAGTAACAGAATTTTCAATGATTAACTGTTACAGGACAGACATGAAAGTATTTATGTAAGGTCAAATAATGGTCAACTTGAATGACCTTGACACACAGTCTACATAAGTAGACAGTGACTTCACTTCTACACTTAACACATCATCGTTTTTTTTTTTGTTGTTGCGGCGTTTGATTTTCCCAATTCTCGTCCGCTGGAAGAAGAAACTAGGTCATAAAAGAACAAATTCGACCCGGTCCATCCGCTCCAACCGATCCGGTCCAACCGACCAGTTCCAGTCAAACCGGTTTGATCCAGCCAACCCGGACCGGTCCAGTTAACCGGTTCGGTCTAGTCAAATCAACCCGGTACAGTTCAGTCAACCCCGTCTTACTTCTCCATGTTCAGTTTGTTCAGTTCCGGTTCTTCTGGGACTTGCGCGACTAAGACTGTTCCGGTCTCGTCTATATATAGTGGGAACCAAAATGTGAGGTAAGTAACCATAACACAGATTTTTACATTGAATGAACACTTGCTAGACTTATTTGTTTGTTTCTAAAACATGCCTAGTTTTGTTTATTCTTGTCTTAAGATAAGTTGACAACATATAAACAGTCAATTTAAATTATGATTGTTAATCTCGATCATTAAGAATTTTAGTCTTAATATTATTTTGTTCCTTGAATATGATATCGGCTTTAGTTGAATGGTGTCTTTTGTTCAATTGGTTGTACCAACTCGATTCCAATGTATTCATTTGAAATTTAGAAATACTTGAGCACCATTATTTTCTCCCTGAATTTGAATGTTTTATGGGATGTAATTCATTTGCTCGACTATTAAAGAGTCGGTATTTTCAAAAGATACGTTGGAAATAAAATTACATGTATTCCAAATTTTGTGGAAGGTGATATGAGCCATAAAATTTTCATTTCTCTATTTCATCCATTATATTGACGAACCAGTATATATTGATGTATGACAACAAGAGAACTATTTTTAGTAATCTATTCAACCTAAAGTAAGTTGTTGACATGTGTTGTGAGATTCTCTTGGCCCGTTGAGATAAAGAAACTTCTAAAATTAATCTAAATGTAGCAAAATTGAAAATTGAAAGAACCCCGAAGTAATGATGATTAGACACACCGACTCATATAAAACATGTGAAAAGGGACATATGTATCATGAGACAAAGATGTACTTTCGTCTTCGGTAGTAATAAAACCAATACACAAGTATCAACCGAGCATGAGATTAGCTAAAATTTTATAGCTCTCATCATAAATGAAAGAGTTGGAAATGCACCTGGTCATAGATGTTGGTATATACAATGTACTGTCTGTATCATAGTAGCAACCAATTTTCACATCAACTTTAATGGCAACAAGAACTTTGTCGTGCCAATTGACTATCTTATCGAGTTGGACTAGATCCAATGTCTGCACTTATGGAATGAAAACACGAGACATAAATTCTCTAAAGCACTTGAGATATATTGCCTGACACGTAATATATATTTACTCTAAAGTACTTGAGCTGAATCCCACTTTTATTACGTAATAAGGCCACACCACTTATTAAAACTCTCAAAACCCAAGTGTCTAACTCATAGTTGTTTTTATTCCACTAGCTTAAGGAATTTAAATTAGTTGTTGAACCACTTCCTTATAATGTGACTATGAAGATTGGACATCGAGCGCAACACTGTTCAAAATTTATTTTCAAGATAGAACAAAGACGTCACAAAATCTCTACATGTGCCAAGACATAATCACACCCTTTTCAATTCCACAGAAACCCATGCAAGTGGTATCATATGGAAACTCACAATAATGAGAGTGTAATTAAATGCATCTTTTATAGTCTCTAATATATTAGAGAAACTAGTGAGTCAATCTAGTGAAATGTAAATCCTTATAGTATTTGGAGTGTTGAATCTATATTGACTCCGACGATGAAATGTTGGGAATTGACTCATACAGGTGTTGATGGTGGTTTTTAGCTTAGGATTAAAATCGTAAAATCTTAGTCAAACAGTGATGTCACACTTGAGTAATAATGTCGCCACTAGCACATTTATTGAAACGTCCAACATGTCTGCGTAAAATTACCGGGGTACCTTTTTTTTAGTATATGCCATGCTCCACGGCGGAGCCCTCGGTACTGACTGGCATCATCTCTACACATGCCATCCACGCATGCTAGCCAAACGTGCCAATGACATGCTATGCCATCCACATCTCCGCGCCAAGGCATGCCAACCATGCCAGTACCACGGTGCCAATGGCATACCATGCCAAACACATCTCCGCGTTAAGGCATGACAACCATGCCAGCCGCACCACAGTGCCAATGGCATACCATGCCAGCCACATCTCCGCGCCAAGGCATGCCATCCGCGCCACAGTGCCAATGGCATGCCAACCATGCCAGCCGCGCCACAGTGCCAATGGCATGCCATGCCAGCCACATCTCCGCGCCAAGGCACTCCAACCATGGCAGCCGCACCACAGTGCCAATGGCATACCATGCCAGCTACATCTCCGCGCCAAGGCATGCCAACCATGCCAGCCGCTCCACAGTGCCAATGACATGCCATGCCAGCCACATCTCCGCGCAAGGCATGCCAACCATGCCAGCTGCACCACAGTGCCAATGGCATACCATGCCAGCCACATCTCCGCGCCAAGGCATTCCAACCATGCCATCCGCGCCACAGTGCCAATGGAATTCCGTGCCAGCCACAACTCTGCGCCAAGGCATGCCATGCCAGCCACATCTCCGCGCCAAGGCACTCCAACCATGGCAGCCGCACCACAGTGCCAATGGCATACCATGCCAGCCACATCTCCGCGCCAAGGCATGCTAACCATGCCAGCCGCGCCACAGTGCCAATGGCATGCCATGCCAGCCACATCTCCGCGCAAGGCATGCCAACCATGCCAGCTGCACCACAGTGCCAATGGCATACCATGCCAGCCACATCTCCGCGCCAAGGCATTCCAACCATGCCAGTCGCGCCACTGTGCCAATGGAATTCCGTGCCAGCCACAACTTAGTGCCAAGGCATGCCAACTATGCCAGCCATACTACCGTGCCAATGGCATACCATGCCAGACACATCTCCGCGCCAAGGCATGCCAACCATACCAGCTGCACCGTGGTGCCAATGGCATACCATGCCAGCCACATCTCCGCGCCGAGGCATGCCATCCGCACCACAGTTCCAATGGCATGCCATGCCAGCCACCTCTCCGCGCCAAGGCATTCCAACCATGCCAGTCGCACCACTGCGCCAAAGCCATGCGGCCCTACCACCATGCCGCTGGCTGCCAAACAGAGGGTTGCAATAATCAACGGCTACCCTTCCAACTGAGATGCACATCTCAGCCGTACAAGTTCGCCACCTAACGCATGGAAACTTCCGGTCCAAGGATAAACATCACGGTTTATGCCCAAACCCTAATTTTGTCCATGCCTAAAACATGCCAAAGCCATGCGGCCCTACCACCATGTCGCTGGCTGCCAAACGGAGGGTTGCAATAATCAACGACTACCCTTCCATCTGAGAAGCAGATCTCAGCCGTACATGTTCGCCACCTAACACATGGAAACTTCAGGCCCAAGGCCGAACATCGCGGTTTATGCCAAAACCCTAATTCTGGCCGCGCTTAAAACATGCCAAAGTCATGCGGCCCTACCACCATGCCGCTGGTTTCCGAACGAAGGGTTGCAACAATCAACGACTACCCTTCCATCTGAGATGCAGATCTCAACCGTCTAAGTTCGCCACCTAATACATGGAAATTTACGGCCCAAGGCCAAACGTCACGGTTTATGCCAAAACCCTAGTTTTGGCCGCGCCTAAAACATGCTAAAGCCATACGGCCCTACCACCATGTCGCTGGCTGCCAAATGAAGGGTTGCAACAATTAACGACCGCCCTTCCTCCTGAGATGCAAATCTCAGCCACACACGCTCGCCATCAAACGCATGGCCACTTTTGGCCCAATACCAAACACTAATTTTGGCCATACCTAAACTATGCCAAAACCTTAGTTTTGGCCGCGCCTGAACAATGCCAAAATCCTAGCTCGGCCATGCCTAAACCATGCCACTGGCTGAAAACGTAAGGTTGCAACAATCAACGTCCACCCTTCCTCCTAAGATACGAATCTCAATCATCCAAACTTGCCACCAAACGATTTATGGCCACGACGCCAGAACCTTAATTTGGCCATGCCAAGAGAATGTAAGTGCTGCAACCATGCCGCTGGTTGCTAAACGAAGGGTTGCAACAATCTACGGCTACCCTTCCTCATGAGATGCAGATCTCATCTGTACAAACCTGCCACCAAACGACTCGTGGCAATGTCTTGGATGCGATGCTAACTCTTGGTCACGGCACCAACTTGGCTGCGATGATAACTCTCTGGTCACGACACCAACCTAGATATGACGCCTATTCTTTGGTCACGTCACCAACTTGGATACAAACGCCAAATCCTTTGGCCACGCCACATGTAGCAACATGCTACACGTTTTCCATGAAAACACTCGAGACATCAAAACATGTCATAAACTGGGGGATGCTCATCAGGGTATTCGTCTGGCGGTTTACAGCGTGCGGCGTATACTACGCCCGTTACAGGAAAGTGTCATAAGGGTTAGGCGGTTAGTAAATACAAGAAGTAATGGTGAAATGTTCCCTTCATTATGGAAACATCAATTCCAGGCGTTACCCGTTACCATTTTCTTCCATTTACTCAACCTTTTCCACTTCTTACGAGACCATGGTACATTTCATTGCAACTTGTATAAATAGGTCTCATCTATTTCCACCAAATACAAGTTTTAGTCAGGAGAATACAATACTCATAAATCACTTGTTAGATTTCCAATTTCTGGTACAAGTTGTCAAACAACTACTCTTCCCGAATCATCTATTCTGGTCTCAACACTCTCTCCGCTTCCCTCCCTAGACCAACCCTTCTTCTTCACTTTGTGACCGAAGCAAGTCTGGAACGACCATTTCTTGGTTTAGGACGGATTTGTACAGATTGATCTCTCGAATCAAAGTACTCCCTTGCAGTATATTGTTTAGTGTTTAGACTCGTTTCTCACCCACACACTCGAAATTACCGATATCAGCAGAAACCGTTTTCACCCTCAAACAATTGGAGACCACAGTGGGAGATCAGTCTCTCGGTTGCAATATCAACTTCTAGCTTTCAATTTCGTCTTTCAATTTCAAACTCAATATGGTAGAACTTAGATCCGGGTCAGCAAAAAACCCTGAGAACACCAGCGCGGAAACCGTCCCTGTTGCTAACGCTCCTTCGAGCGGCATTAACACGTTGCCTACTAATCCCAGCAGCATGGAAATCGTTCCTTCAGGTATTACACCGCCAATCACCAGGGCCAGAGCTGCTGCTGCCGCCCCTAATGTTTCGTCGAGTATGGCACCTCCGACCATCACTAGGACTACAATTATTCCACCATCAGGACGAGAAATCGGAGGAGCCAGAGGAAGCCACCCTACATCACCATTACTGATTTGATGGAAAGACAGGAGGTTCTTGCTAGAACCCAGACGGACATGGCTTCGACTCAGAAAGAAGTACTTGTCTTTCTCAAGACCCTAACGGAGCGGCTACCACAGGAGCCGCGCCATCCAGAGTCGATAAGGAACACCTTCAATACCCATGGCGCAGGCACCTCAGCAGGGAAATCCTTTGTAGAAGAAGAAACTCACGCCAGAACCCCATTGGAGAGAAATCAACCGTCCAATTTCGTCATGCGAGAAGATTTAGAACAACTTCTTCGGAATCGAATCAAAAGTGATGATGTAGACATGCATCAACATCAACCCCCTTATCCGCCTGAAATACAAAGAATTCCTCTTTCAAGAGGATACACTTCTCCTTAATTCGCCTTATACGACGGCACCAGGAATGCAGTAAACATATCTCTCGATTCCTGGAGTCCCTAGGCGAACACGAATACAACCATGTCCTCCGTCTGAGGGAGTTTTCGAAGTCGCTTACCGGAAAAGCGTACACGTGGTACAACAAAATCACACCAAACAACATCTCAAACTGGGGTGACATGGTTACGGCTTTCTACAAAAATTACTTCTTCGTGTCTGAGCAGGTTACCTTCTTGGATCTAGGATGGATGTTCCAACAAGATAACGAACACCCAAATGATTTTGTCAAGAGATTCAGGGTGCAAGCGCTAGACTGTCATGACCCAAATGTGACTGAACAACAATTGGTAAATTCCTGCATCAACGGTATGGCTCCCATCTATCGCTCCTTACTAGAGAACCCGCGATTCCAGACGTTCTCCGAAATCCATGAAGATGCCAAACGATCGGCCACGACGACACCAGCGTTATTAGAAAGAGACATTCCAATTAGAGGCAAGGACGTACGCGAAACTCGAGGAAGTAGACGTCTCGTCAACAAGCAATACAACACTGGTTCCTCCTCTGTGAGCGTAGTGGAAGAAGGAGGTAAAAGGAAGTCCCCATTGGCAGATCAACAGCCTAAGCATGCGACACCAGCACAACAGGCGGCTCCGCGACGGAGGGACGCCGCTAAGACTCCCATGCATAGTCATGAAGATGGAGGAAACGTCCCGGATTTCCCATTCCCGATCAAGGAAGTGATCGAACTCTTAGAGGCATGGATCCAGGACGATGTCATTAGATTACCACCCCCAGACGCCCACCGACCGAGACAGAGATGAATGCAACAGACTAAAACATATCTTCAAGGAGAAGGTAGAGGAAGGGGAACTTCAGCTTGGAAATGAGGGAGTACATAGAGATCCACTTCCAGTCAGAAATTGTGGGATCTCTAGGGACTCCGTGCACGAATATGTACAATCCATGATGCAGCATGTGTGCGAAATTCTCTACCTTTCCAAGACGCAGCGTCAAAAAACCTTCACGGCCCTCAATCGTGTTGTGTCGGGAAAATGACTTTTTCCGGTTACGAAAGCTACGCCAGAAGCCCCGTCTCTTTTAAGGGACAACGCTGAAAAACACAACTGGGGACTGCTAACCACGGCCTACCTAAGGGGGACTGAGCTCGACAACACATTTATCTATGCAGCCTCTGACTTCAATATCATTACCATCAAGACTCTGAGAGCTGCAGAAATTTTGAAGCAAGAGGCTTGTAGATGAGGAAAAACGATTTGCTGGTTTTTACGGAATTAGGGAGATGACCGTGTGGAGACTCCTTGAACCGAGAAAATGCTCAAACTCACACAGATACACTGCAAGAAGGGAGTGCTTTAAGTTCGAGAGATCAATCTGTAGGACTCCGGCCTAAACCAAGACAATGGTCGTTCCAGAGTCAATTCGTTCACAAGAGAGGATGGGCTGATCCGTAGGAGGGAAGCTGAGAAATGTGTGAGATCAATGGTGATCGAGATTGTAGGTGTGTTTTGTATTCTGCGTAAGAAGGTTCTGAATGATTGAATTTACTCAGTTGAGAGTGATTGCTCAGACGATGAGTTCGTGTAGACGAAAGATTGTCTGTGTGAACTTGTCGAGCAATTATTTTCTAGAAGAATGTCGTCATTTTCAATCATGATTCAGAGGTCTTTTATATTGATGGAATTGTAAACACCATGATCCCATGAAGTGTGAAAGTTGCTGGAGTCAGAAGTGGGGAAGTGGGAAATCGTGTCAAAACCAATTGCTCTTCATGCGGAGACTTGGTTAATTTCTCATCCACTACTTTGATAACGCCTCCAACTGATTGCACGACTTGCTCACACTCTCATCGTGTGTATGAACACACGTGCCGTAGATCGCCAGACCAAAACCTTAGTTAATCACCCCCCATGTGACACGATTGATTGATGTCTCGTGTGAGTCAGTTGCTGACTTTATGGGACGATGAGTCCTTATATTTCTGAGTTGAACATAATTTTGCAAATATTTTGAGACTCATGAATTGAACACGTCTGCTGAGGAAAAAATATCATTGTCGAATAAATGTCGATAACTTGAGAAAACTGTGCTGCTGAATTGTTGAATATTGATAGTTGAACCAATATTCCTTAGTCTGAGAAAATATTGCTAATCTGAGCAAGTATTGCTCATCTGAGCGACTGTTGCTCGTCTGATGAATTGTTGGTAGCAGGACCAAATAAAATATTAATTTAATATATTGATTACTAGGCCGACTATAATAATGAAAGTGTTGATCGTGGGATCAACATAAATTTATTAGTATTTGAATCTACTCAGAATTTCGTTTTTGCAGAGCTCTGGATTCGAAACCCTAATTTTGATCAATTGATGATTTATTGAAAATCAACCACGAGGTGAAGGAGGGACCGAATACATGGGATGATGAGGCGACCATATAACGCCCAGATGCTCAAGTGAGCAAAATACCGAAGTCTCTGAAGACCAGTTGGTGAAAGGATGATTAAATGCTGGTTTAAACATTTATTAAAATAATGCTCGTGTGAGCGTTAGGTAGTAAAACCTAGTTATGAAAAGATGAGGGACCGACCAAGAGAGCATGAGACCGTCCCTTGGTGGTTGCGGGACCAGCTGATGGTTATTTGAGTAAATTCCAAGTTGTTTGAAAAGAGTTTGGACCTAATATGAGCAATTGAGCAAATTAGGTCAAAATTATTAAAACATGCGGGACCGGATATTTTCAAGCCTTAGGGCCAGTCTTGGTCGGTCAAGGGGATATTCCCGTGTCACCATAATGTTCGTTTCTCAGTTCTGAGAGTTTCGATATTTTCCGGTGCACGTTTGAGCAATATTTTGAGAAAATATGAAGGATTCAGGGTTTTTCTGAAACTAGGAAAAAATTCATGAGATGATGAAAAATAATTAATAAAATATGAGATCGCAAGGTGTGGTACCGACCACGGCTAGGGCATGGTCGACCATCTAGCAAGCTCTATCCCGCATCACTTTTCCAAATTTTATGTAATTTGTATGTATTTTCCCTGATGTGAGGGAAATACCATGAAACTGAAGAATTTCATGAGATTAAGGAATTTCCATGAGATTAGGGAAATAATAATAATAATAATAAAATAGGGAGTGATCAAGTGTGGGACCGGCTATAGCCAGGGCATGGCCAGCCGGCCAATGGGCACGGTCCCAAGGCACTCTTCCCAATTTTATGTAATTTTTCATGATTTTAGGAAAATATCATAAAATCAAAAAGGTTTGTTGAAACCAGAGAATTTTGTTGAAATCAGGGAGTTTCCATAAGATGAGGAAACATAACAAATAATAATAATAAAGCAAGGGGCGTGTGTGGGACCGGCTAGGGCATGACCGGCCGGCTGGAGCCCGGTCCCACGAGTTTCCCTAATTTTATATTATTTTTCATGGGTTTAGGGAAATATCATGAAATCAGGGAATTTTCATGGGATGAGGGAAATAATAAAAATAATAAGGAACCATGAGGTGTGGGACCGGCCACGGCTAGGGCATGGCCGGACGGCTCGTGAGCTTGGTCCCACGACACCTTTCCTAATTTTTATTATTTCTTTGACATAAGGAAACACCATGAGACGAAGGAGATTTTCTCAAATGTAAGGATTTTCATGACATCAGAGAAAACTAATAAAACATGATAAAATATAAAATTTGGCGTGGGACTGGCCTCAACGTGACTGGCCGGACGGTGAGCCCAGTCCTCTAGCGCCTTTGCCAATATTTTTTTATTATTATTATTTTTCTTCCTATTTTGCATAGGTTCATCATTACTTCGTGTTTTAAAATGCTCGTTTGCGCATTCAGGTGCTTGTTTGTGCATTATTGATGAATACACTTGCACCATTTTAATCAGGGCTTACTCGATATCTGCTCAGATGCCTGCACGTTGAATATTTATCACTAACCCGTAGAATTCTGCTGGGAAGAACCACAAATTGAAGTGACGAAATATTACGAAGAATCGTAGAATATTGCTGAATATTCAGTTAACGATTAGAGATATTTAATTGATGGATCTATACTAGCAGGCATGCTGTCTAGGAGCATTAATTATCTGAGAATTGAGAGATATGAGCTTTTTGAAACGTCACATATCTTTTATATAGTCAGGGAAAACCTTGTTGCATCCTGAAGACGTTATTGCTCTATACTAGCAGGCAAGCTGTCTAGGAGCCGTCCAATCATTAAGATTCTATGCACATGTCTTTTATATAGTCAGGGAAAATATTGTTACATCCTGAAGATGTTATCGCTCTATACTAGCAGGCAAGCTGTCTAGGAGCCGTCCAATCGTTCGATTATATATAAAAGTAATTACTGAAATTTCTCAGTATTCATGAGATATGTCGTTGTCTCAGTTGAGAGACTGCACATCTGCATATGCTCTGAGAGACAGTATTCTCAGTCAGAGGTTCTTGCGGCATGAACTTTCATGCTTCGATGAGAGACATGAGCCTCAATACTCACCTGATTGCTGGATCAGGAGTATGTACAATTATGGTTTTACGATTTTATCCTTTTTCAAAAATCCACCATCTACATTAAGTCCCTTGCTTAGTGAGGGACAATCACACTACACCATTTAAGGTATTAGCAACCTACCATAGATGTTGCTAAACGGGGTCGCAACATGCTTTTTCCGTTGCTAAACACGGTGTCGCACTTTTTAGCAACGACATAAGCTCTGTTGCTAATCTCGGTCAGCAACGGCAATTCGCAACGGCCCTTGCCGTTTCTAAATTTGTTTATTAGAAACAACAAGATGTTGTTGCTAATCTGTTGCTAATTACAGGAATACCATTACCCGAAACTGGATACTGCTGGTTCTTGTTCTAATTTGTTGGTTCTGGTTCTAGTTTAGCAATAGGGCACGAATGTGCTAATTTTTTGCAACCACAAAAAAAAGGTCAAGTCTATGTTTATTGACCTAGTTAAAATTCATTTACCGCCACATTCCCCCCTGCAATCGCCTGATTCTCCATATTCAACATTCACACAGATATACAAACTACAATGGCGATACATAACTGTATTGTTGAGAATCTTGTTGAGAATCACCACTAGATAATATTATAAAAGAAATAATTCTTCAATTGATACAAATGTTCACAAGTAAACTTATTGAACCTAAAATTTTGTGACTGACATACAATATTCGATCTATGTTGATGTTCATAAATGGATGTGTAACCTAGTTTGTTGTGTCAACTGACTGAGGCATTGAAGAATAGGGAAAGAAAGACTAAAATATCACCAGAAGTATCACGAGACTCTGCTTGCTTAACCAACTTCCTATACAAATCATAGGTAGATTCAACTATTACTACAATATCACCATAATAATGCTTTTCGACTTGAGCCCAAATACCTACATAATAACCAATTTGAAGTTTCAGTATTGAGGTCACAAACAAAAGATTAAACCCTAGATTTTGTATAAGCTAGCTAATAATAGTTTCTATGTTTATAAGTCAAAAATCATCAATATAAGTGGGATCACGGCTCTACATTCTCAAAGTAGGATTGCATTTTGTTTTCGAAATAGTGATGTTTTGCAACTTCAATAATCTTATAAAATGCATACAGACTAGTGAACAAAATTTATTGAAATCAATCCTTAGGTTTACCCTTACGAGGATATTCTGTCTGCATACTTTTTTATGACAGATCATAAAATAAAAACTAAAATTCACACCCCCTAAATGTGTTGAATCTTCCTTAACCAAAATATAAGTGACTGAAAAGTAATAGCATACATTGATGAATGACGACCATCGTCATCATAACCACATTCCCTGTACCTATCAGAACTCCTACTTCTCTGGACAGACTGAATGTCTTCATTACTTCGACTTCTTCCTCTATTATAATCATCATCCTTGTAACCACCATCAGAATCTCTACCATAACGGTCTTCATCGCGACTGTATGAATCACCACCTCTATTGTTTCTTTCATCATCCTTAGAGCCATATTCTCTCTTCTGTAACCATTTTGGTCATCGTCTCTACTTCCGTAGCGATCTTCATCCCCATAACCTCCTGAACAGAGCCTATACATTCCCCTGGGTGAGTGTGCTACGAATCCTATGGAATTCAAAAGGTCTACACAGAAAGGTGTTATGTATGAAAATTTAACTACCATATACGAGAAAATATTAAGAGAAGGTAAATTATGGAATTTATTTATAATATGTTCAGGAAATATTCTCTGAATTTACCATAAGTTTCTGAAACTTCAAATAATAAGAATTTCATTCTTGAGCAACACAAAGCATTCAGGACAGCTAATCATGGGTATCTAGGAATATCTGAAAAGATTACTAAGGTCTGTGTTAAAAGAATAAGTTTTTAAAATTGTATCCATATGCAATAGCGTTTAAAAATCGTTCGAGTATTCTCGAAATGAGACTGACTTCTCCCTGTTGGCAAGTGCTTTTTGTCTGGCTTCTTGAATTCTTTCTTTATCGATCACTAGTGCCACCAAAGAATGAGATTTCTTTCTGACATTACTTCCCTGGTCCCTCCCACTGGAGTCGATATATTGAAAAAATCGGATAATGTCTGCATATGTCTCGGAAAATATACTGGTCACTTAGTATATTTTAAAATGGAAGAGTGCGATTAACAGAAAGCCACGAAATAAACTCAACATGAATATAATCAAGAATAATTAATTACATCGTAAAAGCTTACTCAAATTAAATGTTGCAAACAATCATTTCCAAATGGCAAATATTAACAGACAGAGATAAAAAAAAATTATGCATGTTGTTTGATTTCATCAATAACACGTTCAGACCCATGTCCCACCAGGTATTCAAGAACAGTCAATGCTTGAACCTCAATGCAGAAAGTCTTTAGTCACAGATGAAAGAGACTCATGTTGAGAAACGAAGCAAAATGAATATCAAATAGGATTCCAATCTATTTCTCTAGTAAAAAATGACAAACCCACAAATTACCAATCCGAAACAAAATTGTTTCTTAAAATCCTACAAGATGTCAAATATGAAATTCGAGAAGATCTAGATGCATAATCACACATATAACTCGCCATAGAATCTCAGATAGAAAGCTCTACGAAAATCAGAAAGAGCATAGGAGATGTGCAAACTTCGTACACGTGGCGCCAATTTTTTCCAGTATCATTGATTCGCTTCCTAAGCACAGCCATTATCGTTTGATATTCATGACTGCAGAAATGTAAAATATGAAATAAGCATATATATTTTATGGAATATGAACTATGGAGAGCATCTAAAAATATGAACCAACTTACTAGTTTTTGGTAACTTGTGCAATATTTGACATATTTGACCCATGAGGAACCTATGGTTCATTGCTTGTCGTATCAAGAACCTGTAAAATATTACGAGGTAGATAGTTATTTATAGTCCCCAACCACTGAATAAACAAATGAACCCCTTGCAACTAAAAAAAAATCCTTTGAGACTAAGTAATCCAAGTCGATTTCATGTGCAGGAAATGACGAAACTATCAAGAAATAGTTATCCACATGTCAAAAAAACTACAAAAGAAAAAAAAAGAAGCAAGGAATGTAAAGAAAACTGTTACCTTCTGTTCTACAACAGGAACTTCGGGAACGTTCTTGTTTTCCCCCATCTTAGTCCAAACCAGTGAGGAAGAGAGTTCAGGTCATGGTTTCCCAAATACATTAAAGAAATGAAAGTAATGTATCATATTTAAGAAAATGATCACTCGGGAAGATATACAACCACATGTGGATGCAACTTTTTTTCAGTACAAACTAAGGGTAGTCTACAATTAAAATAAGGCATAAAAATTATCTCCAAGGCATTATACGAGAAATGCCATTCAGTGATACAATTATTATCAACGACATCCAATCACTGCATAGACGCCATGTTGTGATCTTCAAATTTTCTGTTTTTATGTTTTTCCAATCACTATGAATTTAAATGCCCAGTAGGGACTTCTCCACTAAGTAGTCGCGCCTGCATGTATTCTAGTGATCATATGAGGCTTCCAAGAGGAAGAACAATACTAAACAAAAAAATGAGACAACATTAAATAGTCAACTTACAGGTCCCTGACAGTTTGATTAAAGACATTCTTCATGACCTATATGCAGTTGCAAAACCAGTGTATTTCTCGTCTACAGTTTTCCCAAAGTCTACCAGGTCCCTGACATTTTTTCCAAAGTCTCACACATATCTGTGGTGACTAAAGACGATGGATGATTTCTAAAATCTAAACCAGTGTATTTCTTTCTACCAGTGGCATCATTGGTCCAAGCTAGTAGCTTCAAAATAATTTATTCTGAAAGAAAGGGAAAGCTTTGTGAAAACACTCCAAACTCCAACATATATTTGGGAATTCCAATTTGGTGTCTATGAGGCTATCACTCATTGTCACTGACTCACTCAATTGTTCGATCTCTCTTCACTTTCGGGACATACCTCATTGGCTCATTCACTCATATCTCATTCAGCTAAACACCATGCCTGCTGTTTTTAGCTCCCCACTTTAATCATGAACTTCACCACTAGGACACCACTTTGGCCCTTTTTTTATTTCTTTCTCTCTAGCTCATATGTAATCATGAAAGATGTTTACTTTCAAATCATACAATCAAATATTATATCTAAAGTATTTGGTAACATAAACAAGATGCATCACCAAACACCTCAAGCAACTGCTATTTGGGTACAACATTTAAACTCAGAATAAAAAAAAAAACAAACCCAAATCTCACAGACAACGAAACCTAAAATTGAACCCAAAATCATAAAACTAGAACGAAATGATGACCTTATTACCTGATTATCATATCGATACTTCCAAATCTCACAAATGACCTAAAATTTCAGATCGATGCTTCCAACTGCAATAAAAATTCAAACTAAATCTATTAGCAAACATAAACCTAAAACCAACATATACACAGAACAAAATGATTATTACATGTTGATAGAACTAGGTTTTATGTGGTTCAACCGAATTTGTGAAAGGGAATCTGAAGATGATTCTGTTGAATTTATGCTCTTGATTAAGAAGAAGTCAGTTGAAGAAGAGACTAGGGTTTGCTTTTGAATATGAGATGGGGTCTATGAAGTGAAGAAACTGATGGTGGTCCTGTGAACGATCTGGTTAAAATGGTTTGGACTTGTTGTTGTACTAGGGTTCTTCAGAGCTGCAACTCGAAGAAGAAAGAGAATGAAAAAAAATGTGGCTGAGAAAACTCAAAGGTTGGAAAGATAAGATGGATAAGGATGAAGGGTGGAAAACAAAAGAAGAGGACTTGACCAAACTTTTACTTGGGCGTAAACATAAGTCAAAGTGTTCCCGACCACACGCGTGCTTCACATGCATGAACAACGAGCGGTTGCTAATAGCAACCAAATGACAAGGTTGCGAAATTAGCAACACCATTTAGCCGTTGCGAAATATTAGCAACCCAAATTAGCAATGGAAATTTCACAACGGCACTAATGTTGTTGCTACTCTGGGTTGATAAAACCTTAAAATGGTGTAGTGTCATGTTCCTCAGTCAGCACTGGATGGTGATTTTCTAGACATAAACGAAATAAGTAATTGAACTTAGTCGTAAGATAAGATGTTATCGGATTTTCGATTGCACGAGTGAACCATGGCTTGAACGAAGATCCCAGTGGGATGATAGAGCATTGTCTAACGAGCGTAAAGTGGTGTAGCACCGTTGTTTGGTGATGGAACCTTGGTCGGTTTAGGATTCACGGATCCGGGCCCAAGAAAGGAATCCGTTTTAGCGCGGACATTCGTTAGTTCGTTAGTTTAAGAAACAAACAAAATAGACCTGCGTCTAATGAAATTTTATTTTTTAAATACGTGAGATTTCACAAAGTGGAATAAACTCTCGTTTCAAAGGTGGATGCTCGTACGAGAGAATTTTTTTTTTTTTTTAATAGACATGCGTCTGTTAGTAATAAGATTTTGTTTATGAGCTTTCATGAATTTTTTTTTATCTTCGAGCTTTCAGAAATCTTTGCAAATATACTCTCGCTTCAAAGGCAGATGCAGCGCGAGGGAACAAAAACATATATATATGTTATTTTTCAAACTTACGTGAGTTTCACGTTAAAAATATATATTTTTGTAAAACCAATGTTCTGATTTTGAACAACTGTTGAAAGTAGACAATTATACATAGTGAAATAATGTATGTAGGTAAGTTTTCACAATTATAGAATGGACGTCTGTCCAATTTTTGAAAAACCAGTGAATGTTAAAATTCACGTGGGTTGTTCACGGTTTTATGAAAATCAAGTCATGATTTTGAATAATGAATTTTTCTCGTCTTTACAGGTTTGAAGGAACGAGCAATTTTTCGAAATTCTGACGTTATAGTCACTACAGCTAGTGAAATTGCAAATAGGTAAGAGTTGGATTGTTACCATTTTGTTACACGTTTGTTATTGGTACATCTATGACTCCATGTCTTTCGCCTCAGATAGTGGTGACTTCTGGTTACAACCACTCTTCTGGCCCTTCCGGGGAACGCTCCAGAAATATCAAGTCAAAGATAACTTCTGCAGATGTTCATGCCGAGGTGAATCAACCTTTCAGACGATGGAAAGCTGATGCATTATATGTCTCTCGATCATCTGGGAGTCTTCCGTGGTGGAATCAACGCTTTCTTAGCTTTAGCGGATGCAGAAGAGAAGCAGGGACGAGATGAGTTATTACTGAAAAGGAAAGTTGAAGATGAACGGATTGCAGCTTATCAGCAAAACGCCGCTGGCTTTAGCAAATGAGACTAGCGTCTGAAGATGAAGTCCGATCTCGCGCGGAAGGCGTAGCTTCTGTTTCAGATGTAGATGAATGAAGAATTTCGTCATAATTCGTCATCAGAAAATTCAGAAGTCAGGTCTTCATTGAAAATGATGTAGAATCTTCGTCCGATGTCGGACTTTCGTGATATAATCATGTTTTTTCATCGTCAGAAAATTTCTAAGATTTAACGAAGAAGATTTTCGGATTTTGAGCATGTTTAAGTGCCGATATTGACGAAACAGTAAACTTCCAGGAGGTTTTCAGAAAATCTTCAGCTGTCATGTAGTCCAAAATATTTGCCACATCTTTTTGCTAGTTTCTCCAATTGTTGTGAATTTTGGATATTTTGTAGAGGACATACATATGAAGAGAACGGTATATGACCCATCCCTAGATTCTTCACCTATTTCTCCCAGGTCGCTGCTTTGTGCGGGAAAGTGTAAAATCATCTCAGACGAGCTTGTTGTAAAACACTTATGTTGTGTCTTTAGACCATTCGCTTGTGTATTGAATGGTTGGTGGAGGATTTTAATGTCATTGATTCATTTGAGATCAGGACCCTTGATTGAGACATGAGAATGGTGCTTGCAGTGCCATCTTGCTTCTGTCAGCCGTAGAAACATCACTTCTGAAACCCTGGTCACGGGACCATAACTGAGGTTGCTATCAAGAGAGGATGATGTAATGACCATGGTTGCATGTCCTGGTCGTAGAATTCTTTTTATGATGAATGATTAGCACATAAGAGTCTGGTGCCACGGGTCTTGGACTGTGAAACTGATCATCATGATCGGTGGACCATCAGTCCCCGGTATTTTGTTAAATCTCTCACTTTAGTTTTCCCTTCTTCCGGAAAGACCCAGATAGAGGACCCAGGTAGAAAAATTGATGCAAATAACTAGGTTGTCGAAGTTGGAGGTACCTTGATGAAGGACTTGATGGAAAGACCTGGTGGACACCGATCGACTGTGGAATTTATGATTCCCGTCCAAGAATTATTGCATGCATGTTGTATGCACTGGAAGCTGTAGGAACCTCATACGACGTCGGCATTCGATGCTTGACCCCAACTTTTGAATATAAGAGACTGAGTTATCACATGAGAAAACAATCACTGAATTTGGAGTTGTAGAGGTCATCCAACGAAGCGTGCACATTTGTAATTTATAATCTCTTATAAATTTTTCAGATTTCGTAGACCTGGCGGTAAAGGCCATATCTTTCACCTTGTATGTCAGACTCATACACCCTTTTGGTATGTTGTAGAAGAGAAATAGACGAACATCTTTCATTGAGGAAGTATTGTCCCCTTACTCACTCATTGGTACGTTTTTGTAAACCCATGGGATGAAGTATGTTGTATCTCATTTGTAGAGGTGATGAGAAATTCTTTTAGAAGACTTGGGATTGTGCTCGCCTGTTTTGCAAGCTTAGGAAAGACTTTCATGTGAACATATTTCATGTCTACACACCTTGATATGAATCATTAGTGCTTGGAGAAGTCCGATCCATCGAGTAACACTTCAGAGAAGGGATAGTTGATGAAGCTGGTCATGAGGATGTTGCCCCTGAGACCGTCGTTGATGCTGGATCATGATAGAATTTTCTCCAGAAATGCTTGTTGATGCCGATACTATGGTCGGAGTTGCTCCAGAGACCGAAAAGGCTATATCCATGATTATCGACATAGTCTTTACTCCTTCATCCAGTGAGCCTTTACATTCTCGAACTAATTGATTAGTTGAGCATCCCTAAGGTGAGGAGGGTGTAGGGTTTAACCCAAATTCTCCCGAACCTTTACTGTGAAGTGCCTTGTCAGGGAATCTATGTTGTTGTGGTAGATAGCAGCGATAGTTTCCATTCTGGATGTGATCGGTGAAGAGAGGAAGTTCCTCAGTCGTGCAGGGGCTTGCGATGTAGAGGAACCCGTTCATGAAGTTTCATGGAATTACGTCAGGTCACAATAACTTGTTATGTGGATAACATTTATTGTAATAGAATTGATTTTTCCAATAAGATCAAGTCCCAGGTGTATGTTGAAGGAGTTTGTGCCATCGATGGATGAATGATTTTGCATCTGCTTCAGAAGTCTTATCATGGGATGATGAAGACTTATCAATTGTAATTTAGTTACACTTTGATTGTGCTGGAGTTGAATTAGTGTGTCATCGTCGAGATATTTGTGCTGAAGCTAGATGCGCCGTTATATGAGGTGTACTCTTTGATTGGGAGTATAATTTGAAGGCTTCTTATATGCTTGAGCGTTGAAGTGTCATATCCCTTGAGCATGTCTTAGGTTTGATCGTTTGGGTCCCAACTATCTTCTGTTGATTCAACATTCCTTTAGTCGCGGTAGTGGGATTCAACACTTGTGCCGACATCAGAGCGTTCTGGTTTTGTGGCACACATAAACACTCCTGTAAGCCTATGGATAAATGCCCAAATTGTTCTTTGTCTTGCTTGAACATCATCTCAGTAATGAATGTCTCAGTGAGATGCTTGATTCGGAGGAATGTCAGATTCAACCACTTGGTAAAATATTGCCGAAGTGAGATTACCCACTTATAGCGTCTTGTAATAGAAGAGATGCTAGCAGAATTGAGTCCCCATGCTATAATAACATGTGAGGAAATAAATGACATAGACATGAGAGGAATGAGACTTTCCTGAGTACAAGACCTTTTGATGAATGTCTATGCATCTTTTGCAGGTTCTTGTTTCAACCTCGTCAAAGATTCCTCCAAGTGCTCTGATGATGGAACACCCGCCAAATCTTCTGGATCAGAACTTTCTTCATTGGAGAAATGTGTAACCAAAGGCACTTTGTAAGTACCCATATTTTCAGCGTGGATCTACGCTTGTCTGAAGGACATGTCATATCCTGGATCTTTATGATTATGTGAAACTTGGTTTCTATCCAGGTTGAACTTATGTTCACTTTGAGAGTGATGTAGCCATAAGTATTTCCGAGCGTTCCTTCAAGGTCTCCGATTGAGATGGGAGCATGAGTAGATTCTTGTCGAGTGATGCCTGTGGATCCGATGGTTTTCAGTAGAATGTTGTTGATGGTTGTGCCATCATCGATCAACGTTCTTCCAAATTTGTTTCTTCTGAGATTGACTGTGGTAAGCAGTCCACAGTCGTACATCTCTTAGTATGTGGATGGAGGCTCAAGAAGTATTTCCGGAATAGACCTCTTGACTCGATGTGGTTCAGTGCTGTGAACATGTCTCTCCTTTGTGCCTTCGACAGATAAAGAAATTCACGTTTCGACCAAGGATTGAACTGCTTCTTTGACTGGTTGTTCAGAGAGCGTAAAGGTTCTGACTGTAGAGGATTCTTGTGTACTCCTGGGATTCTCTATTTCTTCTTCAGTTGTCTCTCTCCTGATGAACGATAATTTGATCGAACCATCTTGAATCCAGACTTCCAGTAACTCGATCACTCCTTCATGGGAAGAGAGAAGTTTGAGTCTGTCTGATCATTTCCCGTTCGTTGATGCCGGGTCGTGGTTTGTGCATTTCAGGATTGGTTATCTTTTCTTTGCGCCTTCAGAGGATCTTGGGATGTTGGAGAAGTGCTTCGATGTTGTGTCTCGGCTTTCCTTTCATTCTTTTCAGCAAAAACGTTTGTTGAAGGCTGGAGATTGTACTGATTGTTGACTAGACGTCGGCTACTTTGAGGTTCCTTGATCTTGAAGAATTTTCTCTTTCCAGTAAAGCAGGTGCAGTAGTCGCTGATCGTTTGGCTGCTTCATGAAGCTCTGAAAAAGTTTGGAACTGGAGATTTTCCAGCAAGGCTCTGTAGACTGGGATCACCCCATTTATGCACATGTCTACAAGTTGTTGCTCTATGACATCTGGGTCGTGGAAATCCAAGTCTTGAACTGTGAACCTTTTCACATAGTCATTGGGATATTCATTGTTCCTCTGAAACATTCTTCCAAGATCAGAGAGAGTAACCTGATCTGACACAAAGAAATACTTTCTGTAGAAGGCGTTAATCATTTCTCCCCAATTATTGATAGTTCCTGGTGCGATGTTGTTGTACCAGGTGTATTCCCTACCTTTCAAGGATTTTGAAAATTCCTTGAGGCGAACAACATGATTGTGTTCATGTTTTCCCAAGGCCTCCAGAAAACGAGAGACATGTTCTCGAGCATTGCCTGTTCCATCATACATCGTGAAGGTTGGAGAGGTATACCCTTTTGGAAAAGGAATATTTTGCGTAGCAGCAGGGTACTGGAGGCTGGTGGCGATGGACATGTGATGTCTTATCTTTTCCATGGTTCTCCAAGAGGCGTTCCAAGTCTTCCCGGGTAATGAAATTTGATGATTATTTTGCTGATGGATCGTCTACAGCTTTGAGGACTTTGTTGTCATCTACTGCATGAATTGGAACTACTTCAGGATCAACATCTGAGGATGTCTCTTTTTCTTTTCCTTTTCATTGAGTCTTCTCTGACATCTTGTCAGTGAGAGTCCTGAGATAATTGAATAGCTTCTTCTGTGTCGCAACCATGTCAGTTTGATTCTTTGCAAGAGTCTCTTGTACCTTGATAAGATCATCCATGGTAGGTGGTGGATTCCCCCTGACTTCCTCAGGGTGTCGGCCGAACAGGGGATGACCTTCCATGTTAACGTGAGGAGGCATAACATTACCATCGTCAGTGTTAGAGGCCGAAATGGTTTCCGGGATATCCTCATTGTTATTGTTGCTAGTGCTAGCGTCGTTTGTGTTAGGCTCTGCGATCGTGCGTGACCTAAGATCAACCATCTTGTAAAATCTTGAGATTGCAACCGAGAGATTAATCTCCCACTGTGGTCGCCAATCTGTAGCTGGGGAAAAACGATTTGCTGGTTTTTACGGAATTGAGGAGATGACCGTGTGGAGACTCCTTGAACCGAGCAAATGCTCAACCTCACACAGATGCACTGCAAGAAGGGAGTGCTTTAAGTTCGAGAGATCAATCTGTAGGACTCCGGCCTAAAACAAGACAATGACCGTTTCAGAGTCAATTCGGTCACAAGAGAGGATGGGATGATCTGTATGAGGGAAGCTGAGAAATGTGTGAGATCAATGGTGATCGATATTGTAGGCGTGTTGTGTATTCTGCATAAGAAGGTTCTAAATGATTGAATTTACTCAGTTGAGAGTGATTGCTCAGACGATGATTTCGTGTAAACGAAAGATTGTCTGTGTGAACTTGTCGAGAAATTCTTGTCTAGAAGAATGTCGTCCTTTTCAATCATGATTCAGAGGTATTTTATATTGCTGGAATTGTAAACACCATGATCCCATGAAGTGTGACAGTTGCTAGAGTCAGAGAGTGGGGAAGTGGGAAATCGTGTCAAAACCAATTGCTCTTCATGCGGAGACTTGGTTAATTTCCCATCCACTACTTTGATAACTCCTCCAACTGATTGCACGACTTGCTCACACTCTCATCGTGTGTATGAACACACGTGTCGTAGATCGCCATACCAAAACCTTGGTTAATTACCCCCCATGTGACACGATTGATTGATGTCTCGTGTGAGTCAGTTCCTGACTTTATGGGACGATGAGTCCTTGTATTGCTGAGTTGAACATACTTTTGCAAATGTTTTGAGACTCATGAATTGAACATGTCTGCTGAGGCAAAAATATCATTGTCGAATAAATGTCGATAACTTGAGAAAACTGTGTTGCTGAATTGTTGAATATTGATAGTTGAACCAATATTCCTTAGTCGGAGCAAATATTGCTAGTCTGAGCAAGTATTGCTCATCTGAGCGACTGTTGCTCGTCTGATGAATTGTTGGTGGCAGGACCAAATAAAATATTAATTTAAGATACTGACTACTAGGCCGAGTATAATAATGAAAGTGTTGATCATGGGATCAACGTAAAATTATTAGTATTTGAATCTACTCAGAATTTCGTTTTTGCAAAGTTCTGGATTCGAAACCCTAATTTTGATCAATTGCTGATCAATTGATGATTTATTGAAAATCAACCACGGGTTGAAGGAGGGACCGGGTACATGGGATGATGAGTCGACCATGTAACACCCAGATGCTCAAGTCAGCAAAATACCAAAGTCTCTGAAGACCAGTTGGTGAAAGGATGATTAAATGATGGTTTAATCATTTATTAAAATAAATCTCGTGTGAGCATTAGGTAGTGAATCCTAGTTATGAAAAGATGAGGGACCGACCAAGAGAGCATGAGACCTCCCTTGGTGGTCGCGGGACCCGCTGATGGTTATTTGAGTAAACTCCAAGTTGTTTGAAAAGAGTTTGGACCTAATATGAGCAATTAAGCAAATTAGGTCAAAATTATTAAAACATGCGGGACCGGCTATTTGCAAGCCTTAGGGCTAGCCTTGGTCGGTCAAGGGGATATGCCAGTGTCACCATAATGTTCGTATCTCAGTTCCAAGTCACTTTTCCCAATTTAATTTTTCATGATTTTAGGGAAATATTATAAAATCAAAAAGATTTGTTGAAACCAGGGAATTTTTTTGAAATCAGGGAGTTTCCATAAGATGAGGAAACATAAAAAATAATAATAATAAAGCAAGGGGCATGTGTGGGACTGGCTAGGGCATGACCGGACGGCTAGAGCCCGGTCCCACGAGTTTCCCTAATTTCATATTCTTTTTCATGGGTTTAGGAAAATATCATGAAATCAGGGAATTTTCATTGGATGAGGGAAATAATAAAAATAATAAGGAAACATGAAGTGTGGGATCGGCCACGGCTAGGGCATGGCCTGCCGGATAGTGAGCTTGGTCCCACGACACCTTTCCTAATTTTTATTATTTCTTTAACATAAGGAAACACCATGAGACTAGGTAATTTCCTTGAGACGGAGGAGATTTGCTCAAATGAAAGGATTTCATGAGATCAGAGAAAAATAATAAAACATGAAAAATATAAAATTGGGCGTGGGACTGGCCAAGACGTGACTGGACAGCCGGTGAGCCCAGTCCCCTAGCATCTTTGCCAATATTTTTTATTATTATTTTTCTTCCTGTTTTGCATAGGTTCATCGTTCCTTCGTGTTTTTTAATGCTCGTTTGCGCATTCAGGTGCTTGTTTGTGCATTATTGCTGAATACACTTGCACCATTTTAATCAGGGCTTACTCGATATCTGCTAAGACGCCTGCACGTTGAATATTTATCACCAACCCGTGGAATTCTGTTAGGAAGAACCACATATTGAAGTGACGAAATATTACGAAGAGTCGAAGAATATTGCTGAATATTTAGTTAACGATTAGAGATAATTAATTGATGGCTCTATACTAGCAGGCATGCTGTCTAGGAGCATTAATTATCTGAGAATTGAGATATATGAGCTTGTTGAAACGTCATATCTATTTTATATAGTCATGGAAAACCTTGTTGCATCCTGAAGACGTTATTGCTATATACTAGCAGGCAAGCTGTCTAGGAGCCGTCCAATCATTAAGATTATATACACATGTCTTTTATATAGTTAGGGAAAACATTGTTACATCCTGAAGACGTTATCGCTCTATACTAGCAGGCAAGCTGTCTAGGAGCCGTCCAATCGTTCGATTCTATATAAAAGTAATTACTGAAATTTCTGAGTATTCATGAGATATGTCGTTGTCTCAGTTGAGAGACTGCACATCTTCATATGCTCCGAGAGACAGTATTCTCAGTCAGAGGTTCTTGTGGCATGAACTTTCATGCTTCGATGAGAGACATGAGCCTCAATACCCATCTGATTCGCTAGATCAGGAGTATGTACAATTATGGTTTTACGATTTTATCCTTTGTCGAAAATCCACCATCTACAAGGCTACCCACTCCCCAACCATGGTCAAGAATTCGTAAGGAGAAGCAATGAACGCGTACGACTACATTAACCTCGAAATCAAGGTGGGAGACGTTATAACGCATATCAAATTCCACATTATCAAAGAACTAGGTTATGACATGATCCTGGGGCGCTCGTGGGTATTTGACAATGAAGCAAAACTGGGAGCATCCCCTCTGCCAGTGTCGACACCCGAAAGAGTTTCCAACAAGCCGTCCAACCTGCTGCCGTATCAACAACTTACCAATGGAATTCGATCACCCAGAGAAAGAACGCTGACACTCGCTCATAGATTCCAAACAAAAGTAAGCATGGTCAAACAACCTTCTATACAACTAGTCAATTCTTCTCTTTTCCCGTCATGGGGACTTGGTCCGATTATCAGTACAGACATTGTTAAGATATGTGAGTGGGACGCTGGGCCTTTCAAGTACTTCACCAAGGATTTGGAAGACGCAATCGAAGATGACGATACCAAGACTCAAGCGGTTACACGACGCCCAAAGTTTCAAATTGGAGACATGTTAGTCAACGAAACCTCATTTCAAGTCCAAAACATAACGGTGAAGATAGCTTTTCGGACTGATTCACCCGAAGAAAAGGTAGATGAGCCATATCTGGTGGCAGATGTTCCTTTGGACGGTTACTGCAAACTCATCAACACTGACAAGTTGGAAGGCATAATAGTTCGCTCGCGATGGCTCAATCCCTTCAATACCTAAAGAACGGTGCTACTTCCTCCTCCAGCGTTCTCCCTTTAGTATTTTCTTCAGCGATTTCCCTTTCCACTGAATATTTGTATTACCTCCAAGATGAATGTGCCGCTTGTATTCTTAATTAGGTTTCCGATTTCTATTTGAAGCACACTTTTCCTTTCAAATGAGTTTTCTGATCAAAAAAACAAACAAATAAATCCCGAAACATCATGAAACCATTACCCATCAAATCACGACCAGAAGAGCTGAAACCCTGCAAAAGATGCCTTACTCGAAACTTTGAAGGGAAGAATATACAAGGAATCACCAGACGACAAGAAAAGTATGGAATATAAAACAACCTATTTTGGTAAAGGTTTTGGATCCTTTCGAAAAAGAGATTGTATTCAAAGGAGCTAAATAAGCGGGATGTTATTTGGTGAAACCCTAACTTCGCCATGAACACAAACAAGATAAAAATAAGTCTGTGAAACATCAAAGCGTCTACACGACTAAGAGAAACGGCAAAAAGAGAAACTGGTCATTGAAAGCAGACGCCCGGATCGCCAACGCCTCTGTCAGAGCTCTTTCAAGCACATTCCCAAACAATCTTTCGGATAACAAACGTTTAATTCAGAAGCCGCCTCCGTAACAGAAACTCCAACATCCCACCCGGAAACCGCCTCAGCAGCAACAGTTTTCGCCTCCTGTCCAACGCCCACTTCGACAACCATCTCATCATATTCCACCACAGCTTCCCAAACATCCCTGACAACAGTTTCGGCGTCCACTCCAAAAGCTGTTTCAGATTCGTCAACCACAACGGCGTCTTTCTCGGAAGATTTCTCAGCAGGATCTCGAGGATGTCCCCGTTCATCCGCACCATAATCAAGGATTATGACACCATCTCGGGTAGGGAAATTAAGCTGTCTCTCCTCTAGAAGTTTCACAGAATCATTCTTCCGTCGTTTCAACCGAAAGGCGAGTCGTTCATCCTAGCACTGGGTTGTGAAGAAGTTTCGTTGCCTTGAGGTATCTGAACGTGCTGGGATACTTCACCATCTCCCCTCTTTTCCTCCATGTCCACCGGAGTCATGAAACCTTAGCATGCATCCGTACTCCACATAAATAGGTGGAAGGCATGTCCTGAATAATTTCGCCAGCTTCACGAAACAGAGAATTAATTCTGTCCAATGCCTCCTCATGAGAAGAAGACCAGTTTTCATCGATCCCAAAGCTTCTCTCCGAAGAGTCAGAGGTACGGTTGTCACTGGAAGATCCCATTATGTACTACAAAATCAAAAGATGGGATAAGTTTTCGCCCTATCTTCACCAGTAATCTACACGAACAAGAAAACAGAGTGAGGAACCAGGATAAAGCACGAGACGATACCTGTAAACAGGATAGACGTGATTACAAGACGATCTGTACGAACGAAGGATTCAAGATTGCCTCTTATATTCAACAGAGCGATGAATCCGAAAAAGGAAAAGCTTTCTACTAGTAGTGAATTAAGGCGTGATATCGGCAAGAAAAGATATTTGTCAACGCGTGTCAATTAGGGCTTGATAAAAAAAACGTAGAAATACGTGTTTGGAACACGCTGGCCTGCGTTATCGCTTCTGCTCTACTGCCAGCTCCGGAACTTGGAAGCGAAACCGGCAGTATAACATGAGGAGGATAGCTAACATCTTTCATATGGATGTGATACTTTGTGATATGAATAAGAAAAGGATTTTCTATCTGAGCCACGCATAGAAAGAGGCAATTAGACCTGCAAGCGACGCCAACAGTCCGCGCCACGCAAATCCAACAACCCGCGCCACGCCAAGCCAGCGACGTGCCAAGTCAGCGCTCATTCCAAGCCGATCCAACGCTAACGGCTCCATTCCAAGCCAAACAACGCAAGCGGCTCCGTTTTAAGCCACACCATGCCAACGGGTTACCAAGTCAAGAATGCAACGCCAACAACTCCGCATTCCCCAGCCTAGCCAAGATGATGCCAACTGTTTGCATCCCGGACAACAACCACCACTACCATTCCGCGGCCTAGATAACAGCACCACGAGCAGAATCTGCGCAAAGCCAGCAGCGCAAGAATCACGAATTCTCCTTACCTCCCGAAAAAGGTTAGACGGTTCTTCCTGACCATCTCTTCATGACTTGTCGTTTCGATTTTGTCCTTGTCTGTCACCATCTTATGCTTACCTCGCAACAAAGCCCCTGTTCCGAGCTAAGCAGGGGACTTAATGTTGAGGGTGGTTTTTAGCTTAGGGTTAAAATCGTAAAACCTTAGTCAAACAATGACGTCACACTTGAGTAATAATGTCACCACTAGCTTAGGGTAGTTTCCACTGTTATAACCATTCTTGAATCCAGATCGATTACCATTATGAGAAGATCCATTGTTGTTTTAATTTCTAGATCCATTTCCATTAGAAGAAGTATTGCGACTATAAAAACCAATTGTATTTTGAGAATGAATCATAGCAGAAGAATATCTATCTTGATCAATGAGCCACTGCTCATGAGTTAACAATCTAGCCTTAATTTCAGAGTATGTAAATGGTGTATCACGATTTTGTGCAGAAATCACAAAATTCATATAATCTCTGCCTAAATCATTCATAATGTGCATCATAAGATCAGATTCACTAAGACATTATCCTATAATAGCTAAAGAATCAGCAATACTCTTGATAGTATGAAGATATTCAAGAATAGATGATGTTCCCTTTTTAACATTGTGCGATTGATTTCTTAACATGGTTTTTTTAGCAAGAAACTGAGATTTGAAACTATTTTCAAGAAATAACCAAATTTCTCGAGCTGTAGTAAGACCAAGAATATCACCGGAAATTATTGGATTTATTGTGGCTTTGATGCAGCTAGTAACAAATCGATCTAACTTCCTCCAGTAAATCCATCTTGGATTAACAGATAATACACCATCAAGAACAACTTGCTCTGACGGAGCAACAAACTCACCATCAACATAGACATAGAGATCAGTAAAGATCATAATTGAATCGAACTGATCTCGCCATAGAAGATAATTGGATGATTCTAAAGTATGTGAAACAAAATTGGAGATACTGGTAATTGGTAGAGTGAAATGTGTGTTAACAGATTTTGCAGCGGAAGAACTTGTAATGTTGTTGTTGATTGTAGACCAAGGATTTTGAAATCTATGTTTTTGATTTTCCATTCCTCGAGTGATAGGCATGAAAGATTTCAAGAATTGAAAGAAATTTTTTTAGGGTTAATGTTCAGATCAAACACAGGAATTGATTCTTGAAAAAAAAAATGATCGAAGTTGTTAAAATTGATAGGTAAAACATGAAGAACGATCTGCATATGATGAAAAATATGATGAATCGGAAAAACTGATGAAAATTTTTAGAAAAATGGTAATGAAGAATGATCAACCTTCATTAATACCATGAGATAGTTTAGAGAGAAAGCATAAAGATATTTTCAGTAACAGAATTTTCAATGATTAACTGTTACAGGACAGACATGAAAGTATTTATGTAAGGTCAAATAATGGTCAACTTGAATGACCTTGACAAACAGTCTACATAAGTCAACAGTGACTTGACTACTACACTTAACACATCATCGTGTTTTTTTTGTTGTTGCGGCGTTTGATTTTCCCAATTCTCGTCCGCTGGAAGAAGAAACTAGGTCAGAAAGGAACAAATTCAGCCCGGTCCATCCGCTCCAACCGATCCGATCCAGCCGACCAGTTCCAGTCAAACCGGTTTGATCCAGCCAACCCGGGACGGTCCAGTTAACCAGTTCGGTCTAGTCCAGTCAACCCGGTCCGGTTCAGTCAACCCCGTCTTACTTCTCCATGTTCAGTTTGTTCAGTTCCGGTTCTTCTGGGACTTGCGCGAGTAAGACTGTTCCGGTCTCGTCTATATATAGTGGGAACCAAAATGTGAGGTAAGTAACCATAACACAGATTTTTACATTGAATGAAGACTTGCTAGACTTATTTGTTTTTTTTTAAGACATGCCTAGTTTTGTTTATTCTTGTCTTAAGATAAGTTGACAACATATAAACAATCAATTTAAATTATGATTGTTAATCTCGATCATTAAGAATTTTAGTCTTAATACTATTTTGTTCCCTTGAATATGATATCGGCTTTAGTTGAATGGTGTCTTTTGTTCAATTGGTTGTACCAACTCGATTCCAATATATTCATTTGAAATTTAGAATTACTTGAGCATCATTATTTTCTCCCTGAATTTGAATGTTTTATGGGATGTAATTCATTTGCTCGACTATTAAAGAGCCGGTATTTTCAAAAGATACGTTGGAAATAAAATTACATGTATTCCAATTTTTTTGGAAGGTGATATGAGCCATAAAATTTTCATTTCTCTATTTCATCCATTATATTGACGAACCAGTATATATTGATGTATGACAACAAGAGAACTATTTTTAGTAATCTATTCAACCTAAAGTAAGTGGTTGACATGTGTTGTGAGATTCTCTTGTCCCGTTGAGATAAATAAACTTCTCAAATTAATCTAAATGTAGCAAAATTGAAAATTGAAAGAACCCCGAAGTAATGATGATTAGACATACCGACTCATATAAAGCATGTGAAAAGGTACATATGTATCATGAGACAAAGATGTACTTTCGTCTTCGGTAGTAATAAAACCAATACACAAGTATCAACCGAGCATGAGATTAGCTAAAATGTTGTAGCTCCCAAAATAAATGAAAGAGTTGGAAATGCACCTGGTCATAAATGTTGGTATATACAATGTACTGTGTGTATCATAGTAGCAACCAATTTTCACATCAACTTTAATGGCAACAAGAACTTTGTCGTGCCAATTGACTATCTTATCGAGTTGAACTAGATCCAATGTCTGCACTTATGGAATGAAAACACGACACATAAATTCTCTAAAGCACTTGAGATATATTGCATGACACGTAATATATATTTACTCTAAAGTACTTGAGTTGAATCCCACTTTTATTACGTAATAAGGCCACACCACTTATTAAAACTCTCAAGACCCAAGTGTCTAACTCATAGTTGTTTTTATTCCACTAGCTTAAGGAATTTAAATTAGTTGTTGAGCTACTTCCTTATAATGTGACTATGAAGATTGGACATCGAGCGCAGCACTGATCAAAATTTATTTTCAAGATAGAACAAAGACGTCACAAAATCTCTACATGTGCCAAGACATAATCACACCTTGTTCAATTCCACACAAACCCATGCAAGTGGATATCATATGGAAACTCACAATAATGAGAGTGTAATTAAATGCATCTTTTATGGTCTCTAATATATTAGAGAAACTAGTGAGTCAATCTAGTGAAATGTAAATCCTTATAGTATTTGGAGTATTGAATCTATATTGACTCCGACGATGAAATGTTGGGAATTGACTCATACAGGTGTTGATGGTGGTTTTTAGCTTAGGATAAAAATCGTAAAATCTTAGTCAAACAGTGATGTCACACTTGAGTAATAATGTCGCCACTAGCACATTTATTGAACCGTCCAACATGGCTGCGTAAAATTACAGGGGTACCTTTTTTTTTACGTATATGCCATGCTCCACGGCAGAGCCCTCGGTACTGACTGGCATCATCTCTACACATGCCAGCCACGCATGCTAGCCAAACGTGCCAATGGCATGCTATGCCAGCCACATCTCCGCGCCAAGGCATGCCAACCATGTTAGCCGCACCATGGAGCCAATGGCATACCATGCCAGCCACATCTCCGCGCCAAGGCATGCCAGCCGCACCACATTGCCAATGGAATACCATGCCAGCCACATATCCATGCCAAGGCATTCCAACCATGTCATCCGCGCCACAGTGCCAATGGCATGCCATGCCAGCCACATCTCCGCGCCAAGGCATGCCAACCGAGCCATCTGCACCACAGTGACAAGGACATACCATGCCAGACACATCTCCGCGCCAAGGCATGCCAACCATGACAGCCGTGCCACAGTGCCAATGGCATGCCATGCCAGCCACATCTCCGCGCCAAGGCATGCCAACCATGCCAGCGGCACCACAGTGCCAATGGCATACCATGCCAGCCACATCTCCGCGCCAAATAATGCCAACTGCCAGCCGCGCCACAGTGCCAATGGCATGCCATGCCAGCCACATCTCCGTGCCAAGGCATTCTAACCATGCCAGCCGCACCACAGTGCCAATGGCATACCATGCCAGCCACATCTCCGCGCCACAGTGCCAATGGCATGCCTTGCCAACCACATCTCCGCGCCAAGGCATGCCAGCCGCACCACGGTGCCAATGGCATACCATGCCAGTCACATCTCCGCGCCAAGGCATGCCAACCATGCCAGCCGCACCACGGTGCCAATGGCATATCTTGCGAGCTGCACCACAGTGCCAATGGTATGCTATGCCAACCACATCTCCGCGCCCAGGCATGCCAACCATGCCATCCGCACCACTGTGACAAAGCCATGCAGACCTACCACCATGCCGCTGGCTGCCAAACGGAGGGTTGCAATAATCAACGGCTACCCTTCCATCTGAGATGCAGATCTCAGCCGTACAAGTTCGCCACCTAAGGCGTGGAAACATCCGGCCCAAGGCCAAACATCACGGTTTATACCAAAACCCTAATTTTGGTCGCGCCTAAAACATGCCAAATCCATGCGGCCCTACCACCATGCCGATGGTTGCCAAACGAAGGGTTGCAACAATCAACGACTACCCTTCCATCTGAGATGCAGATCTCAGCCGTCCAAGTTCGCCACCTAACGCATGGAAACTTCTGGCCCAAGGCCAAACTTCACGGTTTATGCCAAAACCCTAATTTTGGCCGCGCCTAAAACATGCTAAAGCCATGCGGCCCTACCACCATGACACTGTCTGCCAAACGAAGGGTTGCAACAATCAACGGCCGCCCTTCCTCCTGAGATATAAATCTCAGCTGTACCAGCTTGCCATCAAACGCATGGCCATTTTTTTCCCAATGCAAAGCACTAATTTGGCCGCACCTAAACTATGCCAAAACCCTAGTTTTGGCCACGCCTAAACAACGCCAAAATACTAACTCGGCCGCGCCTAAACCATGCCACTGGCTGAAAATGAAGGGTTGCAACAATCAACGGCCACCCTTCCTCCTAAGATAAGAATCTCATCCATACAAACTTGCCACTAAACGATTTATGACAACTCTTGGCCACGGCGCCAATTATTGGCCATGACGCCAAAACCCTATTTGGTCGTGCCAAGAGCATGCAAGCGCTGCAACCATGCCGCTGGTTGCCAAACGAAGGGTTGCAGCAATCTACGGCTACCCTTCCTCCTGAGATGCATATCTCATCCGTACAAACCTGTCACCAAATGACTCGTGGCAATTTCTTGGTTGCGATGCTAACTCTTGGTCACGTAACCAACTTGGTTGTGATGCTAACTCTCTGGTCACGGCACCAACCTGGCTACGATGCCTATTCTTTGGTCACGACACCAGCTTGGATACAAGCACCAAATCCTTTAGCCACGCCACACGTAGCAACGTGCTACAGGTTTTCCACGAAAACACTCGAGAGATCAAAACATGTCATAAACTGGGGGATGCTCATCAGGGTATTGGTCTGGCGATCTACAGCGTGCGGCGTACACTACGCCCGTTACAGGAAAGTGTCATAAGGGTGATGTGGTTAGTAAATACAAAAAGTAATGGTGAAACGTTCCATTCACTATGGAAACATCAATTCCAGGTGTTACCCGTTACCATTTTATTCTATTTACTCAACCGTTTCCACTTCTTACGAGACCAGGGTATGTTTCTTTGCGACTTGTATAAATAGGTCTCACCTATTTCCACCAAAGACAAGTTTTGGTTAGGAGAATACAACACTTAGAAATCACTTATTAGCTTTCACATCTGTTAGCTTTCCACTTTCTGGTACAAGTCGTCAAATAACTACTCTTCCCGAATCAACTATTCTGGTCTCAACACTCCCTTCGCTTCCCTCCCTAGACCAACCCTTCTCCTTCACTTTGTGACCGAAGCAAGTCTGGAACGGCCATTTCTTGGTTTAGGACGGATTTGTACAGATTGATCTCTCGAATCAAAGTACTCCCTTGCATTACATTGTTTAGGGTTTAGACTCGTTTCTCACCCACACACTCGAAATTATCGAAATCAGCAGAAACCGTTTTTATCCTCAAATAACAGGCTTTGGGAATAACCATAAAGGCACTTGGGTTGTGACATGATTATTGTTTTGAAAGGACTCATACGAACATTAAACTATTTGAGTGAACAAAAACATGAGAAAGATTGACAGAATGCGAAATGACGGCATATCTCTCAATAATTTTTTTCTAAAGTACTAGATGCCCCCTACCCCCAGCCCACCCCCACCCCACCGACCCCCTCCATTGCTTTTAAGTAAGAAAACATATCGCTCATTTCACAAGGTCTTAAGTAAAAAAGGATCGAGACCATCCTAAGATGCAAATGGTAAAAAATCCATATTACAAAGAAAACTAGGTGAAATTTAGAAAAATATTCATGAAGAATGCAGACCATTAAAGTGACTTATGGGTCTGGTGAATGTTCTGACATTTTGGACTAGTTATAGTTCCGAAGAAATTTTGCGTTTGAAAAACTACTAGCACATATTATACATGTAAGGTTTCACCAACCCTTGTAAATGATAGCTAGTGTACATCAAAAGGACTTGATAGTTATTGCGTGTTTAATAGGATCAATGTCGAGCATCCTATGCCTTATGGTCTCGCAAAGTCTATCATCAAAAGTTTACAGATGATGCCTAAGGCATGGTTATGCGTACAAACCTACCTTTAACTGCTTGGGGAATATGAAATATCACACGCATCTTCACTTATTCGTTTTTGACCCACAATTGGTCAACCATTCTTTGCATGCCAGTTGGTAACTGGATATAATTCCTGTCATTTTGTGTTCTTACGCATTTTTGGTTGCACTATATATGTGACCTTACGAATCCACATTTTGTGTTCATACTATGATGGGTCATCAAAATGATTAAGTGATTATGTTGGACAAGAATTTCTAATTATTATCCGCATTTTAAAATCTTTGGAAGGAGATTTCTTACCGCTAGATTTGCGGGTTGTCATTTTTAATGGGACAGTCTTCCCATTATTAGGTGGAGATAAGAAAACCTAGGTTTTAAGGGAACGACAGGAATTTTCTGGTGTGTTCCTATTGTGTCTCACATTAATTCTTGTACTCCACAAATGTAAATGTGAAGTGACAAAGAATAATCGATTTCAGAAAGTGCACCGATATCGGTAACGTGACAAGATCACACATACCAGCTGCACATAATCCTTCAAGGTTAGAAATCCTCAGTATGGTGTACACCATAGACAAAGGTGTTTCAACTACACTTGATGGAAGTGTAGTTAAGGCCGTGGATCCACAAAGGAAGATAGAGAGACGACCAGGTTCGATCAATACTCACCTAGAAATAAATTAGATGAGTAAGTCACAACCTAATTTGTATCGTTAGTGAAACCATCTCATTTTATTGACTTTGACTATGTCCATGAATCAATACTGGAGGACGCTCTGAAGTTTTAAATGATTCTAGAGAACAATGAAATCTTGACGGATTATGAGTATGCAGATGAGTCAATGGAAGGATCATGCGTGCGCAGTGATGATATAATCCATAAATAGTTGCTCCATAAGTATAGCACAATGAGATCAAACCATGCTTTATTTTGATTAATTTAAAATAAATAGAAATTTTTCCTATGCAATCCAGGTAGAACTTAGTTCTTCGGCAAATATACGGGTATCTGGTGTGGTAGTGCTAACCAACCAAGTGTAAAGCCTATGGGACATATATGATTATATTTCATAGAGCACAGTGGGAAGAATGAGGTCCCAAAGTATCAAGACTCGCCTTTTGGTGCAAGGTTTCTCACAAAGACTTGGAATTGTTCTCTTGTAATGAACTTTATACTGTTCCGCTACTTAGTTAGGTTGGTAATTTTAAAATGACTTGAAATGCAGCATATGTATGTGGTTGTTACGTATCTATGGAAGATCAAGAGGTAGCATATATTTACAAAAGTATTTAATAGACTTTTATTGCCCAAATCAAATGACTCTAAACCACATAATGCGTTTACAGTTAGATAGAACGCTCAATTATAGATTAAAGAAATCAGGCAGATGCGGTATACCCGTCTAAGTGGCCATTTGATTTGGAGGGGATAGACAAGTAAGTTATTATTCCTTGCGTATTCACAAGAAAGTTCCTAATTTGGAATTGTAGTTATCTTTGTCGATGGTACAGACATGATGGGTACTCTTGATGCAATAAGAGACCTTAAAAGTTATTTAAAATCTGAATTTGAGATGAAAAATCTGGGGAAAGCTCGACCGAATACTTCGCTTGTGGTATATTATTCCACTAGTGTGCATATGTCTAAAGTTTTCAGGAAATTTAACAAAGACATGCATCCTGATAGAACTCCCATGATTATTCGAGGTTCAAATGTAAGTAAGTGACCATTTTGTCTAAAGGAAGATGACGAAGATGTGTTGGGAGATGAAATTCCCATATCTAAGTACAATAGACACATTGTTGTACTTAGTATAATAATGTACTCGATTAAATTTTACATCATCATGGAACTTGTTACCTAGATATAACTCAACGCCAACGCAACGTCATTGGAATGCCATAGTAAATGTAATCATGTAATTAAAAGTAACATTGACATAAAAAAAATTATCCCCACAAAGACATTAAAAGGAATGCTAATGAAAGTGCAATCCAAAAGTTGTTGATTATGAAGGAACAATAATCTCTTCTGCAACGAAAGTAATCAGGGGAGATATGGTAGACTATTTTCTAGGTCATTACTGATATTGATTTCGAAAAGTACATGACTAAAGAAACTTTCTAGAACAAATCTGAAAGTAATCAGGGGGAGATGCCGACATCAGGGGGAGGATCCAAGGATATGATGTCGACATATTTTACTTAGAAATTGAAGTTGTGGTGTACTCTTTTTCCCCTCAATCGAGAATAGTTTTTCCCAAAGGGTTTTATTACTAGAGAAGGTTTTTAGCGAGACAACACTAAAAACATCAAGTATGTTGAACGTAAAAGACATAAAAATCGCGTTGATATTACTGAAAATATTTGAATCAAAGAAATTAAACGTGATATTTTGTTAAGCAACGTAACTTCTAGAATCAACAACATGGTCTTATAAACACTAAAATCACCAAAGTAAAGCCTGATAAACTCCTTTTAACTGCATTAGACTAATAAAAAATTTATGAATCAGGCGGAGCATCTATTGGTGTGTTGAACTATTTTCCTTCACCGAGGTTGCTTTTTCCCACAGGGTTTTGTTACTCGGCAAGGTTTTTAATGAGACAACAACAAACACTGGGAATGTAATTTCCAAGCTAAGGATATTGTTTTTCTCACGAGGATTTTCTTCCTTAAGAGTTGTGAAGAAAATAGTCAACATCAACGGAGCAAAGTGATCATTTGCATTGGATCACCTTTACTTGCATCTGTCACGTAGTACTCTTTTCCATTCGTCAAGGTTTAATCCCACTGGGTTTTTCCTTGTCAAGGTTTTAATGAGGCAACATATTCAAGTCCAACTATGTTATAAGTTTTTTTCCTCTGGGTATTCCTAGCGAAGTTTTAACGAGGCAACATGTGAAGATCGTACAACATGTGAAGTACTACATGTAAAATACAAGATAACATGTGAAGTACTACATGTGATGAGCTGTACCAAGGTTTTGTCCCACTGGGTTTTTGATTTCGGTACAAGTCATCAAAGAGAGAACGACATTTGAAGAACTACATTCAAAGCACTATATGTGAAGCATATGTATAAAGATTTGTTATTGAACCGCACATGGGGAGGTGTTATAGGTCCTATGGCCCATGGTGCGCGGTCCATTAGATGACTAGGTCTTCCCATTCTTGTATATAAAGAACATATATGTATGTAATATGTGATGCCTCTTTATCAATAAGAAGGTCTTCCCCTTATTTAATTGGTACTCCAAAAAGACTGGTATTGTTACTAGTTTTACAGCAGTCAATATCTGTAAAACACAAATATACAATTTCTTTTGGTTAATGAAATGATTACCAGTTGGTCCTATGCAAAAAAAATTATATATAAGCAGTGTTGTACCTATTAAAATGGTGCACGTGCATATACAGTACAAGCTATTCCATAACTGAAAAATGTGTTTTAATATCCAGGCTAAATTGGGGCCTAATACTACCAAATTTCCCTTTCCACTCCAAAAAATGGCTCTGGACTACCAAACTTCTCAAAAATACTAATTTACCCTCAAATTAATTCCTAAAACTATCTCATATAAATACTAATCTTTCCATTTTCAGTAAATAAAAAACAAAAAAACCCTAAACCAAAAAAACTTTCTACTTTCATCCTAATCTTTCCAAATTCTCAAAACTCTAATCAAACTTTTTTTTTGATCCTCTTCTCGGACGTCATCGATCCAACCAAGAAAAAGGTAAATCTTCATTAACCCATTTTAGTATTCACATTTTGTAATGGATCTACATGTTTAAATCTTCGATTTTTTGAAAACAAAACTATCTTATGTTCCTCAGAATCGGCTTATGTTGACATATTGAATAAACTGATTCTGGGTTTTATTCTTCGGCCATGAAGAGCATGCACAGTAATGAACTTATAGAATCGGTTTATATGATATTATCATCAACCAATTCTTGGTTCGTAACCGTAATAGGAAAATACATCACCAGAATCGGTTTATAAGTGCATGAACATCATCCAATTTTGGGTACTTTGTTTTTTTACTTTGCGATTCCACAATCGGGTTTTATGTGCTTGTTAATTTACTGATTTTAGAATTATCCCTTCAAATCCCTTATCACAATCAGTTTTTATATATGTATCACATAAACCGATTGTTTGACATTCTTGTGTATTTTTGTGGCTAGAATCGGATTACACATGTTTAAATATGTACCGATTGTTAACTAGTTGTTGTTGTTGTTTTTTTTTCTTTTTTTTTATGTAGATATGGACTTAAGACACCTAGAGTTTTACACTAGAGATCTCACCTTGGAGGATATTCTTAGGGAACAACAACCAGTGCCAGAAAGAAGCCTCTACAAGTTTGGTTTTAGGTGTGAGACCAATCTTGAACAAGCACTCGCACTGATAGACAAGCTTGCACTGGAAGAGCTTCATGAGGTCATGATGTTATCTAGGACAAGGAGAGACATGATTACAGTTGAGAGGGATCGCCATGGATTTTTGGAAGGTATGTGGGAAGAAATGGCTCAATATGAAGCCATGGATGAAGCAGAAGCTGCTGGTAGTGGTGCTGCAGCTGTTGGTGGTGATACTGCTCATGATGCTGGTGCTCCTGCTCTTTAAATTCCTACTCTTTATGTTTTTAAGTTTAAGTTTATAATACTTGTGGTTGGTTTAGGTTTTTAACACTCTTTTCAGATGGTCAAGGTTAATATTTTGGATGATCATGGTTTGAACTTAATGTTCTTAAAATTTTAATTACAATTTTGTGTATCGCGAAACAATTTTTTATGCATGCTCAAAAATTCTTTTTTCAAAACACAGGAAATAAATCGGTCTACTTGATATGTCAACATAAACCGATTGCTTAGGGTTCATAAAGGAATCGTTTTATGTGTGGGTTTAGGATAATCCGATTTTTCATACCTTTAAACTTCTGTTTATTTCTGCGTCTTTTCAAGCTAGAATCGGACCACATGTGCATTTGTATAAACCGATTACTCTTGGTGAAAATTTAAAAAAAATTCATGTCGTTAATCGGTTTATTCTGGAAACCATAAAGACCGATTCTAGGTGGCATAAAACACAATCAGATTATATTGAGCTTCGAGAAGACCGATCGTTCCAAAATTATTATACTTTTTTCAAAAAAAAAATAGCCGTTGGGCCCTTTCTCTATATATAGAGACCTCATCCTTGGACCCCATTTGCCCTAAAATTGCTAATTCTATTCCCTCTCACTCCATATACTCCACAACTACTCATTTCATACCTAAACTACTCATTTCTATACAAAACAACACACACCTATTTACATAAAACTATGACATCATTTGATTCAAATGAAGATTTGGCAATCACCCAACCATGGTATGCGGAAACACGAATCAAAAATCAGTCATCCGCAAGGGTAGATGCCGAAACCTTTTGGACAAAGGTGCACAACAAATATAGGAAATATTTTGGGAATCCTAATGGAAGAAGTGTTCAACAAGTCCATGATAGGCACCGAGTTATCGAAGATGCGATACTTGCTATAGAACATCGGAATTTGGACGCTACCTACTTTAACTTTTTCATTAAACGATTTGTAAGTATTTTTGTGGTATATCCATGTTGTTTTATCTTCCAACGTAACGTCACTAACTAAGTAAGTTTGTGCTGTGTTTTTGTAGCATGAAGTCGTGAAAGCGCACTACTTGGAGAAAATGAGGGAAGCATTCGCATTTGACTTCATGGTATCCAAAATTCCAAAATATGCCCCGGATATGATGGAGGGTGAATCGGACTCGGATTCCTCCGACGAAGATTGATGGTTATGGAAGTTCTTATGTAGGTTTTGTGGATATACCTCTATGTAAACCCTCGTGAGACTATAGCTCGTCCACTAGGGTCACCTAGGGGTTGAAAGGCTTGATGCACATGCTAAGTGCATTCGTTATTCCTACGACTAGGAGTAGATATGAAATGAATGAAAAAACTTATGAAAAGGTAACAATCGTTCATATATGACTACACAAAATCCGATTGTCGGAATCGGATTTTATCTATGGCTTACTTAAACCGATTCTGCAAGTCATCTGTTAATTTCGAAAACACTACCCAGAATCGGTTCACAAATGCATTAACATAAACCGATTATGGATTGTTTTTCCGAAGAAAAAAAATCAAAAATTTCAGTTGTTTGATTCAAATGAAGATCGGTTTACATTGGTTGATCTCACCTCTAACCTGGTTGATTAACACTAATACAATTAATTAACGCTAATTAATAAGGGTTAAAATAGATAGTTAAATAATAATTGGATAAGGGGCTGTGAGAAAACTATTTCTAGTGACCATTTTCATCGTCTAATTATAGGCCCCAAATAAGTGTACTAGGACCCAATTTTGTCGGCATGTTTAAGGGAAATTTTTGAAATTTATTATATTATTATTTCATCGAATTTATTGTTTTAGTACTAGCGGCCCGAATCGGGACTAAAAATTTTATTATTTTAGCAGACTATTATATTATCGAGTATTATTTTAAAAAAATTTTACTGTAATTATAACTTGAACTTACCATTATAGTCTGGATTTTTTTGAAGCAGGGCCTCAAACCAACAGCACCTTCTAGTTAGAATTCTCTTTTTCACGGCAATGCGGCCATCAATCTACGCCTAGATCTTTGGATGGACAGTAGTTGGAGTAAGTGCTGCGATTTTTGATTTATTTTGGCGAGAAAGTAAATAAACATTTAGAGAGAATTTTTTCTGAATTATGAGAATCAAATGGGAAAACTAAACCTTGCCCAAGTGAGCATATCTGTTCGCATCCCTCTTATACGTGGTACATAGGAAGGTTACGGACTTCGACAATCAGCCTAGGTGTAGTAATAGTTTGGCCAGGTTAAATATTTTTAAAAGTTGAAGGTTACATTAAAGTTTAAACCTCAAAGAGGTTTACTACCTACGAGCTCAGGTAGCTAGGAAAAGAAAGAGAACTCCTCCCACCCCGATGCTGACGAGTTTCGAACCCAGATCGCTGGTATCATCACCCGACGATTTTACCACTGGTATTACAGTGACATCTGCAATCAGGTTAATAGTTTGGACAGGTTAAATATTAATATGTTCCAAATATTATATAAAATAATAATTTCACTAGAAAATAAAAAATAATTTTCATACATTTGCATGAAAAAAAATTGTATAAAAATCTTTTTTCATCAAAATTAATAAAATTTATTACTTTAAAAACAAATGCATGCCGTTCTAAAAATATTTCTTTTCTTTTTTATCTTTTTTTAATTGGATAAGGGGTTATGACAAAACTATTTCTAGCGACCTTTTTTGTCATCTAGCTATAGGCTCCAAATAAGTGTACTAGGCCCTAATTTAGCCAGGATGTGTAAGGGGAAATTCTGAAATGTATTATATAATAATTTCATCGAATTTATTATTTTAGCACTAAGGACCCGAGTCGGAACTGGAAAATTTTATTATTTTAGAAGACTATTTTATTATCGACTATTATTTTAAATTTTTTTTACTGTAGTTACACCTTGAACCTACCATTATAGTTTGGATTTTTTTTGAAGTAGGGCCTCAAACCAACATCACCTTCTAGTTAGAAACGTTGTACTTTTTTATCACGGAAATGCGGCCATCAACCTACCCCTAGATCTTTGGATGGACAATAGTTGGAGTAAGTGTTGCAATTTTTGTTTTATTTGGACGAGTAAATAAAGATTTAGAGAGATTTTTTTCTGAAATATGAGAACCAAATTAATGGGCAAACTAAACCTTTCCCAAGTGAGTATATTTGTCCGCATCCCTCTTATACATGGTATATAGGAAGGTTACCGACTTCGATAATCAACTCTCGTGAAGTAATAGTTTGGTCAGGTTAAATATTAATAGGTTTCAAATATTATATAAAATAATAATTATATTAAAAAATAATTTTCATACACATGCATAAAAATATTTTGTATAAAAATCTTTTTCCATCAAAATTAATAAAATTTATTACTTTAAAAACAAATGCATGCCCGTTTTAAAAATATTTCCGTCAACGTTTTTTTTTTTATCTTTTTTTATATTTTCCACTTTTAAAAATCTATTTCGGTATTTGTCCTTAGATTTTTTATTTTAATTTTTTAATATGGAAATTTTTATTTTTTCCAAAAACTTTTTAAAATTAATATATAATTATTGTATGTACAAATTAATAAATTATTATTTTACCGATTAATCTCTTTATAGTAATAGGATTTGGGTGGTCCCAAGCCTCTCATTTTAAAGATGTTTCTGTGTTGTCTTGTAAGGAGGTGAATCGGCTAGATTCATTTACGATTCACAAGTATGAGTCGACTATCAGAACGATTGTGAAAAACATTATATACTCATCAAAGGAGAACAATTTTCGAGGAAAATGAAAATCATTATATACTCACCAAAGGAAAACAATTTTTGAGGATCAGAAAGAAGTCAACCAACCGGTGGGGAGACTTTATTTTGCTTAATAAATCACTTGTTTAGCTTTCGATAAGTCCGGTTTTCTCCTTTCTTTTTCTTTAAATCTTGGTTAAAATTAGGGTTTTCGTTTCAAACTGTGGATTCATTTTGTGTTTTCTCTATTTGCAGCTTAAGAAGATGATTCATCACCTCAACTTGATGCCAAGATCTAGTAACCCTAATCACCATGTGATCCCTGAGGGTACTGAGGAACATCCACATGATATGTGTATGGAGCCAATTCCAGTCAGAGTCTGTTCCAGTGATCAGCCTCCAGCTTCTGTAATTGCTATTTTTGTTCGACTCACAGGATATGAAACCCGCTAATTTCTGACTTCTTGTATTCATCCATAGCATTCTCGTGACACTTGTGGGCGTCCATCTGGTCGCTTCCAACCTTCACGATCCTTTCAGGGGTAATAAACTTCAGGGATTGATGATATGAGGATGTGACTGTACCGATCGCATGCATCCAGTCCCGTCCTACGATCGCAATATAAGGAGCTCGACAATCAAGTAACAAGAAATTGCCTAGAACAGACTTTTCAGCCACTGTTATAACCATCTTCACTTTCCCAACTTCCTTTGTAACTTCGCCACTGAAACCGATAATTGTATTTTCATCCTCTTCGATCAAGTCGTGTGGGAGATCCATAGAGGAATAGGCTCCTGAAAACAGCATGCTCACTGAGCTTCCCATATCCACCAGAATTCAGTGTACATGGAACATGCCAATCCAAGCTGTTATAACGATAGCATCATTGTGGGGAGCATATACACCTATCATGTCTGCTTTAGAGAACTCGATCCTTGTGCATCCAAGCTCCGAATTTCTGCTCCATTTCCACTGACATAATCGATGTGATTTCTCACGTACCATTCCTTTAAATGCCTGAGTTTTCTCTTGGTATCGTCTTCCGATGCCCGTCTGGTCATTGAATAGATCCTGGCATGACTCACATTAATCACATGTGCATTAATCACATGTGTTGTGCCAAATTTTCATGAACCTTTCCCAAAATCCCTTTTCACGTACTCTTGTAGATTTCCAGCTTCTATCATTCACTGGACTTCGTTCTGTAAGGAGAGATATTTCTCAGTCTTGTGACCAATGTCTTTATGATAATTGCAGTATTTGCTCTTATCACGTGTCTCCGCTGGCAAAGGTCGTGGGGGGCTAAATCTTTGCTTATTTTTTCATACAACTCTTTAAGCTGAATGTTCAATGGTGTCAACTTCATATCATGATGTTTCTGATATCCAATTTCCATTAGTTCTCCTTGATTTTTCTCTTGAACTTCACCTCGATCGTTATGCGTTCCACTCGAACGGTTCTTAGACTTGTCTTTCTTCCCATCATTTAGTTGATTGGATGATCTGTTAACATATCTCGAGCTTTGGAATCATCCTCAACTCGAGCGTATTCTTCTGCTCGATCATAAAGTTCTTACATAGTCTTTGGTGGTCTCTTGACCAAGGAACCGTACACACCTATTTGATCATGGTATGCCTGTTTGTAAGCCGCGATGACGACTTGATCGTTGAAACCATCCACATCGGCCAACTCTTGCTTGAAGCATCGAGTAAACTATCTGATGCTTTCCTCCTTCCGAATTCCTAGAAGGAACAATGCATGGCATCCCTTCCTATCACGTTTGTTGTATTTGTGGTGAGAGCATAATTCACCAACCAACTTATGGTAAGTCCCGATGGACTGTGCCCGGAGCTGATTGAACTACTTTATTGTTCCACCAGTCAGTGACTATGGAAACATTTTGCACATCAACTCAACATTGTACTGCCACAGAGTCATGGCAGTTTCATAATGTAAACATGTTGATCTGGATCATCTGTTTTCTCATCGAATTATGGCAGCTTTGGAACTTGAAAATTCATTGGCGGTCAGAAATCTCTGATATTCAGTTTGAAATGAGCTCTTACGGCTCGATGTAACCTGTCTATCCGTTCTTCTCTGGAGTGACTTTTCGACATTACTTTCTCGATCATCTTACAAAGGCGGGCATCAGTTATTTCGTTTACGTCGCCATCTGAGGAACTGTCTTCCTGCTCATAGTCCTGGTCCTCTGGAATATGGGCTTTAGTTCTTATTCTTTTTCTTTGGGGTCCAGTGGACTATCTTACAGCCCTTCCTTGCTCCGAACGAGCATAGTAATCGTGCGAAAATTCTTTCTCATCGTGCTGATCTCGAACCTCATCTTCGTCATTCCTGAGACGTTTTGAACGGGTGGTAGTTCTAGCTGTACTATGCTGAGTTGTAGTTGTCCATGTTCGGGTTCCTGCTTGCCGGGCTCGTACACACCATCGTCTAGGTAGATCTCTAGTGACCAACAGATTTTTCTCTGATCTATCAAGATCGATCACTTCTATGTTTTGGTCTGCAGCTTGTGGGCTAACTCAACTTCCAAGGAATTCACATACAGACCGACCCTTCTGGATGTTCAGATTACCGGTCCTTGGTCGATACTGGTTCTCACGTTCTAATCTCAGGAGATCATTCTCTTTCTCCACCTCGTTCAGCCGATAACGCAACAGTTCTTCCTATGTACTAGGAGTCACGGTCCGTACATCTCGCAGATCCCCTCGATCGTCATTCCTCCTTGACGGGATGCCGAATACATGCCCTTTGTTTACTCGAACTCATTGGTTTTTTCCATCAGGTATGGAGCCAACATCCATTTCTTCGTCTTCGATCATCTGTTGTTTTTCGCTTATTCGTTTATTCATATATGGGGTTATGTCATGAACACGATCTCGATCCTGACCACGATCTGGGGTTCCGTCACGAACACGATCTCGATCTCGACCTTGTCTGTTTCCGGTGGGTGCTGCGGGTGCTGACTGAACCTCAATCTCGTTCCTTTCAACATCGCGTCTCCTGAAGTGCCAATGATTGCTAACAGAATCGACCCTTCGTGCAGTTTTTTTGACTACTTCCATACCTCGATTCGGGAAAACAAGATTATCTTTTCTCGATTTCCCCTTAGTCGACGCCAATGCTTACATGGTAAAATATTTCTACCTCAAACACGAATCTGATGGTCGAAACGCAAACCCTCCAATGCTTAAGTTAGCTTGAGTTTTTCATAGGAATTTTAGTGGTCAAGATTGCATACCTTTTTGGGTTTTGAACCCATGTATTTATATGATGCGAATTAGGGTCTTGCCTTAATTTCGAGGTGCGCATGAATCGTCTTAACTTGCCCTGCATGCCTCCTGGCATAAATTGTATGAATTTTCCTTGCATGCCTCCTGGCATAAATTACACTAATTTTCCCTGCATGCCTCCTGTCATAAATTTTATTAATCTTCCCTGCATGCCTCCTGGAATATTCGAGAACATTCCCTGCATGACCTGGCTAGCAGCCCTTCTAGATGTCTCCAGAAACTTCCTCTAAGGTTATGGAATTAACCAAGCAAAATGGCGCAAAGGGTTGGTCCAAATAAATGATTACAAATTCCAAGCCCAAGAAGAATAGTTTGCCTAATGCCACAGTGGGGCGTATAAATCCGCTAGGCTAACAGCGTGGGGCGGAAAAATCAGGTGAGCCATTGGCTTGGCTCAACTATCAACTCAGTCAGCTGAACCGACTCGGTTGGCTCGGCTGGGTGGAAACATCCTGCAGAACAAATGAGTGGGATGGATAAATCCAGTGACCATGGAAAAAAACAACACGCGAAATACAGGAGTACCACTACTGCTGCCGGTAGGGATTCGGTTCGGTCGCCGGGGTAGGCCGCCAGGGTAGGCCTAGTTGGCTATATTTGACTAATAAAAGGATCATATTAGGCCCAAATAAGCCAATTTCTAGTGTGAATTATTAGGGTACAAACAGTGGTACTTCTTAGGGCTGTGCAAAAAAACCGGAACCACGGATTTAACCCGTATCCGTCCGCAAAATTGCGGATTTCATCCAAACCGTAAGACATATGGGCCGGACACGGGTGGGATTCTCAAATCCGCACGCGTTGCTGTTGCGGTTGTCCTTTGAAAACCGCGGATTACCCGCACTGTAGGTTAGTAAAGTAAAACCTTATAACATAAGACAGGCCCAGACCCCAATTCAATAGCATTGTCTTCCACTAGGCTTAAATGGGCTTCCACTAGGCTTCCAATTCAATTCAATAGTAAAGTAAAACCTTAAATGAGCTTCCACTAGGCTTTACGCAACGGTAGTAACGACTACCAACTAAAAACACGATGCCAAAGACAGGCCCAGATCTCTTTTTTTTTAATCCCTAATCCGCGGTTAATACGCAACCGGACCGCACAATCCGCGGATGTAAAATCCGCGGGTGATTGGGCCGGTCACGGTTTGATTTCTCAAATCCGCAGCTTTGACGGTTTGGTTGCGGGTGACCCCTAATCCGCAACCGTCCGTCCGTTGCACACCCCTAGTACTTCTGGAAGTGATGGTGGAGTGTTTATGTTTGATAGACTTTGTAGTATTTTGTTTTGTTTGAGGGATGTAGATCTCTAGGATATCAATGTATTGAAGGAACTGATGGTGTATTCTCTTGTTTACTTGTTCTTGTTGAGGTTGGGTTTTAGTAATGTTAATATTTTTTGAATGGTACTTGTTTGTTGATTTTGAGTAAAATGGTTGATTTTTTTCTTTCTGTGAACTTCAGTAATAGTGAATGCAGTATTGTAAGTGCAACAATTGATGACAATCTTGATGAAGGAACTTGAAATCCGAAGATAGATGGTAACATAAAATTGAATAGAGTAGTTTATGAATTACTAAGAGAAGCTAGGAATTGCATTGGAGAAATCTACAGAACTTCAAGTAAAATCACTGTTTACGTCGTTTCGATTAAGCAGAGCTTTTCCTTTTCCAAAAAAAGTGGTTCAGGAACCCCTTATCCATGGAATAAATGATAGTGGTTGGAACAAATTTTATCCCCTCCATTTCAGGAAAAATAATACTTTTGTTTATTGTTTTCATTTTTTCCGTTTGGCATTTTTGTCAATAATGAAAAAGAATAAATAAAAATAGTACTTTTTCTGCAATGGAGGCAGTATAATTGTATTTTTATTTCTTTGGTGAAAAAGTGAGTAAAGTTTCGGACAGGAAACAGTATCTCGAATATAAGAACCAAATGAGCAAACTAGACCTAGCCCAAGTGAGTTATTTGGTTAACTATGTACCGGTTTGCTTCCCTCTCTTATAAGTGATATGTTTTGGTTGGACCAGAAGGTCACTGATTTCGAAAAATTCAGCCCCCATTAAGTAAAATTTCCCTCAAACATACAAAATACAAAGAAAATGAACATGAGAAATATCATTAATTAAAATTGAAAAGTAAGTCAAAAACAAAAGATTACTCGAAACAAAAAAGATATAAAGAGGTACGTTATTGTAAACCTTGCAAACGTGAGGGAAGAGTTCTCCCCTTCTTCCGCCAGATACTGCTCAGAAGCCACATGATTAATTCCGCTACGGAAGAAGTGATAAATCCGTTGCACAAGCAGATAGTAAAGATTCTGTTGTATAGTTACAACAATTTATCAATCATATCAGAGGATTTTGGATAGATTGGTGATAATTCACCTCCTGAATCGAAACCCGAGTCAATTTTTGTGCTAAGAAGCGCATCCAAAGAAGTTAAAACTTCATTAAAGTTCAGATAGAAAAGAGAGAGAGGTTCTTACAGGGTATTAAATACCAATCAAATAACCCTAGCAAGACTCAATGGATGCAACACACCTGTCGACATCTGATACCTCTAGCCCTCAAGGATTTAAGCACACACAGGATTACTAACATCACCTCCTAAAGTAACTAACTTAATTATTGAGCAGTAACTCTAACTATCACACTGTGACATTTCCTTCCCCTGAAAAAGATCCTTATCCTCAAGGATAAACTTAGGTAGTGATCTCTGACATTTGAAACGTCCTCCCAGGTAGAATTTTCTGGAGATGAATTGGTCCATTGGATTAAAACTTGTCGAACCAATTGCTTTCCTCTTAACATAGTACGGCTGCGCAAGACTTGTTGAGGCACCATGATAACTGCACCTTCATGATCAACAATTGGTAATGTGGTGGAGGGCGTGTGCTTGAGTCCAATGTGTTGCTGAGCTGAGACACATGGAATACAGGGTGAATGCGTGCATGAGAAGGAAGCTCCAATTTGTAAGCCACTGGTCCAACTTTCTGCAACTCCTGAAATGGTCCATAGAACTTGGAGGAGAGTTTAAAATTCTTACGCAGGGAAAGAGAGGCTTGTCTGTAGGGATGAAGTTTCAAGTACACCATATCTCTTACTGCAAAGGATCTATCCTTTCTGGATTGGTCAGCATACAGCTTCATCCTCTCTTGAGCTTTGTGAAGAGATTCCTTGAGTATATCAAGAAGAGCTGCTCTTTCCTTAAGGTAAACTTCAACTGCCTCTACTGAAGTAGTGATCTGAGAAGGAAAAGCTAATTGAGGAGGTACATACCCATAGAGAGCTTGGAATGGAGAGATCTTCAAGCTGGTATGAAAGTTGTTATTGTACCACCATTCAGCTAGAGCTAGCCACTCACTCCATTTGCTAGGCTTGTGTGATATACCTTAAGTAAGTTTCCAAGCAAGCATTCATTCTTTCAGTTTGGCCATCTGTCTGGGGGTGATAAGATGTGCTTAAGTTCAGACTTGTCCCAAAGGCTTTGAATAGATCTTGCCAAAAATGGCTAGTAAAGACTTTGTCCCTCTCAGATACAATGGATGAAGACAGTCCATGTAATTTGAATACTTGAGTGAGAAATGCCTTTTCTACAGTAGCAGCTGTGAAAGGGTGTTGAAGAGCCACAAAATGTGCATATTTTGTTAACCTATCCACAATTACCATGATTACACTCTTCTTGTTGCTGATGGGGAGACCCTCTATAAAGTCCATAGTAATATGCTTCCATGCTTGCTCAGAAATGGGGAGAGGTTGAAGCAATCCAGCAGAATTAGTAATGTCACTTTTGTTCCTTTGACATACTTCACATTGAGAAACAAACAGCACAATATCTCTATGCATTCCTTCTCAATAAAAGTGACTTCTAGCTCTAACAGAAGTTGCTTGAATACCTGAATGGCCACCAATGGCAGATGCATGAAGGGAAGTAAGAAAGTTGTGTCTGATGTTGCCTCCCACTCCAATGTAGAGTTTATTCTTGTATCTCAGAACTCCATCTTTATAAGTAAAGTTTTGAACACTATTAGGATTGAGGAGAAGTTGGGTAATAAGCTGATGTGCTTTGTCATCATTGTCATAGCTAGTGGTAACTTCCTGAACCCATGTTTGTGTAGAGAGAACCAATGAATGGCAAGTAGCAGACTCAGCAGGCCTTCTTGATAGAGTATCAACTACTACATTGTCTGAGCCTTTTTTGTACTCAATAGTGTAATCGAAACCCAAAAGCTTGATTAACCATCTTTGTTGTAAGGGAGTTGTTATCTTTTGCTCAAGAAAATATTTCAGTCTCTGGTGATCTGTTCTGATGATGAACTTGGTGCCCTGTAAGTATTGTCTCCATCTTTGCACATCCATGACAATGGCAAGAAATTCCTTTTCATAAGTAGAAAGTGTTTGAGCTCTTGGACCTAAAGGTTTGCTGAAAAAAGAAATTGGTCTGCCTTCTTGCATTATGACTGCACCTTAACATGTGTCACTTGCATCACTTTCTACAATAAAAGGCTTAGTGAAATCTGGTAAAGCCAAAATGGGAGCAGTGGTCATTGCCTGTTTGAGCTGTTCAAATGCAGTGGTTGCAGCTGGACTCCACATGAAGGAAGTCTTATTTAGAAAAGATGTTAATGGTTTACTAATCAATCCATACCCCTTGACAAATTTTATGTAGTAACCAGTAAGTCCTAGAAATCCTCTCAACTCCTTAATGGTCTTGGGTAGTGGCCAATTCTGCATACAGGCAATCTTAGAAGGATCAGCACAAACACCATTAGCTGTAATTATGTGACCAAGATACTCCAAAGAAGGTTGGCCAAAGCAACACTTAGACAGCTTAGCAAAAGACAATCTTCAAATGCTCTAAATGCTCCTCCATACTTGAGTTGTAAACAAGGATGTCATCAAAGAAGACAAGGACAAATTTCCTCAAGTAAGGTTGAAAAATTTCATTCATTAATGCCTGGAAGGTAGCAGGAGCATTTGTCAGGCCAAATGGCATGACTTTAAACTCATAATGCCCTTGATGAGTTCTAAAAGCTGTCTTGAATATGTCCAAATCATGAACTCTAATTTGATGATAACCAGCTCTAAGATCAATCTTGGTGAAGATAATTGCACCTTTTAGCTCATCCAATAATTTATCCACAATTGGAATTGGAAATTTATCTTTAATGGTGATGTTGTTGAGTTTTCTGTAGTCCACACAAAACCTCCAAGAATTATCTTTCTTTTGGACCAATAGAATTAGTGAAGCAAAAGGACTGTGACTAGGCTGAATGATGCCAAAATGAAGCATGTCTTTCACAAGTTGCTCAACTGTAGCTTTTTGAATATATGGGCATTTATAAGCTCTCTGGTTAACTGGTGTTGAAAGTGGTTGCAATGGAATTTTGTGATCCAAACTTTTTTGAGGTGGAAGTTTGGTGGGATCCTGAAATATGTCATTGAATTCTTGTAATAATGGTGAAATAGCTGCAGGAGGGTTAGAAGGTATAGTGGTAGAGATGGAAAATAAATGACCTATCACCCTATGAGAAGTTTTGGAAATGAACCTTTTGATAGCTGAGCCAATCATCATGAGTAATGAATTATTTGGTGGAGCTCCCTACAATGTAATTTTCTTGTTATGGTGCTTGAAGGAGATACTCAACTTAGAGAAGTTAAATAGGACACCACCCAATTTCCTGAGCCAATCAGCTCCCAGCACTATGTCACAGCCTCCTAAAGGTAAAATCCTCAAATCTTCAGTAAACTTATGGCCCTGCATACTCCATTGCAGTTGAGGACATACACCAGTACAGTAGAAACTCTATAAATTAATGCTGTCGTGACCATCGAAATTTATTAATTAAACGAGATATTAATTAACCGATAAATTAATAATTATTAGTTTATATAATATTTTATTAACTTATAGATAAATTTCATATTCATAAGGTTAGAAAAAATTGATGCTTTCGTCATTGTAAACTTCGATCAATAAATAACACAAGTTATAAATAATTTGGATGAACATACAGACAGTGAAATCACTCAAGACTTGCAAAATTTGATCGAGAAATTGGGCTATCGCAGTTCAATGATTGTCGAAGATGTCCCAAATTATCCGAAAGAAAATGAAGTTATACAGTTGTTGACTGATGAAGAAATAATCGAGAGCGTTATGGGAACTGATAAAGATGTGGAAGAAGATGATGAAAATTCTACAATAAACCCTCCTTCACGAAACGAGGCTATTAAAGAGGAAATCACATTGAATAATTTCTTGCTGAGCCATGAGAAAACAACACCAAAAATTCTTACAATGATAAGAAAAATTAAAGACGAAATTTAATGCGATATTGATTTTAGCAAAAAACAGAAGTCATTAAATCATTTTTCAGAAAATCTTCGTAAATCACTAATGTATTGAATATATATATATATGCATTATTAATTTATATTTCATATGGGGTCTACATAGGTAATCAAAAATGTATTATCTTATAATTTTAGCGAATTATTAGTTTGGCACGTTGTCCCCGACTCTGGACCGAACAAAAATATTATTTAAGAGAGTTTATTAAATAATCGAGTATTAATTAAAAGAGTTTCTACTGTACTTATAGTTTTGTCACCATTGGCAGGAGTCATCATCATAAGAGCAGTTTGACTGATAGTGCAATGAATGTTAGCAGCTAAAGAACTGTCTATAAAGATAGTTGTGCTACCTGAATCGATTAATATGGACACCTTGTGCTTGTGGATAATGCCAGGAATACTTATGGTGTCCCCTGTAACAGTACCTGTTAGAGCATCTCCATGTCAGATTGCACTGGAGATTCCACATCTTCCTCAAAAACATCTTCTTCTTCTTCAGTTTCGTGTGAGTCAGAAGGTTCCGTTTGTAACATGAATATCTTTTGTTTCCCTTTGCAAAGGTGGCCTGGCTCGTAAACAGCATCACAATTATAGCAAAGTCCTTGGTCTCTTCTCTTTTGCATCTCCTCTGGAGTGAGTCTTTTAATTGTGGGGCTTGTAATGGTAGGCTTATACTAAGGGGTGAAAAAAGATTTTGGTGTTTGAGGTGTGGATTTTGGGGAAGTTAAAATGGGCTTAGGTGGAAAAGAGGGTGATGAGTATTGTCTGTTAGAAAAATTTGAGGTATTGAAAGATCTAGTGAATTGTCGGGTAGTTGTAGATGTTAAATTGACCTTCTGCTCTTGTACTCTAGCCAGTGAAAAATCCTTAATAAGTGTTTCAGGCTGAAACATGGACACAGACTTACCTATTTCCTCCTTGAGACCATTCAGAAAACCAATAACAAAATAACTCTCAGTAAGAATTGGATTCATGTTCAACATTAATGACTTTAAAGACTCAAATGCCTCATAATAATCATCCACAGTAGAAAGTTCAACCAATTTATTAAAGTTACCGACAAAATTTTCTTCAATTGGATTTTCAAATCTAACAATCAAATGAGTAGCTAGATCTGGCCATGTAATACGATTTCCATTAACTTGAAAATTTAAAAACCATTTTTCAGCTTTACCCTCTAAGTAAATAGCAGCAATGTTTACCTTCGGATGGTCTTGAATTCCATTAAGCTTGAAATATCTTTCGCTTTTTTGAATCCATCCTCTTGGATTATCACCATCAAACCGTAGGAAATCTAGCTTAGGAACAAACCGTAGGAAATCTAGCTTAGGAACTCTGTATTGAGGAACATTGTATGATGGAGGTGTGAAGGATCGAGTCTCGTTAGCTCCTGAATTAGATCCAGTATCTTTCTCAGGAGTTTGCTGAGATTTCTCAAGAAACTTGAGGAGTGTGTCGAACTGTTTGGTTAGTTTATCGACTGCACCACGAACATCAGACACTTTAATAGTAAGTTTATCATAAGATCCTTTGAGTTTATCGACATCTGATTCAACATCTTTCAAAGTCATGATGAAAAAAAAAATTGAGGGTTGATTGAGTGAAATGGAACGGCTCTGATGCCAAATGATGTATAGTTACAACAATTTGTCAATCAGATAAGAGGGTTTTGGATAGATCGGTGATACTTCACCTCCTGAATCGAAACCCAGACCTGCCAAGAAGCGCAGCCAAAGAAGTTAAAACTTCATTAAAAAATAACCCTATCAAGACTCAATGGATGCAACACACGTGTCGACATCCGATACCTCTAGCCCTCAAGGATTTAAGCACACACATGATTACTAACAGCACCTCCTAAAGTAACTAACTTAACTACTGAGCAGTAACTCTTAACTGTCACACTGTGACAAATTCAGACATGCAAGTTTCTTCGTGTATAACTTTAAAGCTTCTCCCCTCCTCAAAGCTTCTGCTCTCCTCAAACTCGGATAATCCTCAGGACCTGCTTTTCGAGGCCCAAAAGGCCACTGGAAGAAAAAAAAAATTGCATGCACTATAAATTACTGCACAAGGAACTCATTATACCTGCACAACTTAAACCAGGGATAGATTGTAGATTGATGAATCGCACAAAGATGCATACTCAGGTGGTAAAAAGTTCAACAACTAACCAAAACCTAACACAATTTTTTTCCTCTTTGTCTAGAATGGGAATCTAAAGTGATTTCAGTTGTGTATCAATGGGAGATATGAGTATCTATCAAAGGTTATCTTTGCAGGTATATTATTTTTGTATACCGAAAATTCATTTCTATTTGCATGTTCATGAATACGGGTTGAAGCAGTTCTTATCTACAAAGTGGAGTCTGTATAAAAGACTAAAACATAAATGCATAAACCAAAAAGGATTTCACAAAGACTCTTACCTTTTTATTTGGATTAGGATCAAAATAATACTCAAGTTGTTTATGACAGTCGGCTTGCAATGTTTCCCTAGGGGTCCTATCATACCAGCCCTCTTTATCCCCAAATTCCGAGTAGGGAGGCATAGTACCTGAAATATCATAACCTTTATAGGAATAAGGGAGGTATGTGGTGTATGAGGAGGGAAATGGGGTTGAAGGGTAGAAATGAGGAGGGTAAAGTTGGTAACCATCTGGAGACTCGGCAGGGAGGAATTCAGGAAGTGGGTTAGAAGGGTTGAAATGAGGAGGGGAAGGTGGTCGGTAACCCTCTGGACACGCGGCAGCGAGGTAGTAAATATAAGGAGGCTGATAACTGCCATCGCAACAGAGTCTGACCGGAACTGACTCCATACTCGTATAATGTAGATGCTCCTCAGCACCATCAGGGATCACATGGTGATTAGGGTTACTAGATCGTGGCGTCAAGTTGAGGTAATGATTCATCTTCGTAAGCTGCAAACAGAGAAAAAACACAACACGAACCCACAATTTGAAACGAAAACCCTAATTATAACCAAGATTTACAGAAAAGAAAAAAGAGAAAACCGGACATATCGCAAAGCTAAACAAGTGCTTTGTTAAGCAAAATCATGTCTCTCTGATCCTCTTTCTCTCCGCTGTTGGCTAAACACGCAATTGCTTTCCTTCGAAAATTCTTCTCCTTCGGTGAGTATTATATTGTTTTTCAAAACCGCTCTCGTGGTCGACTCGTATTTGTTAATGGGTCTAGCCGATTCACCTCCTTACAAGACTAGTTATGACTTATAACTTCAACTTACCAGGGTTAGCATAGTCCGGATATTTTTTGCAGTAGGGCCTCAAACCAACAGCACCTTCTGGTTAGAAACGTTGTTCTCTTTAATTCATCTGCGGTAAACATTAATCACCGCAATGCGGCCATCAACCAACCCCTAGATCTTTGGATGGACAGTAGTTGGATGCAATTTTTGATTTATTTTGGGGAGAAAGTGAATCAAGATTTAGAGAGAATTTTTTTCTTGAAATGTGAGAATCAAAAGGGCAAACTAAACCTTGCCCAAGTGAGCACATCTGTTCGCATCCCTCTTATACGTGGTAGATACGATGGTTACCGACTTCAACAATCAGCCCCGCGGAGTAAAAGTTTGAATTACTGACATCGCCCTCGTTAAGAAGAAGGGAAGATGCTAGGGAGACCCGGCTTCTCACACCACCTTTTTACACCCCTATGTGTCATCTAAACTTGACACACATGGATGTAAAATTTTGGTGTCAAATTTTTGGGGTTTTTCTAGCATTATTGAAGAAAAAGTTCGGATTAGAGGCGTAGGCCTTACACTGCACAACTCATAAAGCTGCTGGCTGAGTTCACGCAGCTTAAGTGGAGCTTTCAGCACGGTGGTTTTCCCAAGATTTTATAATGGAGTGGAAGGGTCAATGTCACATTCTGATTTCTAATGATTGAGCACGAGAAGAACCTATGGTTAGACAGCAAAAGATGTGTTCTTACAAATTTAAGCATGTAACAGTTGAAAGTTTAGGGGTTTGAACTTGGGAACGTAACTCTCTCCAAAACTGGGTTTGAAACCATTTTGGGCTCTCAATGACAATGAGTTCGCAAATTTTGATTCTAGAAAGATACTCGTGACCTCACTTGCAGAAAAAGAGACATCCAAGATTTTCCAGGATGGGCAGGATGAGGAAACATCAAACATCTCAAGCTCAACGAATTTAAGGATACATACCGATGGTGAAATCCCGCAAATCTCACCAACAATCACAAAATCGGCAGGCCACCACCCTTGGAGATAAACAGGGCCACGTTTTGGTAGTGGGTCTCACCAATTCTGCGAGTGTCAGTGGGATTCGGGACTTCTTCCTCGGTATCTCTATCATTTTCGCATCGACATTGTCAGCTTGAATTACAAATACAAGAAAAGATAACAGAGAAACTCTCCCAAAACACTATACCCTAAATTTGGGTAACTATTAACCCTTTTAGGGCATAGTGTTTCGGAGAGTTTTTTGTGTTTTTTTAGAAGGACTTTTACATATATTACAACTAAAAAGAAAACTGCACTTTTAAATGCTAGCAAGAAAGAATAAAAGGCAGCAACCCTGCCTAATTAATAACTAAATTTTCTTCGACTACGCCATAACATGTTGTCTAAACCAGCCTACGCATACACTGTTAACTGGACAAAGTGATTTATGCAAGTGGACAAAGCAAGACTGGTAGTTCTTCTATAATTCAGAAAGCAAGACTGGTAGTTCTTCTATAATTCAGAAAGCAGAAACAATGGTTGTGAATGAGATAAATGAACACCATAAAAAGAACAAAAAGAAAAAGACACAGAACCATCAAGCACGAAACTAAAAACCAACAGATAAAGATCTGCAATCAACTCTTGACTAATGAGGCTGTGATCTTATTCGTACAAGAAGATAATGTGGTTGTACCAGCAGACTGATATGAAATACATCAAACCCCTAGCCTAGATTCAGAATCAGCACATCAACTAGATTATCGACCTCTCTTAACCCAAATTTCACCACCATAGTAAGTCAGCAACAGTTTAAAGAAGGAATTGGACATTTAACATGTCAGATTCTTAAATATTTAAGTTTTCATCAAATTATCCTCTATCTAGCACCAAAAAGAGATGAGCTAACTATAAATTCATATGCTTGAACCAGCTAATAGAAATTATTAGACAAACGAAATCACATGACACAAGTAAGGTCGTGAAGATGTTAAAATTCCAACAGATATGATATACTTCAGCTGCCAATTGGACAAACATCAGGAGTGATCAATTATCTTCCCAGACAAGTCTGTCACATACTCATGTCACAATGCTGCTACAATTCACTATTTTACAAACTCAATAATGGTTTGATGTATTAAACGTACACATAGAGACACCAATCAAGCTTCACCAACCATGCCTTTAAAACTTAAAAGATAAACGTACTCTATACTTTCTCCAACAAATTTATTTTCCTGAAGAAGTAAGAAAATAGAAAAACCAAAGATCTGAATTAACTCTGACATCATACAGCACAAGGTTGGCGAAACGGGCTAAGATTTTAGTCCTACATGCTGGCTTACCATGAGACCAATCCCTGGCACTGGCATGATAAGCCAGCTGCATGGCCACCACTAACGAGTCTGGCGTACAGGAGCTGTAGCCGGGCCTCGTTACTGGTGTTCATGCAGCTGGCTTATCATGCCAGTACCAGGGGTTGGTTTCAGCGGTCCCAGCAAGACCAACAAGCATTACATGAGAAGTAAGAAAAAACCAACAAATGAAGATCTTAAATTAACTCTGACATCATATAGCACAAGCTTGGTTAAACGAGGCTAAGATCTTATTCCTACATGAAGATGATGTGGTTCTACCCAGCAGACTGCTATACGTCACATCAAAACTTCCTAAACTCGTTCGCAGAATCAGCACAAAAACTTGCCTTACAACCTCTCTAAACCCTAATTTCACCAACACAATTAAGCTGCAATAACTTCAAGAAAAAGTTAGAACACATGCTGGACATTTTGATTCTTTAACATTCAAGGTACTCCTTTGACGGACTAATGGTTTTCATCAATATATCCTCCATCTAGCTCCAAAAAAGAGACAACACGACTCTAAATTCATATGATTACCCCAACTGATTATAATATTATAAATCATATTCATGGACAAGTCGTACAGACACCAAACAGAATTATATGAAACTAATATGACACTAATATATGTCTTCCAATAGATGCAATTCAGCTGAGATTTGGACATAGATCAGGAATAACCATTTTATCACCCAAAACAAGTCAGTCATATGCTCATGCCACATCGCTGCTTAGATTTTATAGTTTTACAGCCTTAATTGTGTTCAATATATTAGCTTTGTACTAGGCGTGGGAATATCAAGAAAGCTTATGTAGGTACTGACAACAAGCAGTCTATCAAGAACAATACGACTCTCATGGTTTTGATGCAAAATATCGCTTCTTAAGCAGATTTTTTTGAGAAAGTAAGAAAAACCCTTCAAGTGCAAGCACAATGGTCAGGAAATCTTCCCTCGGAAGCATTTCAATATATCAGCTTGAAAGGAAATATCTCAAAAACCAACTGCAGCGGTACCTCTTGGTTTTAAACTTGGACTTCAAGAGAAGAACCATCGCATTTGGTCTTCCAGGGATTGCCCTATTTAATCGGTATGCCGAAATTTTTTCCATTCAAGACTCTCCAACAATTGTGCTTGCCCTTAAAGGGCCGTCTTTCATCATCTCAACATTCTATACAATTTTGCAAAAAAGCACTGATAAACTTGGATTTTTTGTCGTTTCCAAAAAAGACCGAGTTTACTGTTGCTGCTGTTGAAGACACAGATAAGAGCCCACATACCGCGCCTATGAAAATACGGAAATCCTATGCTGTATATGCACAGTATAACACAAGTGATTCTACAATATTTTAAACTACGCTGTACCTGCCATGTTGTCTAAACCAGCCTACATATATACACTGTTAACTAGACAGAGTCAACTATGTAAATATTCAAAGCAAGTCTGATGGTAGCTCTTTCTAGAATTCTGAAAGCATAAAAATTAGTTGTAAATGAAATAATGAACGCCACAAAAAGAACAAAAACAAAAAGGCACAGAACCATTAAGCATGAAACCAAAAACCAATGGATAAAGATCTGCAATGAACTCTTGACTAATGAGGCTATGATCTTATTCTTACAAAAAGATAATGTGGTTGAAACAACAGACTGATATGCCCACATCAAACTTCCTAACCTAGGTTCAGAATCAACACACCAACTAGATTATGAACCTCTCTTCGCCCTAATTTCACCGCCACAGTTGGCCTGCAATCGCTTCAAGAAGGAATTAGAATACATGCTGGACCTTAACATGTCAAATTCTTAAATATTTAGAGGTATGCCTTGGACAGTACAAAAATGGTTTTCATCAATATATCCTCTTTCTAGCACCAAAAAGGAGATGAGCCAACTCTAAATTTATATGCTTGAACCGTTTAACAGAAAATATTATACAGAACCATGAACAACTCATGCCGACATAAACAAAATTATATGACACAAATAAGGTCGTGAAGATGTTAACATTCCAGCAGATATAATACATAGTTTCAGCTGCCAGAAATATAAATGATTTTACATAATTCCAGCAAAGAAAATATCATACAATTTTCTTTTAAGAGGCGATGTGGCACCTAGAGGCGTGCATCCCCAACTTAACCATAAAAGTTTATCTACAAGCAAACGAGATCTCTTTTGGGGTTTACAGAAAATTTTGCAAGGTATAACTTTGCCGCGCACTAAGAAGATTTTGTTTTCTAGCCCACTGAAAGTGCTGTACTTAAAAGAACATTACTTTGTATTTAACATTTGAAAAGCTCATCAATAAACTGATACTACAAAACAGATGTCACAACTTCCTTGTTTGCAGCTAGATCTGGGAAACTTCTAGCAGCATCAGTGGAAGATTGAGTTCGGCGTAATAAAAGAAGCCAAAGAGTCAAATTTCAGCCCCATTGTTTAAGTACATTTCAGCTTTCTATCTGCCCTACAAGCCTAATCTTCCTTGTTCACTAGTGCTACCATAATTGGAACTAAACTCGAGCAAATAATATGAAATTTACATGCCGAAAAATTCGACTTAACAGGTAGCAGGAAATCACAAGTCTAAAAGTAGCCTAATACAATCAGAGAAACAATATTATCATGTAGTCGATATTTATGTTGTATTCACATATAATGAGAAGAAGAATAAGCATATTCCTACAACGTAATTCAGAGTGCTCTTTTCTCTTTTTATAAATAAGACCATACGCAGATTATATGACAGGGATTAGTTTATTCTAACATCCCCACAATGCACATAACCAGTGCTACCATAATTGAGATCGAACCACAATTAGCAAAAATGTAAACACATGATAATTCAACACAAACACAATAAGGTATCTACCTTATTACCACCCTAACAAAAATGCAACAAGTAGCAGGAAATCACAAGTCTACTAAAACTAGCCTATACGAAACACAACCTTAATTGTCTGACAATGTTGATTGGGTGCATCATCATGCCCTGTTGGCTTCCCGAAGGTAGCACTTCTAGAACAGAAAACGCGTCCATTTAACTAAATAACCAACTAGAATGTCACCTAATATAATACAAACTCCTCTAATGAAGCATCAACAATTTAACTAACATGAGCATTTCAAAGTATTTCCCCAAACATCGCCGGCCTACTCATTTTGTTTACAAGTCTTCGCCAAACAAATTTTATTTACAAACAAGATAAAAACAACATAATGAAAAACAGAAGGAATATCCACACATTTCAGTAGTACTATTCATCAATCAGTAAAGCATCAATAATTCAAGTTCAACACCAATTTATTCAAATTTCAAATAAAGAGATCCTATTAGAAGTCTATATACTTTCTTCATTCCAAAAAAAAAAAGATGAAGAAATCCTTATCTTTTTAATGCATGCTCTGATCAGATTATGGGATACCCCAAGCTTCAACGAGATTTTGTCTTCTAGTCTCCTAAAAGTGCTGCTCTTAAAGAACCTTACTTTTTATTTAATATTTAGAAAGCTCATCAATTCATTGATACTAGAAAACAGATGTCACATCTTCCTTGTTTGCAGCTAGATTTGGAGAACTTCTAGCAGCGTCATTGGAAGATTGAGGTTCAATGTAGGGAGCTGCATTCATCTCTAAGGCGTAACAAAATAAGCCAAAGGGTCAAATTTCAGCCCCATTCTTTAAGCACATTTCAGTTTTCTGTCTGCCCTACAAGGTAAATCTCCCTTGTTTACTAGTGCTACCATAATTGGTACTAAACTCGAGCAAATCAATATAAAATCTAAATGCCGAAAAAACAACTCAACAAGCATCAGGATATCAAAAGTCCAAAAGTAGCCTAATACAATCAGAGAAATACTACTATCATGTAGTCAATATCTATATTGTAGTTACAAAATGAGAACCAGAAGAAGAATATTTACACGACGTAACTCGGAGCTCTTTTAGAACTCTAAAAACCATTTATCTAACTACCAGACCACTATTTTCCCTAACATGATTCAAACTCCTTTTACAAAGGATCAATCATTCAACTAAGCGTATTTGCATTTCAAAGTATTTCTCCTTGCATCATAGGCCAACTCATTTTCTTTACAAGTCTTCAATATATCATCTTATCAAACAAACGCGATTCTCTACCAATGTTATGTGAAATTCTCATTCCTCCACTAACATCACCAAACAATTTTTCATCTAACAAGATAAGATAACAAAAACACAAAATAGACATAACTAAAAACCGAAAGAAAAATTCATACATTTCAGAAGTACTGTTCATGAATCAGTACAACATCAATAATTCAAGTTCAACAACATCAAAATGAAGTTTCAACAACAAAATTTTATTCAAATTTCAAAAACAAAGAGATCCTACTAGAAGTCTTTGATCTTTCATCATTCCCAAAAAGAAGAAGAAGAATAAATCCTTACCTTCTCAATGCATGATGCTCTGGTCAAATTATGGGATATCCCAAGGTTTAGCTTCAGGAACAGCAACAACCATACCTTGAAGCTCAGGAGTTAGCACAACCTGACAACCAAGCCTTGAATGTTTATTCAAAACTCTAGCTCTGGAATTCCTTTTCAACACATATTCTTCATCATAAGATGCTTTTGGTAATTTCTCCAACCATTCTTGAGCAATATTAACTTCACATTCAGCTGAACAAGCATCAATATCTTCTAATCTATGTGAAGCTGGATCTATCAAACCATTATTTGTTAATGCTTTTAGTAAAGTATGACCTGATAACCCTATGATTTCACGTTTTTGACCTTCATAATCGATTGCGAATAGTTTCACGATCCGATCTGATACTTTCTTTGAAGATGTTGATGGTGATGTTGCTGTTGTGGTTGATCTGATTATGGATTTGAGTGATGGAGTTCGTGAGATTTGTGAGGAAAATCTCTGGAGACTAGCCATCGCCATGGCTTAGGTTTTCGTTTCTCTCTGGTAATTTTTTAATTTGGGGATTTTGCTGGAGAAAATGAGAGGAAAATGACGTGGTTTCTCAGTTAAATATTGTGGGCATAACTGAGACCCGATTGTTATAGGTCCGCAGTTCAATCCGACTTGTGTGCGGGTATTTTTTTTTTTTTTTTTTCTATTTCTATTTCTTTTTCCAAAGGGACAGGATCACCTAACAAAACCTTTTGACAAAACAAACTAACCATCTGATTTCGTATATCCTACTGTCAGTATCTTTAATTACATCCGAGGATTTTCAGTCATGGATTGTGTTTGGTAGTGCACAAAGATAAAGGATAGAAATTAAAATTCAATTTTTCTCCGTCACTTTCTTTAGGTTGAAAACTCTAATCCTAAAAGAAATGATCGGCCAAACCAATAGACTCCTAATTCCAGAATATTTCGTATATTCAAAGTAAGTCGGACATAATTGAAATGTCATCTATATGATCGAAAGAGACTTTGTAGAAGCGTAGGTAACGTTTGATGATTATTTTGGTTGAGTAACTATGTTGTATATAAAACTCTAGATTCATATTTACATTAATGATCTTAAATGGTGAGTAGGGATGATTCATTTGGGTCTGTTACAATCATCATATTCATGACAAAATAAAAAAGAATCACATAAAAATGTGATTACGAATCAAAGTATATTAATTTTCCCCTTAAACTCAAGCTCTGATTTCTAATGATGATCGAACATAATCTATTTCTGGTTTTCCTATTATATCACAACTGGTAAAATTAGGAGAAATTTTTAATCATCATTATATTATCAATCAAAACATAACTAGAAGTCATGTATTTTTCTCGAGCTTTTTTTCAATGCAGGACGAGTATATTGCTGATTAGGGATAGAGAAGATGACGACGAAAAGTAGGCTCCGTTTACATTCCTAAACACAATTTTTTCACATACAAACACAAACCAAAATAAATTTTATGCCAAGTCATCAAACATATAAGTTGTTGGATATTAAAGATCCTACGGGCGATGAGTTTCGTCAAATAGTTTTGTTAAACACATTTATTAACCGATCCCGTCCCTTTTCCAAATTCCATATAAGACAAAACATCATACCAAATTAATTGTGTACCAAATTCCATACAAGAAAAGACGTCATTATTTTTTAGAATGGTACGTCTCCAAGAAAAATGGTACCCCTATTAGCAGCCTTGCTTTTTCCGATCCAAAATGTGGTTGGACTACAATTAAGTTTATGGACAATCTCATGTGGAGCTATCTTACAAGATTTAGACTAATTTTTCTTTAGAGTCCAAACGACAATGAATTTGATGTTAATAATTTGATGATATATTTTTATTATTAAACTCTAGATTCTTACCAAAAATGAGCACAATTCTAAATACCAAACCTTATCATCCACTTACAGTAATTTCGGGGTTTTTAACAGTTGGTTTTCAAAGTGGTAGATGGTGGTGTTCTACATCTCGGGCTATGGTTATTTTTTGTAGGATTGTCAAGTTTCATAAGAAAAACGTTGCACCAAAGTATTGGTTTCAAATTTATTGTGGTTTAGTCTCTTTAGGAAAAATTGGGTCAAATATTGTAAGACAGTGTCTATATAAGATTGTCTATGGATCCTCCCTCTGAGTAATAACCCTAAATATTGTTGCACCTATACCAAGGTATCTACCATTTAGACTAGATGAAAACATGTGAAAAGCTTATCAACCATTTAATGGTTGAGTTTAACGACAGGACTGAATGTTAATGCAAGAGCATGGGAATAGACTACAATTGTCGCAGTAATGGATGGAGTACGAGCTTGCAAAGACGTCACTTTGAGAAAGAAAGTGATGCACCAAACTTTGTAGTATGAGAAATACTTGAACAAAAATCTTGTAACGTTTTTTGCCTATTAATATGTAACCTATGTTAGCAAAATTCAGGTTTGGAGAGATTGTTGAAGATTAAGAGATAACTAAGAGAGAGACTATTAGAGGTTTTGAGAGGATACTAAGATTCTTGTTGTAACTTCATTAAATCATGGTGAAACCCTAACACGTGACATAGACATTTATGTCGAACCACGTAAAAACACATGGTGTTCATATTTACTTTTATGCACTTTACTAAATATTTATGGGGGTAATCAGTCATTTATATTGTACATTATTGTTTACACTCATTAGACCTTTATTGGTGTAGTTGGTAGATTTTATGAAATTATTCCAGATTAAGAAAATAAAAGTTAAGGAGCTAAGGCTTTTGAAACTTACCTCATGTATACAATGATTGATGTTATTCCTGGAAAAAATGGAATCTAATTGGGAGATTTGTTTGTACAGTCTTTTTTTTTAACTCTCTAGTCTGTAAGAGGGGTTAGTCATTTAAAGAACAATTTGTTAGAGCATTGCTCGGTTGAGCCTAAAAGTTTTGCTATCTCAAGCTTGTTTTCAATGTTAGGTGATCAAAACTATATCTTGGTTTCTAGTCTACTAAGTCAAGTTTCAGATAGGTTAAAATTGTAGTTGAGTATCAGAGATCACCCTTGAAGACTTAAGATCGACGAAGATATTTGGAGAACTTCTTTTATCAGGTATGTGAAGACTAAACCATTATATTTTACTCACTATACCATCATTCTATTTATTGAGACTATGTTGTATCACTAATATTAGATTCACAAATAAGACGTTTCAAGTCAAGCTTGTCTTGTGAAAAATCTCGAAATATGATTCAGCGATTAGATGTTCTAAGGTCCTTAACAACATTAGTTTAATGAATTAATTTGTGGATCAATTGAAAAATGCCCATGCGAATGATTATATCGCTTGGGAATGTTTTAAACATCATAAGAGATAAATATGAACTTACTGAAATTTCTACTCGGGGTAGGTTGGCGAACCACTTCACAAACCATAGATATCTGAGATATAAAAATACAGGATGGTTGGCGAACCAATTTGCGAATCACAAGTTCAGTTGACAATAGTTCACGAACCCGGTTGGCGAACCGTGGTGAAACTTTTTTATGAGTTGGATAAATTGGCTAGCAGTTGGTGAACTCGGTTCACGAACCGTAGTCAACTGAGTTCGGTAGTCTAGAAGGGTTGGCGAACCCGATTCACAAACCGTCGCACCCTGACTCGTGAACAAGCCCTACGGTTGGCAAACCGTTTTACCAATTGTCCTTACAATGTTTAACAGATTCTTAAAGACTTAGTATTTTAATATGTTTAGCATTGCTAGAACTCTCTTTAACACTTCTAAGAATTTATTGATCACTTAAACACTTATGTGTGTGAACTATGATTAAATTATTAAGTGTTTAAATGAACATCAAATATATTTTATTTCTTTGACAAACTTTCCAAGCCGAACAGTCATAATACGTTGTTCAGTAACCGAACCGATGTTATATTTGATTGACTGTTGGTTAGGATTCTAAGAAAAAAGTGGGAAAATTCTACTGAACCAAAAAAAAAGTCGAATTTCTTAAATGGTGACTAATTTCGTAACCAAAATTCCACAACCCGAAAAAAATAATTTTCATGAACCACCATCTCTTGTTCGTGTCAAAGGAAGAAAAACTGTTGCTGAGATCTTCTGCTGAGAAGATCTCTACACAGATAGATCTTTCTCGAAATGAACATGTTGATTTAAGAAAAAGGTGGTTTACTTAAATAATATAAGAGATCACAATTATTGTTTTAGATATTACATACTTGTATGTTTTACTTAGTTAATTGCATTTTAATCTTGTTTGTCTTCAATCGATATTCATAAGCTACATCACGCGAAACATGGGAGAATTAAAACTAAGAGCAACTAGGAAAGAGTGAAACCCAAAGAACAAAACAAAAGAGGAAATATACAAAAATAGATATTGAATATTGGGAGCAAAAAAAGACAAGGACGGAAACTTCAGATGTTAAGCTTGAGTCTAAAACTGAAGAAATGGTAGTTGAGGAAGGTTCGGTCAGAACTGAAAAGCTTAGTGTTGCTGGTAACTTGGTGAACAATAAGGTGAAAAACCTTATGATTGTGATTGAAGACGAACTTAAAGCAACAAATGAAAATAAAAGCAATATTTAAAAATAGTTGTTGAGGCTAAACATGGTAGAAAATAAAGTGAAGGACACCGTGATTATGATTTAAAACTGATAAAAATAAAAGTAAATAGGGCATGGTTATTACCATATATACTAGAACACTAAAACGATCTCTAATAATATTCTTTTCAACAAGGTTTTTGAATCGTAACATGATTTGATTTTTATTTTAAGCTATCTACTCGCAGGTTTGAATATTGATTAAGAGACTCAAAATAATTTTGGGCTTTTCAAATATATACAAACATAATGGAAAAATATAATCTTTTTGTATGATTTAATGGAGTACAATATATAACAAATAACAAAGACTAAATCAGTGGTAGGGTTCTCACTTAAATGCTTATTTTTGTATTCTCGCAAGCTTTAAATCAAAGTGTTTCATGGTTCAAGCACAACCAATATCTTTTATTTTTTTTATTAAATGTTGTAAAAGTATGAATTATATTTTTACCCCTTAAAATGAAATTTCTATATTTTTTATTTTTCATTCGAAGTGTTTATTTAGAATAAATGATAACATGTGCGTACAATCCATAGTAGTTTTCGACAGAATATAATCCACAAAGAACAAGAGCCATTTTAAATAGAGTTTGAACCCTATGATTTTTCTTCTATGATATTAGAGCTTTTCTCTTATCTACTAAAATCCATCTCCTTTCTTGAAATAATTTTCTAATAGAAACCAACAAACATGGTATGGTTTGTTTCCCCATGGTGGACAAGGTAAAAAGAAGAAGCATAGAGGTGGTGATGCAACTGCAACCATGAAACCAACTAGCAAAAGTAAACATTAGAAATTCGTTAATTTGAGAAGAATCCAATATGATTTCATCATTTATTCAGATTTATTACCCGATCAAACTATTATTTCTTTATTATTATTTTTTTGTCTTTTTTCCGAAAAAAACGAGACAACTCCTTCTTTTATGGGTTGGTCAACCTCGATCAAAACCTACATTGACTCGGGAATCTGAGAAGGAACGTGGTAGGCTCGGAAACCTACAATAATATACTGCAAGTGCACAACGTCTAACTAGTAGACAATGGCAAGTACAGGTCGTTCCCACGAGGAGTGTGAAATACTCTACCAACTAATACCAAAAAAACTAAGTAATCAAATATGATGTTTTTGAGAGTTTTCAGAAATTCGGACAAAATGATAGCAAAATATTAAAAATGTAACCAAAGATGTGAAAGTGTTAAGATTTCAGGAATCCGTTGTAGGAAAGTTATTTGTATTCAATCACAAAAATCTCTAATTTACTCATGTAAAATAGCAAACCTAGCTACTAGTAAACGGAAGATATTCATTAAGAATCGTTGACAAGAATTATCATTTTCAAAATGGTAGTTTGTTGTCACCTTAATGTAGAATTCTTAAGCACTAGATATACATGGCATAAATAGTCAAATGAAATTCATAATTCAATTATTCCAAAGGTTCAATGAGTTCTTCTACTAATCTAACTATGGACTATACATGGCATAGAACATGAAAAATATAGCTAGAAGGTGAAACATTGAAACAGAATCACAAACATTATCATTAAGTTCAATTGGTAGAAAATTTATTCAAGAACATAAAATAAATCACTTAAAACTTTATCCGTTCACCCTAACATGGATTAGCTAGACATGGTTTTCTCAAAAAACCATAAATCAATATGAATAAATCAAACTCTAGCTAATAAAAATGAAGAATAGAAAACAAAACTTCAAAACCCTTCTCTAGTTGCGGCACTATGCCCCCCCCCCCTCCACCCACCCACCCACCCACACACACACACACACACACACACACACCCCCCCCATTTTCATTTTGAAACAACACATAAATATAGCTCACGGATGAATTCACGTCGTCGCCACATCACCTCCCAATAGAAGTCTGTCACATGTCATGAAATACAATCCGCCCAATAATATTGTTCCGCGTGTCATAATATGACGAAACATTGTAAAGTATCAGCGAATCTCCACTTTCCATCGTATATGAAACCACCAAGGAAATGAATTAATTTCATCTAAAAAGAATGATATTTTCTTGCATGTGCTGGGCCCACCTTAACTGTATTTGCACAAATGACGTCATTTGGTCTCAAACATTCCTTCAGATTCCTTATATATATATATATATAGCAAGAGAACTTATGTAAGGACAAGATATGTTAATCTTTCCTTTTTCTTCATTTGCACTTCATTTGCACGTGGTCATGGAGGTGATATTCTTCCATTCTTATGCTAACAATAATAAAGTCACTCTTGACCAATCTTAGGTGGCATTAGTGTGCTGACGTCGACTCGCTTCACCATGCATTAATTGAAGAGAAAATTAAAACTTGTCTGCCCATTGTGACCTTGGTTGTGAAATAATTCTATGTTGCTGATATATATGGAGATACCTGGCCAACATAATAAGTGTTGCTAATATATAAAAATACCAGGCCAGCATAATAAGTGTTGCTGATATATAGAAATACCAGGACATCATAATAAGTGTTGCTGATATATATAAATACCAAGCCAACATATTTGATCATTGTGGTTGTTGATACATGAAAATACCAGGCCAACCCAATTTCCTCATTGTGGTTGCTGATACATGGAAATACCAGGCCAACCACGTTTCATCATTGTGATTGCTGATATATGGAAATACCAGGCCAACCACATTTCATCATTGTGGTTGCTGATATATGGAAATACCAGGCCAACCACATTTTGCAATTTTCGTCGCAAACACCATTAAGTCTCACATTTTGCTGTTTATTCGCTGGATGATCGAATTCACTTGTACTTTCTACAAAAGCACTAAAATAATATTAGTAACTAAAATATTGTATCATAGCTAATATAAATATGGGTATAAAATGTAGCATATACATGCTTATCAACGCAGTGTGTAGAAATTAATTCTTCTTAAACAAATAAATAATACAACCTGCTAAGTTTTGTAAGTTTATGAAAGTAAAAGTCATCGACAATATATTTATATTATCCCAACGTATAAAAGTTATGTATAAATATACTATCTCTTACCTACATATGCTAAGGTAATATCTAGAGAGAGAAAAACGTTTTTGGGAAGAATTGGCACAACTAAAGATAGAAAATACAGATATATGGTGTGTGTACTAGGAGATTTTAATGCAACTTTAGGTGGCAATGCAGAAACCAATCAGAGGTTGCAAACGATCCAAAAAGGGAGAGCTTGATTGATTTCGTTGTGAAGATACATCTAGTTGATCTTCCATTATTTGGCGGAATGGAATAAAAGAACATCCAATCATGTGTAGACTGGACAGGGTCATGTACGTTGAAAATTTTGGTGAGGATATGTATTGCGTTAAACAAAAATTAGTATTTATTTCATATTATACTAATGTATAATATCACAACCCAATATTATTCACTCCAGATATTGTGCCAAAAGGTCAAATCAATTTGGCATTAATTACCGCGATGTACAATACACAAAAAGAGAAAGGTTTACAAGATAAGAAACAAAAGATTTCTCTCAAAATGTTCGACAAAACCTATATTAAAGCTTATTTGGCTTGGGTGGTATGATCCAATTGTTGGGTGAAATAATCAAAACAAAGAAAAATCAAATAAGAAAAAGTTATTGATACTTATCTCCTTTGTAATGAAAGTGATGGATTTGACGAAACGAGCGAGCTTCTCATATCTTCACAATAGCAACAAGGCAAAACTTTGAAAAACAGAGTGAGTCACGTGTTCAACACGCTTCCCTTAAGACATTAGCACCCGGCTACACTCAATAGTGATGTTATAGCCCTCGCATGACGGATATCTCCAGGATAAAACACCCTACTACACCTACTAATAGCATATGTAGTAGATGCTCAACTTGAGCTTGGCAACTCCGAAAATTCACTTAAGGAAAATCGTGAACTTTAAAGAAATCACTATAAAATATTTTCCCTTGGGGGTCTCTCTAAAAAATATAGAATCCCCTTTCCCATAGATTTTACAAAAGTAGTGAATTTATGTATATAATGGAATAATACAACTTAAAAAGATTAACTCCCCGATATGGGACTAAAAGCTTATATAGTCTCTTAAAATAACTAAAAAGTGGAAACTCCACGATGTGGGATTAATAAGTTTTTCATTCACAAAAGAAAACAATAAATTATAGTTTTTATTAAAACTTTAAAAAATCATATTTTATTAATCGTTTTCCAACAATCCCCCACATGAATGAAACTCAATAAAACACGAAAATACAAACAGATCTTGGTAAATCAATACCGCAATCTCACGACCTGAACTGACTGAAGAAACAGACAGATCGTGCATGTTAAAGTCATACTATCCGTTCCAACGTCATCTCCCTCACACAACAGTGTGTTGACCCCAGGGTCAGACTATGGATTGCAAAAATCATATAGTATAGAGAGCTTTCATCTTTAGTTCCTCAGAAGTGAGACTAAAGGTTCCTTTCACCAAAGTGAAAAAGCATGAACTAGTGAACCCTTAGTGACCCTTAGGTCCTAAGTTCCAGTACTACCAAAACCATCAAAACAAAAATCACATAAAAAACCCCGCAGGAAATACCATTTTAGGAAGAGGTGTCCATGAGGTCTTGAACTTTTGATTAGTGAGATATTTCCGGAATTACTTGATAGAGACAGTGAACTATGTCTTGAACTGCTAGCGTTTGATGTAATTCGCGATAACGACCACAGATGATATCTCCAACGTTGCTGCGAAGCTCGTGCCCTTTTGTCCAATATGGCCCTGGACATATCCTGTTTCTTAGAATGATCTAGAGAATCAAAGCTCATATTCTCATAGGAAGCGACCCCACTTCCTCATTCAGATAGGTGAGTTTCGCTACACCCCACCTCAATCTTAAATTGAAACTATAGAACTCATTAAGACTTCTTAAAAGTCATCCTTCACATGCAGTCACACTATCACGTCTACACCATAGGGAAGGGACAAAGAATGAAATTCTCTGATAGTGTTTACCTTTACCTACCACAAATTAGGTGTCTCATTCGAAACCTTGATCTTGGGATCTCCAGTTAGCAAGGTTGAGTATCCTTCATGGCAAGTTTAATTTATGAGCTTAAGCCCCATCCCCCTTTATGCATTTCTAACTATCTCTTTGGATAAACCTTTCGTCAAAGGTTGTGCGATATTCTCCGTGGACTTTATCCAATCAATGGAAATAACGCCGATTAAGATTAGTTATCTTTCGTTTTAGGTATTATAGCCTGGATAACACAATGTATAGATATAGCTAGCACATGCCTATGCCAGAGAGGAATGTCTTCTAAAGAGCATCTTAGGCACTAGACCCCGTCTCGTGCTTTATCTGACACAATACTCTCAGATTTCACAATGAATTGAGCAATATATGTTTGTCTGAAAATCTTCCAAAAACAAACCCTCTTGCTAGAGTGAAAACATATCCCCTCGTAGACTTAGACTCCTCTGAGTCAACTATCCAGTTTGCATCACAAGGTCCCTCGAGGACAACAAGATGCCTTTCATAAATCAAACAAAAGGTAATAGAGTATTTTAGGTACCATAATACTCTACTAAGTGCATCCCAATGCTCTTGTTCTGGACTACAAGTATATATACTTAACTTACTCATAATATAGGCAATGTCTGGACTCTTACAGTTCATTAAATTCATCAGACATCCTACAACTCTTGAGTATTAAAGTTAAGATACTCCATTACCCTTATTTTTCTCGAGTCTACAAGAAGAATCGTATGGAGTACACGCATGCTTACAATCAGACTGATTGTATCTCATAAGCACAAATTCAACATAATGAGAACGACTAAGACTAATTTTTTTTATTATCTTCTAATACTCATCCCTAAGATTACATTAAAAGATCCTAAGTCTTTGTAGTCAACGTTCTCATTCAGTGCATGTATTTAGTGGAAGTAATCATATCTATGTTTGTATCAAGTATAAGCATATCATCAACATACAAGCATACAATCACACAAGCATCCTTAACAAGTTACTTGTAAATACACTTGTAAGATTCATTAACTTAAATTCACTACACATATCACATGATCAAATTTTCCATGTCATTATTTACGTGCTTATTTGAAAACCATACAAAGATTCGTTCAATTTACAAACTTTGTCTTCATAACCTTTCACTACAAAGTCCTCAGGTTGGTCTATGTAAATTTCTTTATCTACTTCACGGTTTTAGAAAAGTTGTCTTAACATCTGTATGATGTATCTCCAAGTTGTTTATGGCAGCAATATCAATTAACATCTCAACATAAGTAATTCTCGTCACAAGTGAATAAGAATCAAGGAAATCTACGCCTTCTTTTAGTTTATAGACTTTAGCTACCAACTTAACCTAATATTTTTTCACAATTCCATCTATCTAACGTTTCCTCTTAAAGACTCATTTACATCCCATGGTCTAGTATGGTTCCGACGGACTGAGTCCATGTCACTAAATGAAGCTTCTTACCAGAATGGAGTTTCAGTAGATGTCAAGGATTTTTTACAAGTCTGGGCTCAGACTAAGCTAGACGTGTTATGAAGTCGGTTTCATAAGAAGTCTCAAGTCTAATTGTTTTACTTCTCTTAGGCTCAACATTAACTTCATCTTTCTTTAAAATAAGTTCTGACTATTAGAAAATAAATCTAGGGGATCAACAACACATCTCTAATGAGGTACAGGTTTATAATAAACATGTTCAAAGAACTCAGCATCCCTAGACTCCGTAATAATATTCACACCAAAGTCAGAAAAATCAGAACACACAACCAAAAATCTATATGTAGAAGTATATTCATCATACCCTATATGAAGACACAAACAACATTTTTGGTTTCAATCTAGTTCTTTTAGGAAGAGGAATTACAATCTTAGTCAAACACCCCACACTTTGACGCATTCATAAGAAGGTCATTTACCTTTCCATAAATCATATGGAGTTTCATCTGATCCTTAAAAGGGTACTCTATTCAGGATATACTAGTTAAGAGGACTGCCTCGCCCACAAGGCCGCAAGTAATCCAGAACTGATCAACATGGCAATTATCATCTCCTTAAGGATGCGTTTGTTATGTTCAAGGCTTCTAGTTGGTTTTCAACTTCAAGTTTATACATCTTACGGCTTCTAAGGCATCATCCTTATCCCTAAGCAAATATACAAGATCGTACCTCGTACAATCATCTATGAAAGATATAAACCATCTTTTACCATAGTGGTTTTGGGTTGAACTCGTGTCAACTAGGGCTAACTGAATTAATTCTAAGGGCTTAGAATTACTCTGAACAATTTTGCTAAAATATTTTATAGCATATTTTGATTCTGCAAAGATTTAACTTTTGTGTTCAATATCCAAACTAAATTTGGGTACGCAACCTACGCTAGCCAGTTTATGCATTGAATTAAAGTTTAAGGTTCCATGTCTACCATGCAAAACATTCAATCACACAAAGGAAAACACAAGAATCAACTACTTCATCAATTTTTCCGTTAAGCATATATATACCCAAAGTCCTGTAACTCTTGCCTAAACAGTCACTGCCTAGTTACAACAAGTTTTCCATATTCAATTAAAATATTAAACCTTTTACCATCTACAACAGAACAAGATACAAGATTCTTGCATATGATCGGAACATGAAAACTTCATTCAATGTGAGAATATTACAGATATGAGCTTCTGCTCGACCTTTTCCTTTGATGCAACCTATATTGCAGATGAGTTACTCAAAAAGAGTTTCTCGATATCCCCTATCCTATGATAGGTGAACAGGTCTCTGTTTCAACAAACATTCTTGGTGGCTCCAGAGTCCACCTACTGGTCTCTCACATTGGTTATTAAAATGACTTCCGACATCATGCCACAGAAATCGTTCTAGTTTGTTTCAACTAAATTCGCATTAAATTTCTACTTATTAAGGTTTTTATGTTGTTTACAATTTACTGCCGCGTGGCCAGGATTTTTACAAACATAACAATCACCCTTAATTAAAGTAATGCCGGATTCAGTTTTACGAAACATACCTTTCTTCTGAAGACTATGCTTAGAGTTGTTTGATGTTATCTCCTTTGTCAGCTTTGGAAGACTTGTGTTCATCCACATTCTCCTGGTATCCATGTCCCTTTCCAATTTCATGTGATAATCTTCGTTTATACTTTTACCACGGACACAGTAATTTCCCAATCACCTAATACACCACATCTTACAAACCTTAGTTCCGAATCGGAAAATAAAATATGAGTTTTAAAGATAACATCTAGATCTACAAACTTCGTTTGAATCACCATATCAAAAAACTCATGGTATGATTTAATGGAGTATAATATATAACAAATAACAAAGACTAAATCAGTGGTAGGGTTCTCACTTAAATGCTTATTTTTGTATTCTAGCAAGCTTTAAATCAAAGTGTTTCATGGTTCAAGCACAAACCACTATCTTTTATTTATTTTTATTAAATATTGTAAAACTATGAATTTTATTTTTACCCCCAAATTAAAATAAAATTTCTATATTTTTTATTTTTTATTCGAAGTGTTTATTTAGAGTAAATGATAACATTTGCGTACAATCCATAGTAGTTTTCGACAGAATATAATCCAGAAAGAACAATAGCCATTTTTAAAAGAGTTTAAACCCTATGATTTTTCTTCTATGATATTAGAGCTTTTCTCTTATCTACTAAAATCCATCTCATTTCTTGAAATAATTTTCTCATAGAAACCAACAAACATGGTATGGTTTATTTCCCCATGGTGGACAAGGTAAAAAGAAGAAGCATAGAGGTGGTGATGCAGCTGCAACCATGAAACCAACTAGTAAAACTAAACATTAGAAATTCGTTAATTTGAGAAGAATCCAATATGATTTCATCATTTAGTCAGATTTGTTACCCGATCTAACTATTATTTCTTTATTATTATTTTTTTAGTCTTTTTTCCGATAAAAACGAGACAACTCCTTCTTTTATGGGTTGATCAACCTCTATCAAAACCTACATTGACTCGAGAATCTAAGAAGGAACGCAGTGTGTATAAATTAATTCTTCTTAAACAAATAAACAATACAACCTGCTAAGTTTTGTAAGTTTATGAAAGTAAAAGTAATCGAAAATATATTTATATTATCGCAACGTATAAAAGTTATGTATAAATATACTATCTCTTACCTATATATGCTAAGGTAATATTTAGAGAGAAAAAAACGTTTTTGGGAAAAATTGGCACAACTAAAGATAGAAAATACAGATACATGGTGTGTGTACTAGGAGATCTTAATGCAACTTTATGTGGCCATGCAGAAACCAACCAGAGGTTGCAAACGATCCACAAAGGGATACCTTGATTGATTTCGTTGTGAAGATCCAGCTAGTTGATCTTCCATTATTTGGCGGAAAGTTCACTTGATGGAATAAAAGAAACATCCGATCATGTGTTGACTGGATAGGGTCATGTATGTTGAAATTTTTGGTGAGGATATGTATTGCGTCAAACAAAAATTAGTATTTATTTCAGATTATGCTAATGTATAAGATCACAACCCAATATTATTCACTCCAGACATTGTGCCAAAAGGTCAAATCAATCTGGCATTAATTACCGCGATGTACAATACACAAAAAGAGAAAGGTTTACAAGATAAGAAACAAAAGATTTCTCTCAAAATGTTCGACAAAACTTATATTAAAGCTTATTTGGCTTGGGTGGTATGATCCAATTGTTGGGTGAAATAATCAAAACAAAGAAAAATTAAATAAGAAAAAGTTATTGATACTTAGCTCCTTTGTAATGGAAGTGATGGATTTGACGGAACGAGCGAACTTCCCATATCTCCACACCAGCAACAAGGCAAAACTTTGAAAAATAGAGTGAGTCACGTGTTCAACACGCTACCCTTAAGACATTAGCGCCCGGCTACACTCAAGAGTGATGCTATAGCCCTCACAGGATGGATATCTCCAGGATAAAACACCATACCACACCTACTAATAGCATCTGTAGTAGATGCTCAACTTGAGCTTGGCAACTCCAAAAAAACCCTTAAGGAAAATCGCGAACTTTAAAGAAATTACTATAAAATATTTTCCCTTGGGAGTCTCTCTAAAAAATAGAGAATCCCCTTTCCCGTAGATTTTACAAAAGTAGTGAATTTATGTATATAATGGAATAATACAACTTAAAAAGATTAACTCCCCGATGTGGGACTAAAAGCTTATATAGTCTCTTAAAACAACTAAAAAGTGGAAACTCCACGGTGTGGGACTAATAAGTTTTTCATTCACAAAAGAAAACAATAAATTATAATTTTTATTAAAACTTTAAAAAATCATATTTTTCTAATTGTTTTCCAACACCAAATACAAGATAACTCGCTCGGATGCTACCCATAGTAAAAAAAAAGGTTAAAATAATTTATTAAGACCCTCAGGAATTCGGGAAATTGATCTACATTTTTAAACGTAGGGGATGAACTAAAGCAACAAACGTTGTTCGGAATATTTAATGTTCATTATGGGGAAACTTGATTGATTATAAGGACCTTCGATTCACACAATTTTGATAGTACTCGTGAGAGTGTTAATTTACCTACTGGAGAATAGTATCTACCAGGACTCGAGCTTTTTCATGTAAAGCCAAAAACATAGTTTTGGCAATATCTTGATTGATTATTAGGACTCGATCTTTTTCATGTTTTGATCATAAAAAGATAAACATGTATAGTAACTACTTAAATGAATCTCTAATAAGAATTCCCCATTCCTTTACGATTGCATGCGCCTTAAGTGCGGAAAGTATGGAACAATATCAACTATCTTCGATAACAGAAGCCAGGAAATGCTGTAGAGTTCGGTCCAAGAGTCACCAACTCCATACTCACTCATCATCCATACCTCAAAACCAACATTAGAACTACAAAGCACGCATAATGACCCTTCCAATGTATCAACACATTTATGTTCAAACTCCTCAAAAGTTACTACATACGATATTTCATCTAACACTTCTTCTGACATGTTAAAAGAAAGAAAAACTTGCGAGAACTTACTTTTTGATCTACCTGGATAGGGGTTGGCTAACCAATGTACAACTCCATTCAAAAACACACCCGATGCTCTACCTCTGACTTCGTAAGGTGTGTCTTTGACCACTCTCCATGAATCCGAGACCAGTGTATAAACATCGGCTTGAGAAACCATAGTGTCAGCAATATTATAAGAAACCGCAATTCTTACTACCTTATAGTCGCCAATCTTATCGTCGTATCTAAAACCACACATGTTAACGAAACTCAAACCAATGATTTTGCTCAATCCAATTGGTGTTGTTGCCATTAATAATATTTTGTATTCTTTTTTTGCTGGATTCCACACATGAAGAGTGTTAATTGTGTTAAACATGTTAATATAATAAAAGCCAAAAATATTAGATAATTGATGAAAATAACTAATTTTATGAACAACCAAGATATTTAGAACGGGAACCTATTTCTCAATTCTCTAATAAGGTTTTTTTTTTAAATAAAGGAATATTGATGACATAAAGTTAAGAAAAATTGGAGTTTTTTGTAGTGATAAAGTTGGTTTAATATAAACTAATTCGTACCCACCATCACACGGGATGAAGTCCTCCGTATCACAAGCTATAAAAAATCAAGTTTGCTCTGGTTGATTCCAAGAGTAAGAAAGTTTTCATGGTCATTGTCCTTTGTAACTGCAAAAATGTTCAATATGAGTAGTAAACAATTGAAGAAATGATGTTAGTATACTAAAACTGTAGCTATTAGGAACTTTTTGTATACTTCTAAGGCTCGGAAGACCATTTCTTGGCGATTCGGTTTGTACTAGAGAATGTTTGTATATAGCCGACCATCTCTCAAGTCATACACAGGAAACAAATATTTTGATTTTTCGTTCGCGTGACAACATAAATATATCGGAAACAAGTAAGTTTTTCGAGGGGAAGTACAAGGAGAGGGATCGAGATTCATTAGATTCCACACCCAAATGCTATAAAATATTTGAGATAAAAAGGTATTTTAATTTAAAATGATGTTTTATGTTTAGATTCGGTATGTTTATTTTATCAAAGATCGTGTTTATTTTATTTGCTGCCAAAATTGCTGCATGGAGTTACTGAAATTCGTATGCTTGTTTTTAAGTGAAAGGGAGAGCGTACCAAGTACACCACCAACTTTGTCATTTGGCAACTTGTATGGACAAAACCTATTACAATTGCAAGAAGACCAACTGAATGTTCCTTGACAATATGTATATAGAGTTTATATCCGATTCTGATGTCAAAAGAGTTGGCAAAAATCATAAAGCCTATTAGTGTTCTGTCTACTAAGGTTCTGAAGTTGAAAACATAAACTAATACTCTTAGAAAAGATATAAGAGATAAGGATATGCAACTAAGTAATTTATCAAAGAGAACAAGTCTCTTTTTGTCTAAGTAAAAGTTCTTAATAAAGCCCTTACTCAATAACAAGGATTTCGAGATATGACACTCTCTAATTAACTACCATAATTTCTTCCGATGAAAAACCAAAAATTCTTTTCACGACTTTATCGGATTGTGATAATAAGCGTACTTCTGTCACATCTAAAACATATCATGATTCTCTCATTAAAGGTTTATTACCTGTTAGAATCATCAAGTCACAAGATCATATTGGGATTCCTCTATCTACTGGTTGTCTGGTACTGTTATTGACCATTCGATGTCTGATTCAAAGGGAACTTCGAATCAATTTCGGAAGGAACATCAAAAGGTATATAACTTTCAGTTTATTGAAAAAAGCTAGTGCTATTTCAATATACTTTTGTAAGTGTTAAAATAAGTATATTTTCTCGAAAGTCTGAATGATTATTCTACAGTAGACAATGTATTCAAGTCACAAACAAAACTTGTCAACTCTAAAGATCATGATAAATGAGTTGACAATACGTTCTGTAAAAATATTCCTCCACACTCATGTTCATGATTTGCATGAAGGGTCATCATATGTGGAAAATAGCCATAAGAAAAGGGGAAAGAAGGATTCCACCAATAAGAAAATCAATCACAAATGGGTTCCAAGAAATCTTGGAACCTCTGATGAAAGAACTTAGATCCTTCATAAGGAAATCCCTAAAATGAGAAAATCTTATGAAAATCTTACTGACGGGATAAAAAAAGATCTAAAGGTTTCAACTATCTCTTATATCAGTTCATCTCTTATTAATGATCCTTATTGCAGCATCTCAAAGAAAGATCAAAGTGGAAAGAAAAATGATGAGCACATTGGCCAAAAATCCTCTAAGAAAAACATGAACAAAGGTTCTGGTACTTGTCGTAAGTTCGGTAAGGCTTATCCCAATAAAACCTAGCACCAGTCCCAAATGCGAATTTTAGGACAGACCAAATATGTCGAAAAAGATGCTTATAGGACGAATTCAGTCTGTCCTAAAGTCTGTCATATTTTTCGTGTGCTTTTCTTAAAGGACGAGAGGTTTGCGTCAAACAATAATAAAAAAATTTGATGCTCGATATAACGACTTACTATGTCTGTACAAATTTACGTGAATAGGTATTCAACTAGGTTCAACCAAATCAATTTCATCTGCGTCAATTTTATCTTAATATGATTTAGTTGATTCAATACGATGTTTCTTTTTTATTATTGTTTTATTTTAGATTTAATACTTGAGACAAGGTTTTTGTTAACAAATGCACTTATTGAAATTAACTAGAATTTACTTACAACTTGACAACCCAAACATCTCAAGTTCAACAACAAAAGATACATATATTTGTTTTTGATCAACAAATTTCATTCATGTTCAAAATAAAATAAAAAAGAAGACGGAAAATTAAAATTTAAAACCGTATGATATAATTTCTGGGTGCGTGAGTTAACATATTGTTATGCCCATTCGATTGTCTTACAAAGAAAAATATCTCCAAGTGTTGCACCTCCAACACAGCTCCATATTGCTCTCGACAATTTCATTAACACGAATTTCATGACTCTAACATGTCCAACCAAGTGCAATTTCTCATCATTTCGTTAAATTCTTCAAGACGCATCTATTTAATAGATCCTATCTACAATTAAAATTAAACACTCAGGTTCAGAATTCACGGATTTATGCATGTTCAAGTATAGTTGAATGTGGTGAAGGTAAGTCAAATACACATAGTATATATCCAAGAGTACAAACACTTGTATACCACCATAAAAAAGGTCCTAGCAAACCATCCACAACCAAAAATTTAAACCAACTGACGACTCTATTCAAATATTCGTGTCCAATAAGAAGACTTAGATCACTGGTTGGGTTCTCACTTAAATGCATATTTTGTATTCCTGCAAGTTTTGATTCAAGTGTTTCATGGTTCAAACACAAGATACACATGAATTTTATTTTTACCCCCAAATTAAAATCAAATTTGTAAATTTTTCTACTTTTTATTTTAAGTTTTTATTTAGAGTAAATGATAACATTTGCATATAATTCATACTATTTTCCGAAGAGTATAATTTACAAATAAGAAGAGTCATTTAAAATAGAATTAGAACCCTCATATTTTTTTCTATCACATTAGAGCTTCTCTCTTATCTACTAAAATCCATTTCCTTTTTTGAAAATAGTTTTTTTCAAAGAAACCAACAACATGGCAATGATTTATTTTTCAATGGTATGCAAGGTAAAATGAAGCATAGAGGTGGTGATGTAGCTACATCCGTGAAACCAACTAGCAAAAGTAAATACCAGGAACTAGTTAATTTGAAAAGAATCTGATATGATTTTTATCATTTATTCAAGTTTGTTACCGGATCTAATTATTATTTTATCATTTTTCCGACAAGAACCAGACAAATCCTTCTTCTATGGGTTTATCATCCTCGATCAAAACCTATCTTAAATCGAAAAGCTGAGAAGGAATGCCGTGAGTTGGAAAAAGTCATTCTTCAACAAATAAACATTACAGCCAACTGCTAAGTTTTGTAGTAGGTGCAACAGTATAGCAAAGAGATACAAAGTTCTTTTAAGTACCGAACACAGATAGTGGTGGGTACTGTAAATCCTAAGTATCAGACTCTCTTATTATATGTATTTAGTTTAGATAATTTTATTTCTCTAAAATTATGTTTATAAAATTCCATAGACATCTCTTCAGATTAATTTATTAGAAACATTATTATGATTTATTTCCAATGCTCCCATTATATTTGTCGCATATTTTCCCCTATCAACGTAAATAGACATCACGCACTTAGCGGTACAATATTATTGTAGGTTCTCAAGCACTATAACAACATGACAAAATGGAAATATCCAAAAATGCACAATATCCACTACTAAACCTCCCGATGTCAAAGGCATCCAACCTAATCAGAATCGTAATAAGATATAATTTAACTTACATCACCGACATTAATCGTAAGTCCTAAGGCTAAGTCTTATGGTGTGCTAATCTAGCAGCTAGATCAGCAGTTAGTGAAACCTCCTAAGTCCTATAGTAGTTATAATCTAGCATACTATATGCGCTGAATCATTCAATGAAAAGTAGACTTAGGAAGTTGCGGTGAATCATTCAGCGAAAATATATTTAGGTTGCACTGAACCATTTAGCGCTACCATCTCAGCTGTCATATCAAAAAATAAATTTAGATGCAGTGAACCATTCCGTGAAAAGGTGATTTTGAATGCACTGAACCATTTAACGCTACTAGTTCACATGCGAGCAATTGATAGGAGAGAGAACTAGTGTTAACAAATACATAACATTTTTTTTTTGAATTGCAACATTTTTTTGGCGAATCTAGCAGTCAAATTTAGCCATATGACTTAGTCTAAGGATCCCTTTAATGGGACAATGCGTATACTGAGACACATGGACATCAGGTCTTGTGAAAGTCAAACATCGAAAAATACTAGCTAAATTTGGATTTCTAATGATCTAAGAGTGCGTTTGGCACCGGTGGATTTGGGGGAGGCTGTTTATTTTACACGTGTTTGACACAAGCTTTTTAGGATGTAATTTGTTTCCTAGTCAAGTTATTTTCCCCCAACTAGTGGAAAAGAAGTCGTAACCTATCTCATGGGAATTCAATTTACATCCTTCTTTTCCTCCCATACCTTTTACTTTCTCTTTCCTTTTTCGTTTTCTCCCCTTTTCTGAAAACCTCCCGCATGAACAAAAAACTTTCAAACCTAATCAACTTATTTCTCTTATGTTTGCATCATAAACTATGATCAATTATGGTTCATTCTTTCTCTCATGTAACTGTATTCTTTTAAAAGACGGAGAGAATAAGATTTCATTGATAATCAAATTCGTGATTTAATTAATTTCATATGTACTTAATGTGTGGAATCAGGTTAGGACTTGATTTCATAAAAAACCAATTTTGGATCTTTCATTCTTCTTATCTCTTCCTATGAAACCATGCTTTCACATGTGATGAAACCTTGATTTTATTAAGAACTGCATCTTAACCTGATTCCACCCGTTTTGGTGCCAAACAATAAATATTCTTGAACCAATTTTTCTAGATAGTTGGATTTTTAGGTTGTTTAAACTGCCTAGAAATTAAACTCCACTGGGGACAAATGTACCCTAATTGTGAAGTTGGTTGAACACTCGACAACATTTTTAAAGTCTCCATTTAAACAGAAACCGTAACAAAGTAAATCCAAAAGCACACCACCAACAAACACAAAGTGTTTGTTGGTGGTGGCGTTTAAAACCTTCAGGCATACCGTGGACACTCGTGGATGACATACTAGTATCTGGTTATCACCTTTGTACAACCCTCATAGGTATGTCCATGGGATGGGCTCTCATCCCGAGTTAGTCATAATAACTTGAATTACCTCGGAATAAGATATTTTGTGCTCACTTGAAACACAACTTCCCTTATAACTCAGTGGTAGAGCGCCAGTCTTGTAAACTGGAGGTCTGCAGTTCAATCCTGCGTGAGGGCACTTATTATTTACTCCTTTTTTTTTTCCATTCTTTGCTTCTTTCTCTGCCATTGAAGTTGAGCCGAGAGAATCAGTAAGAGCACACCTATTGGCTCTAAGTTTTTCAAGGCATCTTTAAAGGTCCGTGTGGAACTGGAAGATGCTCTGGGATCCAATCTATGAAATCAAGACAGTAGATGTTGGGCGTCGAATATTTTTTCATCCAAGGATATGAAAAGTAGGAATTACCAATAGGTACTATTATAGTGTTCTTAGTTAGTGGCAGGTCCACCCATTAAAGCCCAGTAATCGGAGGTCCATAATTAAAAGAAAACATAAAAATGGACCAAATTTTTTAAGCCCATGTCCTACACACGTGTGCAACCTATTACGTGCATTTTAATAATTTCCAAAATGGCCTTCACTATAAATATAACAGAAATAAAAGCCACATTTTCTCAATTTTCTTCTCAGATCCGTTTTCTCTCTCTCGCTCGCTCTCCTCTTCTCTGCTGCAGCCGCTTATGAAGTTTAGACCTAGGGTTTGTGAAGATGTTTCGTGGTTTTACAGGTATGTTATGTAATCTTTTCTCCAGTTCTTCTTTGTTCTTGATTAATTCTCAACTGAATCATGAAGATCTGATTGATTTCATGATGTTTTCACTTTCTTTTTCCAGTTTTGGTAGTTCGATTTCATGATGTTCTCTAGTTTTTCACGTGCTGCTGATTTAGACTATGAATCAACAATACATATTTGGTGTACTGAAATATACTGCTCTATTTTTTTTTTTTTTTTTATAGTTTTGGAGATTTTTCTTGTTTGATCCAGAAGTACATATACGGAATACTCAAATTAAAGTGTTTTGATTCTATTTTTTCATAGATTCGCTACTTGTTTTTCACATGCAGCTAAATTTTAGATTATGAATCAGCAGTACATATATGGTGTACTGAAAAATTATGCTTTAATTTTGTTATTTTTGTAGTTTTGGATATTCTTCTTCTTCGATCTAGAAGTATATATATGGAATACTGGAAAAAATAGTGTTTCGATTCAGTTTTTTATAGATTCATTACTTGGTTTTCACATGCAGCTGATTTTAGTTCCATTTTGGTTTTTTTTTATATGCTTTTGAGTTGCTTTTGTGTATTAATCATCGGTACATATATGATATATTGGTGGATTTTAATGAAACAAGTTCAGATCTAAATAAAACATCATGTTTTATGTTTATTTCATTAATAGATCTGATATTTTTATGGTTTTTGGTTTGATTTTCATTTTCATTTTTCTTTTGTGTATTAACCATCAATACATATCTGACGTACTGTTTTCTTTTTTGTTTACTATGAATCTATAGGTTTTCTCTTATTTTTTTGGTTTGATCCAGGAGTACATATATGTTGTACTGGTTGAAACTTCTTCTGATTCTGTTTTATTAAGAGTTTTGCCACTTTTTTTGGTTTGATCCATGAGTTCGTATGTGAAATACTGAAGTATGTGCTTTGATTCGGTTATATTCATGGATTCATCACTTCTTGACATGTAATTGAGTTTTTAGTTTATGAATCCCCGGTACATATATGTTGTACTGATAAAAACTTCTTTTAATTCTGTTTTATTCATAGTTTTGCCACTTTATTTTGGTTTGATCCATGAGTACGTATGCGAAATACTGAAATAGATGCTAGTTTTGTTGTTGTGTTTTAATATTGTTATATTCTGGTCACATTTACAGGTTCAATATGTCCAACGGATACATACTCTATATGTAAGCAGTGAGGCAGATACATACTTAGATTTGTACGTAGTGTAGCAGATATGTACTCAGATTTGTAAGCAGTGTACCAGATATGTACTCAAATTTATAAGCAGTGTAGACACACACGTTTAGTAATAATGAGTATTATGGACATTTCCATGTTTTAATTAATTTTGGACCTCCGGATAAAAAAAAATCCGGTTGGACCCTACTATAAATAACTATATGGGCCTATGACCAAACAAGAAATTTTCCATAGGAAAACTACCAAGTAATAGTCCCACACTGACAAGCACATAGGAGGGAATGCCAGAATGAGATTTATAAATAAGGAAGGCAAGTGCTCGGTAACACATGATCCTTCAGGCAGATAATGGGAAAAGATGAGTGGTCAAAACTCGCAAATTGTATGCGAGAATTGGGTGTCCAGCCTAAGCCTGGTTACGACAATATGGGCACTCCCCTTTTGTTGCCGATCTGATCCCTACCCTACCCACCTTTTTAAACTTAAATCAAAAATATTTTGACGGGTATGCTAGAAAATGCCCGACAGAGATGTGCAAATCACCGGCAGGTATAGTACTGACCAAGGTGATAGTTTGACTATTGATTTGGCCATTATTCGGGCCTATCTCCATGTTCACATTGCGGTTTTATCTTTCTAGAAAGAAAGTTGCGCAATGTTTAGTTTATCACCCCTGAAAGCTGAAGACATGCTTTTATCTGTCCGTGATTCTTTTGTGCAGGTTCATGTGATTATGGATGTCATACCCCTCGTATCTACTAGCTACTTGCCATTGCCAGAGGAGCAAGTCACTGAGGAGCTCGCAGCTAAGGGAAAAAAAACTCAATGTGCTCAAAGAATCATCATGAGGTACTCTGATGCAGTTGGAATCTTTTTCAATGTTGGTTAAATTTAATTCGGAATGTGTGATGTTTAGAAGAAACCCACTGTCACATGTAGTTTATAATATGATATCATTAGCAGTTCTGAAGGTGTTTCTTGTAGGCTGCTGGTGAACTATTGACCTTGGTTAATTGCGTGTGACAGTCCATTATGGCATTATGTAGCAGAAGAAGGGTAAATCATTTATAAACCTATTCAGTATTCCAAATCGCGGTTGCAATTCTTATAGTTTGCCTACATTAGTATTTTATTCAAGTGATTGATGTCTTGGCATTTTATCCAAATTTGTTGGTGGATTAGAGAATCCTGGAGGTGGTAGTAGATCATTCCACATTATGTGTTGATAATACTAAGTGAGTTAATTCAACAACCGCCCTTATAGCTCAGTGGTAGAGCGCCAGTCTTGTAAACTGGAGGTCCGCAGTTCAATCCTGCGTGAGGGCAATTAGCTGTCTATCTTTATATATTATTTATTTTGCACTAGCGCATCATATGATGGTCTACCAAAGTCCCAACAAAAGTCTAAAACGGAACAGGCGTTGTACCTATCTCCTCCCTGTTTTCTGTTTCGTTTTTTAGTCACCTAGCTAGATCCACTCTGCTGACTTTCTTAGAAGCCAGTCTTATTCAGCTCAACTCTAATGGGAGGTACTCATAATTCCTTCTAACTCAACTATGATCTCAATTTCTAAGGTTTCAATAGAATTCTAATTTCTCTACAATTATTTTATTTTCTTGAGGTTCAGCTAAATCTCCTCAAACTTCTGCTCCACCAAGTTTATGGTTTGCTAGTAATCCAAGTAAAAGATGGGGAGAAATGTTTTTCCTTCTTTATACTCCATTTTGGTTGACTCTTTGTCTAGGTATTGTTGTTCCTTACAAACTATACGAGGTGGGTTTTCCAAATTTTCATGTTTAAGTTCAAACTAAAATCTTATTTTTATTATCTAATTTTGATGTTTTGGTTTATTATTTGGGCTTTTAGTGGGAAAATCTTTAATGGATCTGCTTGTTGTTGCTGCATTTTGACAGAAATTTACTGAATTGGAGTACTTAATTTTGGGACTTCTATCAGCCGTTCCTTCTTTCTTGATACCACTTCTTGTTACCGGGAAGGTAAGCCCTTCACTTGTTTGATTATTTACCCGTATGAATTCATAGAATAGTGCGTGTAGTTATGCAACTTGCTTGTTAAGAGAATATTCAGGTGGTTTTGTGGCGGCTTTAATCTATTTGTATATATGAGATGAGACTTTGATTAATAAATCTGATTGTTCTCCAACAATAGACAATGATAGGTTCGAGGTAATGAAAATTATCTCATGAACATGGTAGACAATAATTTAATTATGCTGTAAATGTGGCTTGTGCTTGAAAATTCAAGAACACGCCTTTAATAACCAGTCAAGAGCTCGTTAGGAGATCACAGTAGAAGCTGTATAACTGTTCTATTATTCGGATGGACCGGCTAAGTAGACCCTTAGGACCTTACATATTATGCTGCGTACCTAAAGTATCATTGTTGGGTTGTTTTCTCAGGCTGATAGGAGCTTATGTTTGAAGGATCGATACTGGGTGAAGGTCTGTATTTTTTCTTATGATTCTAAGAATTTTTCTGTAGCCATGTGATGGTTGTGACTGAGATGCTTAATTCCATTGTCTGGCTACCCACTGTGCATTTGTATGACTGTATCCAAATGTTTTTGCCACAACTTATGCCCGAAACATGTGCCCCTTTGGATGATCAACTTGAAGTTTTCTTATTCAAACAGTCAGTTTATGCTAAGATTGAATCGCATTTGTTCATTGTGGCAGGCCAGTCTCTGGAATATAATCTTCAGCTATGTTGGGAACTACTTTTGGACTCATTACTTCTTCACTGTTTTGGGAGCTTCATATACCTTTCCTTCATGGAAGATGAACAACGTACGATCCTTCTGTATGAACTTTGGTGTAGTATGCATGTCTTCTGGTTAAACTTTTCTTGTACTGATTGATATTCAAAATCATGTGTAGGTACCGCACACAACTTTCCTCCTCACTCACGTTTGCTTCCTGTTTTACCATGTGGCGTCAAATATGACGCTTCGCCGACTACGGCATTCTATTGCTGACCTACCAGACTCGATTCGATGGGTTACTGAGGGTGCTTGGATTCTAGCTCTTTCTTATTTCATAGCATATCTCGAGACTGTAGCCATCTCCAATGTACGTTTATCATTGTTACTTTCTTTCTTGTGAATATTAGTATTTTGTTACTCTAGCTTTGCAATGCCTTCGTTGTCTGCAGTTAACTAATTATAGTGTTTCTAGAGGTTGACTTAACTTTCTTTTTCAATATGTGCAGTTCCCATACTATGATTTTGTTGACCGGGCGTCAATGTACAAAGTGGGATGCTTGTTTTATGCAATTTATTTCTTCGTGAGCTTTCCAATGTTTTTGAGGTAAAATGTGAATTCATATTCATGCAGTGCGTTTAATTTTTATAATCAATCACAACACAAGTTTTTGACCATATGTTATGCTGAATGTGAAATCAACTTGTCGAACAGGATTGATGAGAAACCCAGTGATAAGTGGGATTTGCCTAGAGTGGCTGTTGATGCGTTGGGTGCTGCGATGCTCGTAACGATAATACTTGATTTATGGAGAATCTTTCTAGGACCCATAATCCCTGTTGCACATACAAGACAGTGCAATCAGCCAGGACTTGCATGGTTTCCATAACTCCAAAAAGGTGCAATGTTCTGTTAGGTGGTTGATGTTGTATTGAATTGCTTTGTAGCTTTTATCCTTTTATTGACTGGTGTTTTCCTGGTTACTGTTGTGACACATCAAACTTGACGCACATATAATTGAAACCAAAGCTCCTCCATAAGCTTTGTTCGTCTTTTGGCTCATCAAGTTTGGAATTTGTTGTGTCTGGTCTCTGGAATCTGGACCAAGTTATAGTCTATTGCATTTCAGCTGTAATTTTGTTTGATAGTTTAGTTGGTCAACTGATCCCCATGGATTCTAGCTGAGCTCTTGATCTACCCGTTCAGCCTCTCGGGAGCTTTGCTGGAAATCAGCTAATTCCACGAGCCCGAGCTGATTTTAGTTTGGAGCTGTTTCATGGTTCTGTTGAAATTTGAATCACTGCACCCCACTCACATGTACTTTCAGAAACCCTTTGAAAGAGCAGGTAAAAAGCAAAAAACTGAGCTCATAATCGCGCATTTCTTCAGAGAATCTGAAGTTAACGGGAACCCTGTCCACATGTGCGCTTGTCATATCATTGCTCGATGGTTAACTGGTTTCTGACATTACTTAAAGAGATGTGATTCTCCCTCGATCAGGAATGTGGGACTACTGTATTTAAAATGAGTCGGAAATCATCGAGTCATAACAATAAAGTACGGATTTATCATATAGAAATATGGGTAGGAGTACGATAGGTCCTTGTCAGATTTTCAATGTTAATGTATTTCTCATCAATGCCAATCCTGCCACTTATTTGTCCTCCATGGAAAAGTAAAGTTAGGTAGTCTCGATCATCAATGTGACAGCCAAGAAAGAGGCATGACTGATGACTCCACCTTAGCAGCTACATTAGATTGTTCGTCGCCACCATGGAGATGGTTAAGCTGGCGACTATGGTGCATCTTAGTAAAGTTATACCGGGATGAGAGTTGAGTTACGCACATTTTACAAACTAATTTGCACTTTAGAACAGATTTGGCTGGAGCCCGAGAAAAGATATACGTATGAATCCTCGTACTAATGACACAAATCAAAAACCAAAAGTTAAATGAATAAAATCAAGGGAATTGTTAACTCAAGACAATAACTTGCGTGATCAAGAAACTCTAGTTTACAAAAAATCTTTGGTAATTAGGCTCAGTATGATTTTGTATTTAATGTGCATGGTATCTTCATATTAATTTCAGGATTTTAGTCTTTTAAAAATGTGCATCATATCTATGATAATTTGGAGTCGTGTTGTATATAAAGATTCAAGTGTATGTAGAATTTAAATCCATATTAAACCAAAAAAGAAAAAAAAGACAGAGAAGTTAAAATTTTTAATTTGGAAGAAGAGGAGAATGGCCAACAATAAGACTCTCATTTTAAGTTTTCTCTTGGTTCTTTTGATTTTCTCCAGAGGTATACTTAGAAATCGGCAATAGCCATCAATATTCAATAACTTTACCATTATCATCTTATATGTATTATAGAGTCGCACCCTTTGTTGTTATTTTGTTTTCTATTTTTATGAAATTGGTGAAGGTCGCAAAGGGAAAAATCAAGCTAATAAAAAATGCTAACCTCCTGCGTAACAGAAGAGGATTGTCTTGTCCGTATCGAACAAGGACTTCGTGATTTATGCTACTGCACATATGATTGTTAGAAACATCACATTTTTATGTTACTCAAGGCGATTAACAAATAGTATTATGAAATGTTAAAATTCAAAATGGATTGGACAACCACTTTATCTACTCCCCCGTTTTAAAATAATAGTATTACGAAATATTAATTTGCTTTCCATATAGGCACAAAAGCAATTGTATTTGTGTTGTTTACCATTTGAGTTACAATATCAGCTGGACCCGTTATTATACCCGTTATCAAACACGGATCCTGTGGAGTACAATAGTCATCCCCATTTTTCCTAAATCCCATCTTAAATACACACAATGGATTCTTTTTAAATTTGGATGAACAAAACTCACTCTGTTATTCTCCATAATTAACATGATTTTTCAGAGCGTCCACAATGGACGAGTAAAAAGTGGAACAAACTCATATTTGGTCGAGAATTCAATCACAGTGGGCTGGAGTAAACTAAATTTAATCGGATTTTTCCAAAGTTTCGGAACATATTTGGTCTGGAAGCTGGAGTAAAACCAAATATAATGGGGCGTACATCAAAAGTGAGTTGATGACAGGCATAAATATCATCTGCATTTGAAGAGGGGCATAACTTCTAATTCTGTGCCGCAGTCAAGCCTAAAAGAAATGTACGCCTGAGTCAAGCGTAACTTGAAGGTCCGCCCAATGGGGCGCAATTTGTATCTCTGCCCCACATGAGGCGCATGAATGTTTGAATTTTTTGGGAATTTTAAGAAAATGCCACACTTTGTATTTTCGATATAAGAAAGTGCCACAATTTTTTTCAAAATATATAAAATGCCACGGACGTTAACTATTCCGTTAGGTCCTACTGGATCAGTCAATTATCATTGACAAAGTCCAAAAGATGTAGTATCATTACCTGATTACCCTTCTCATACTTAAAAGTTAGAACTTACAGCTTTCCAAGAAAAAGATTGCCGATCCCATTCATGTCTAACAACCCTTCTCCATTTTGTTCTTCTGTGTGCACAAACTTTCTCTATTCCCGTTCTGCTGTACACGAAAACCATCTACTTATATATTTGGAATGATAGATCCAGTAGATTCAATTAATGATTGATTGAAGAGAACAGACGGAAGAGGAACAAAGATAAATTAAAAGATTGATTACAGAGAGGAGACGGAACAAGAGCAAAATAATGGTTCTGGATAAACAAACATGACCATGAGATGTAATCCTCTCAATTTGAGAATACGGGTTCGTTCTAATTTATCTTTTTGTTGTTTGTATAAATTACAATCGACCGTTTGGTGTGCGTAATTTTCAATTTGTGGATCATTTTAGTTCTTGAAGAATTTGAGGATTTTGGCGTATATCAACTTCTCCAGCTAATTCATGAATTGGGTACTTGTAATTATACATACATCGATGGTTCATCATTGTTAACTCATTCAATTTTATGTTTAGGTTTATAAATACTGAGTAAGATTGGGAATGTTTGTCGTGGAAAAAAAAAGAAATTGGTAAACATGGGAAGGAGGAATAGATGAGTTTTCTGTTGATAAGAATACAAGACAAAGGCTCAAATTCGTCTCAGATTTGGTTGAAGTTTATACTCAAAAACCAGTTCAAAGTTGATTTTGTTCTCGTTAAAACAGTCAACAAGAGGAGCGATATTGTCTTTAGTTCAGTGAGATGAATGGCTTAGGTTAATGATATTACAGAGTTTGTGTATATTTGGATTGTTCGGTCTGTATCCTATTCGAATTTTCAGGGACGATTGGCTAAAAAGGAGTCTTAAAACATGAACACAGCTCTACCTATTGCTCAGCATCAACATGCACATCTCCTGTTTGATAGAAGTCCCCTTTGATTTCATATATATCTAACTAGTATCAACTTTGCTAGCCTTACGATCGAAATCTAATAGTAAATGTTGATTATTAATTGGGGAAGACTCTGCAATGATTCACATTATTAAGTGATTTGGATCGGTCCTAGTTAGATGATTTTGGGGGTTTAAATATCTTTTAATAGGATCCACGTAGGCACTAACGCAGTTAAACGTTTTCTCAGAAAAACGGGATGGAAAAATTTAAATGTGTGGCATTTAATAAATACTGAAAAATATTTTCTTTGAACATGAAATTGAAAGTGTGACACTTTATTAAAATCCCTGAATTTTTTTCTTTTCTTTTCAAGGATTTCTTTCATTTCTTTTCAGCGTACCTTTAACTTGGGCCTCACGGGACGTACTTTGAAGATCTGTTCCTCTATCGCACGAACACCAACACGTTCCTTTCATTTAAGGGTAACCAATAAGACCGTCTGATATCAGACGCAGGTTTAATTAACGTCCCATTTGGGCGTATAAAGCTGAGTCTAATAGGCATCCAAGATTCAAGATTTGGAGCCAGAATCGTCGTTTATGAGTGTATTGTTTGCTTGATTCCCAGAATATGCTGCAGTTTGTTTGGATGCAAGATAGAAATAACACTAGGACGCCATTAGAAATGGCGTCCCAAAAAAGCACTAAACGCCATTAGAAACGGCGTATATGAAATACCTTTAGAAAAATTTAATCATCAAGATTATATAGACCGTTAGATTTCAAATCTTAATAATGATCTAACGGTTGATACATTGGACGCCGTTTGAAATGGCGTCTGGTGCCAATTCAAATGGCGTATGGAGGTTGAATGTTGGATCAACACTAGGGTCGGATGTTGAATTACAGTGACGTGGATTCAACAAAAAACTTGAATCTAACTCTCCCATTAGACTCGGCCTAAGTATGTGTCTGTCTGTCAATGGAACGGAGATTAAAAATACGCTGAGATTAAAAGTACGCTGAGTTTAGGGCAAAGATCAAAACCGGCGCCTGACTATAATTCTACCCTATACAGTTGTGTTCAAACACCCCAAACCCAAGATTTTAGTATAGTCGTACCATTGTGGACGCTATTATAACCACCGCTGCCAAATTGATTAGGTCCAGAAATTAATTCCAAAATCACCATCTTAATCGGGTTTGAGATTTGCTGCGCTTGTTATTATATTATTGCATATCATAATGCTGATCACCTGAGTCTAAAACGTGTCGTATCAATTTCCTCACCGAGAGCAACTCGGTCTAACTCATCAATACCAGCATCCCAGGGAGTACGAACCCGACGCGGGCGAAGCGTGTATCTCTTTGAATTTTCTCCCATAGCTTCCAATGATGCAAAAGTACTCGTGTGAGCAATTACTTCGACATTTCTGAAATAATTGGTTGCTGCTTCGTCGGAAATCATCCGTAAAAGTGTTGTTCTCGTGTCATACCAATAAAGCACCGATTTATCATATAAGAATATGATTTCTCCACCTTTTGTAAGTAAAACCGGCTGAAAGAACCTATCACGAGAAAAAGAACCTACCACGGATTCGTAATCTATATTGAACTCCATACACCAGGTCTCCTTGGAGTTGCTACTTCTCATCAAGGACCAGATCTCCAGACGTGATTTATCCATATAAAGGCACAAATGCCTTCCCAATGCTACAAGTCCATATCTATGTTTCTGCTGAATGTCTTGCATACAAGAAGGAGCAGTTAGCAATCGAAACTCCTCATCAGCCAAGTCAAACGCCACAACATTCTTGGATGAAATCCAATAAATAACACCATTCACGTAGGTGCCCATACCTCCGCCTAGTGTCCGCACAAGATAAGGAATTGTACCTATTGCTCTCCACCCACACAACCGCTGCCAAGTGTGTACACTTCAACATGTCCTTGCACGTGTTTGAGGTAATGGATTCTAACAACTTTGTACTCATTGGTCGACTGAACATACCCAAATCCACATGCTGTGCTGCCATGCATGTTAACCTCTCCTCTAGTTATAAGAATAAAATCTGGATCGATGTCTTGTTTGTTTACAACTAGTTGAGGAAGATGAACATATTCTCTGGTAAGGGGATTACAAATATAGATGGGATCTATAATATGATTGTGGTGTTGAAATGTGCAAACCAAACCATTGCAGGAGCCAACTAAGTGATACGCTAAAGAATAATGATGCATCGGAGTATGATAGATCCTTTTCAGATTTTCAGCGTATAAGAAGGGGATTTTAATAAAGTGTCACACTTTCGATTTTATGTTTAAGAAAGTGTCACCGTTTTTTTCAGTATTTATAAAATGCCATTATATTGACTTTTTCCATCCTGTTTTTTTTTTGTAAAAACAGTAACTGCCGTTAGTGCTCAGCTGACCCCTATTAAAAGACATTTAAGCCCCCAAAGTCTATTACCTGCCGTTAGGTTTGATTTGATGATGATTTCGATTTCGACGTAGATTTAAATTTCAGCATAGGTGAAGAGATCAATGTAACTAAGATCAAACAGAAAGTAGTAAGTTTATTATCAGATTCAGAGATTTAGGTTTTAGGTTTCCTCCTTTCTCTGTTACTATCCTATAAGCAGGAGGATAACTGTTGATCGAGAAGAACGTATGTACAACGAAAATGCTGTGTTGTATTATGTTATTGCCCGATTTGAAAAGACAATGATAAGCAATAGCAATAGTTTGCTTATCGGTATTATGTTCTTATTGTTGAGGTTGCCAAGTTCATATGATTATATTAAAGGACAGGAAAGAATGGATCAAGGGGAAGAACTTCAATGTTCAAATCAAGGATTGGGAAGGTTTGCTACCGGATATATAGATTTCGTTGTTACTATGACCACTTCTGTTACTGCCATCAGGTGCTATTGTATTGGTTTGACGGGGACTGTCTTGCGTCCTACAATTTGCAAATAAAACATCTCAAGGTGGTAAAGGGCATCCTAGTAGCAGCCCATGGTATTCAAGTACAAACACTCTGAAAACCTTCATTCCTACAGAAAATTATTAAGTTTGAAGTACAACATTTCCCATGATTTCTTTTAATTTCGACTTGAGTAATGGTTGTCAGATTATTATTATTATTAAAAATGCAAGTCTTATTGGAGAGTTGTATTTTGAGTCTCTTGTAGATTTTTTGCTCAAAATTTGTTTGAATATTGCGATATGTTTAAACAGGTTTTTGAATCAACATTCAACAAGTAGCTTACTGACTTTGTATTTCGTCCATAGTGTTTCAGGGGATCTTTTTCAAAATGATAAATCCAAAAGGAGTTGGACTTCTAACCAATACCAATGTAGTGTTTAACAGTTACAGGGGTGCTAGTTTATATGCCTTGTAGAAATTCTGGCATTCAAGTTGAGCCGAGAGGACTACAGTCTTGTGGCATCCATCGAAAAATATCGGGGAAGAACAAGTCTATTGGCTCCAAATTTTTCAAGGCATCTTTGAAGGTCCGTGTGGAAGATGCTTTGGAATCCATTCAAAATAGAGTAGATGTTTTGTGTCAAATATATTTTTTTTTTAAACTTAGACTACAATCAAGCCTTACCATTATTACTCACATCACATGTAGTGTTAAACAGTTTTAATGGTGCTTGTTGGCAGGCCTTGCCGAAATTGACGAGTGCGTAGGAGGGAAAGTCGAAATGAGAGTAATAAATAAGGATGGGAAATGCATTGTCGAAAAATAACGGGAATTCTCTTGGCAAGACAAGACCATCTGCCTTTTCTGTAGTAAAGTTTCCATGAGCCATCTGTAAACGTCGTCACATTTTATGTGGGAAATTGGCTGTCCAGATGACACGTGAAATTTTATTTCAGAGCGTGCAGATAATGGGAAATGATGAGTGGTCAAAGCTCCCAATACTATGCGATAATTGGGTGTCCTGTAGTTGCAAAAAATCTCACAACCCCACCGATATAAGAATCTACTAGTAATTAAACAGCCTCAAAGTGAATCATTTTTTTATTTATTAAAATTACAAGAACAATTACAAGGTAATGGGAAATTCAGGTTTACTCTTTCTCACTTTACAATCTTTCTCTCTCCTAATTTCTTGACCAAAGTCCCTCTAAAAAACCCATCATCTCTATAGATCAACTACTCTTTATATAGGATATTACATAATGGATGACACCTAAGAGATCCTTTATTTTCGGAATCCTTATGCGATATTATCGCACACGCACATTGGTTATTTTCGCAGACCTTATAAACTTCGCACAGTTCTTCACACTTTGCTGACATCATTCAATTCGTCATCACATCTGAGTGTGTGCGATAACCTTTACACTCAACTAATTATTCTTTACTCGCATATTATGTATGTGCGATATTCTCTTCCTACATTTTGCCTCTTCTCGTTTCGTTCTTTCTTACTCAATGAGCGAAATGAGAAATTTAACTTTGCCTTATCGCACATGCTTATCTTTTCAAATTCCCTTTTGCCGACATTCTCTCGTGATTTCAATCTATTTTCTACACATGTCATTTTTGCTTTTACCGTTACATCCTGTTTTCAGCCGGTCATTTTCTTCTACCTATTTATTGATCAACTTTTCGAGAAAATTAATTTCTTCCTCTTATTTTTTTATTTCTCTTTTCTTCTTTTCTGCAAGTTTTCTTCGCAACTTTCTTCTCTGCTACTGCATCTGTTACTTGTTCAATTAATCATTGTCATTTGCTGCTACTGCTGCTGTTCGATCTTCATCCTCATGAATCCCGATCCAAAGTAAGTATAATCCACCGAAACTACCTTCTTTTCTCTTGATTATCCTTTATTTCATTATTAACCTAATTCCCATACTGCTTATAAAACAAATCTTTCTGCTGGTGATATGAAGATAAATGTCAATAGCCCTAGATCTTCTTCAAATCCACAAGATAAAGAATCTCACAAAAGGAATCCTTCGCATAACAAAGGAGTAAGAAATATCTTGTTTTTATTGAACAATATTGTTGCCTCTATTTCTTATCTGTGTTGTTATTCGCAGGTTTCTGATCGTGAGATGGACAGTGGAAAAGAACCTAAATTGAAGAAACTTCGCAAGCCTGCGACTCTTACTTCCAATTTTTCTATTCCCAAATTTGGTTCAAAAACTAATCCTTCAACTCAGGTTATTACAGTTCTTCCTGTCTCTTCTTCATTAGCATCTATTTCTGCGAATGTTCATTCTTCTCCTCCTAAAGACAATATTGTTAATGATCTTAAGATAAGTGACTTTCCCTCTCCTGCCTCTGCGAAGTTTACGGATACCGAATTGATTGTTTCAACCTTTATAAGTACTCCTCCTTTGATTGAAAATGTGAACATTACTATAAACAAAGTGGTCCCTGCGAAAGATAACATGGATGTTGCTGCGAACTCTATTGTTCCTTCAATTCCCTCTTCTTCCATTTCTACCTCTTCTCTTTCTCCACATTCCTCTTTTTTGCTAAAACCCCTTTCCCTTGATAAGAAAATTTTGGAGAATGTGAATCTTGCTTCTCAAGCTTTATCTGAGATTCTTAATATTGGTCATTCGCATACCAATGACCCCTTTAAACTCCAAATTTTTTATACTCTGAGTAAGTTGTTGTGCGAATTTCCTTCTGACAAAGCTTCAAGGGAAGAAATTTGTTCCCAATTGGATTCAAATGTTCACACTGCTCTGGATGTCTTGGTAAATGCTCTTCATATTTTAGATTATTAACTATGATTCCTCGCATATTTGTTTTAACAAGAACTTCTTTTTTTTAGGAATCTCATTGACGACTGATCTTGGCTGAATCTCGTTTTGAATCCAGCTGTTCTAAACTAGAACTTGATCAGATTTTTAATTTTTGTTGTAGTAATATAAGATTCGAACTCTAAGATTTGTGAAGACTAAATTTAAAGGTTTAACGAAAATAATAAAAGAGATCTACTGGGACTAGGATTCCACCGAATTCATATCATAAGGCTCAATTATTCATTCTCAACAATTGTCGCTCAATAAAAATAACATCGACTATTATTTTGCCAAAGTAGATTCTCAAAATATTAGTTATAAATCGTAAGCATGGGATATCAAACATTTAAGCAAGCATGATCCATCAAATAAAATAATAACTAATTAATTCAAATTATAATTATATATTAATTAGTGTAAAAGTCATATAGAAAATAAAATAAATTTACCCATGTATGAAATTCGGCTTCCTCCGTCGTCCCAGTGTTGGGGTTTAGTTCATTAGGTTGGAAACACGCTAAAAAATATAATTCATAGCTCAAAGGTGTTTTTATTGAATAAGAGTAATAATATAGTGAATATGCAACACTGTATTGGCGTTACAGACGTCACCGTTACAAGAAATTGTTGCAAATTCACAACAAGCGTGCAAAACTGACTGTTACGAGTACTGTTAATAAACGACAGTTCTCTGCGATAGTCTGTAGGCGTCAAATGTTATTCTTCTGCTCTGCAGCAGCAGAGAAATCTTCTCTCCAACCCTCTTTTCTTCTCCCTAACTCTCGATGCCCATCTATGACTCCAATAAACTCATTATATAGTCTCAGCAGCACCCAATATCTCTTGTTCAATGTGCAAATATTCTCTCTTTACTCCATTATTCTCCACGGGAATATTTTTCATTATTATCACGCGATTCTAAGTTGTTTGATTCATCCCCAAAACCCCCATTAGACAGCCGCAAATATTAAAAGAATATCCTACATAACTTCCTATTACAACTCAGAGAATCAAATCACTTAAACCCGAAAATATCTTCTTTTGACTTCTCTGCCAAATCATGGAGATTTTATTCTCCTTCCATTTTCTGTTACGTGTATATGAGTTGTTGAACTATCTTCAGGATAATAACAAATCAAAACAGAATATCTTCTTTCCATTTCCTTCCATATAACTCCTCCAACCAATGCAGAATATACTCCCACGACAAATCTTCTCCAAATCAACATGTAATAACACACACAATATATTCACCTTTATTTTCTTCAAACCGAGAATATATCCTTCCTTTTACAAATCAAAGGCAATCACCGCTCCTGTTTTAATGTTAAAGACCATCAGCAACCAATTCCCATGCCAGAAAACTCCAAGCATCTCGTAAAAATCGTGACCAAAAATACGCAGTTGAGAACCAAAATTTTCCCTCCAATTTTTGAATTCAAAAGTTTGAAGACGACCTCCCCTTATCTAATCCGGGAGTGAGAATAGATATTAGGATGCCCTTAGTAATTGGGTACCCCTTATCCAAAATTGAGAGTCCGAATAACATGTGTCCTCCGGGGTACAAAAACCACTTTTCGAGCAACTTCTCCATAAGAGCTTATTTCATAAAAACACCTACAAACAAGTTTATTAGTGATAAAATGAGTCCCAGCTAATGTATTTATGGGTGAAAATGCTTCGCACTTTCGTTCTTATCAGAACGCTACTCTAGAGAAAGAGGTTGCTACTTTAGAGAAAGAGGTTGGCAGATTAAAGGGAGAACTCCAAGTTGTAGCTTTTGATTCTGAGAAACTTCATGATAAGAACAAGAATCTTAGAGGTAACTTTCTCCTTTCTTTCCATAATCTGCCTTATTAGCATGTTTCTTCTCTCATTTTCACCTTATAAACTTCTTCGTATATTTATTAAGATTTAAATCGGAAGCGAACTTCAGAGAGGTACCATTTTGAATTTCTTTCTGAAGATTTCCGTGCGAATAACGAAAAGTTGCAGACTCAAATGATTCAACTAGAGAACAAGTACTCGTATTCTCTTGACCATATTGATAATTTAACTTAGGAAAATACTCATGTAAATCAAGAAAATGAAGTATTGAATTCGCATATCTCCCATCTATATAATTTTCTGTATAGGCGCTAATTCAATAAATCAAACTTTATCAGAGGAAACTCTCCAACTTTCCAAGGAGAAACGTTCTTTTTTGACGAAGGAAGCAATGTTTTCGCATCAATATCTAACTCTCCATAAAACTTGCGATGACCGAGAACAAGCCTTTCGCCCACTGAAGGCTCGGCATGAAACATCTTTTAAATAATTAAGTGCTCATAATCATAAGATTATTCAGAGCAAGATAAACCTAACCGTAGAGAAGAATAAACTTCAAGAACAATATAATCAATTGAAAGAATCTCATGATCTTCTTAAGAAGAAGCACCGTTCACTTTCTGTTGACGAAAAGAAGATTTGGTCGACTCAATAGTTCCGTTGGTGATGACTTTAATATAATTATGGATAATATGCAGAAGAATACTTTTGTTTTTTATCAATCTCTCCTCTCATAGAAGGAAGGTAGCCACTTGAATTTGATTGCCTCACTCATTTTTTCTATGATATGCTATTTATTTCTTTGTTCTTTCAATCATTAATTGTATAAGTCTTAACTTTATGTTGTTTTTGTAGAGTCCAAAAAGTCGCATCTGGCTACCATTTCTCAACTGAGGTCTGACTTTGCTAAAGCTCAGAAGAGTCGCACGAACCTCGAAGTTTCACTTTCTTCTTCCCGAGGTCGCGCACGTAGGAGACTTTCGTATCTTCAAAACTTCTTAGAGATCAGTGCTAGGAATCTTGAGAAAGAAGCTTATCACAAGGCTCATATTGGTGCTCAGACTTTGGTTAATGGAATTCTTTCGGATAATTCTCTTCCTCCAGTAACTATCACTCCTCTTGAAGTAGGCGAAGATGAGAAATTTCCTGAACCATATAGAGACTACAAATTTACAAGTACGTGAAGATGAAAAAGATCCTAATGGAGATAATGAAGCTTTTCCCCCAAGGGGTTTGTCCGAGAAGGATAAGTCTGTCCAAGCGAATCTTGATGATAAATTCAATGCTGAGTAATCAGGAAACTTCTTGTAATGACTTTTGAAACATTTTGAATCTATTTTCTGCTTTAACTTGTTTCTTTACAAGAGAGATAATATTTATTCACTTGAATTCCCATACTTGCCTCCTATTATATATCTTGTAAGAAACAATTTCATAAAACTATTTCCCAGTCTTTACTTTATATATTCTGCAAAACAAATATAGAATCGGATAAATTTATTTTCTTTATCTCATTAGGTCTTATTGTGCCTTCCTAAGTAAAGGTCTTATTTTGCCTGTCTGGGATTTTTTGTGCGACGAAATCGCAGGACGTCTTGAAACCATAGTGTACCGACCCATTGATCTCGCCTTATCTTAGTCTCCATTTTTCTATGCGACGAAATCGCAGGACGTCTTTACATTTTACTGTATCGACCCATTGATCTCGTCTTAACTTATTCTTGTATTATTACCTCTTCAGGTTTTCTCGTGCATAAATGCGATAAGCCTTAATACTCCCGTGAGTAAAAAGCCTCATGATATTTACGTCTTTGCACAATTCAACTCCCTAATGGAGGGTGTCGTCCTTATCTTCTCCTGGTTGCCTCTTCAAGGAGGCTTACCTCTACCGGGTTAAGGTTGGATCCTCCCATCCGGTAATACAACAACCAGCTGATTTCACAACCTCTTTTCCCTCCACCGATAAGGTTTACGGTTACGAGACTGCACCCTAAGTGGGGTATCTTCGGATCGAATGCATCATAGCCAAGATTTGTGAAGAGTGGTAAAGTAGGCTCCAACGCCCCTCACACTCTTGACTCAACCGTGTACCTCGGCGCCTTGGTCTAGTTCTGCATCATTGGGAGAGATCCTCAATCTTTCGACTTAGGCATCTCTCCGGGATGGGCTTTTTCGTTTTCTCTCACCCCCAATCACCATGACTCAAGTTCCAGGGTTGGTATGCCTTTCCATTGAGTCATGCTTAACTAGCTTGTGAATTATGACGTGCTTTAGGTCTTACTTTTTGCCTCTTGCATATATGCGAACTAGGGTGCACGCCACAATCGCATAGCTAGGCTCCCCAATTGGAGTTTTTATCTCTGATGCCTTTTGTCAAGGTCTTATTTCTGTCTCTCAGTATATAAGAGAATATATGAAGAAGAAAAGAAATCTTCAATTTTATTTATTATACCTAACGGTATATTCAGACTCAAGCGAATGACATTTCATGTCTATGACTTTCGTATATTTTGTTCTTCTGCGAGAATCATCACAAAATTTTTATGGGTAATACTTTTTCAAGTACAACCTATTCCATGGACGATCTAATTTGTGACCCGTATCTTTGCCTTCTGGATCAACCAATTTGTAAGATCCATTTCCAACTATCTTTTTAATTGTATATGGACATCCCATTTCTTCTCTAACTTCCCATCTGGTCCTTTTTGATAGATTGGTATCTCTCGCAGCACTAATTCTCCTGGTTGAAATTCCCTAATTTTAACACGCTTGTTGTACTCTCTTGCTAATCTTCTTTGGTAATTTTCCATATGTTGTAGAGCGAGTTCTCTCGTTTCCTCTAAATCATCAAGTTTTGTTAGAATCAGATCTGCACTTAAATTCTTCTCCTATGCTTCTTTCTTTGTTGTGGGGATAATTACTTCGGTTAGTAATACTGCTTCTACCCCATATGTTAAGCAAAAAGGTGATACTCCCGTAGATTCTCTTCTCGTCGTTCTATATGCTCATACTACACTATGTACTTATTCGGACCATCCCTTATCATGCCCTTCTAACTTCTTTTTCAGATTATCTGCGATCGTCCTTTTTATTGCTTCTACTTGTCTGTTACACTGTGGATATAAAGGAGTAGACTTTCCACATTTGATTTTAAATGTGTTAAGTAGCATTTGATTTCTATGTTTTCTCCTTCAAATTGTTTTCCATTCTCAGAAGCTAACTGAGCTGGGATGCCAAATCTGCAGATTATATTCTCAAATATGAACGTGAATATATCTTTATCACGAATATGTTGTACTTCTTTCACTTCTACCCATTTTGTGAAGTAATCTGTTGCGACAATTAAATATCTTCTTTGCCCAGTTCCTGGTAGAAATGGACCAATTATATCAATTCCCCATCTTCCAAATGGCCATGCGTTTACCGAATTATTTAACATTGCTCCAGGTGTGTGTTTTTTTTCCCATGATGTTGGAACTCTTCACATCGTCTTGATACTTGTTTTGCATCTTCGTGCATATATGGCCAATAATACCCTTGTATTCTCGCTTTGTATGCTAGTGATTTTCCTCCACTATGATTGCCAGCATCTTCATAGTGTAGCGCATTTTAGAATTTTTATACCTTCTTTTCGCGTCAAACATATAAGTGAAGGTCCAAGAAATGATCTTCTATATAAGATACCCTCTCTTAATTCATAATTTGTCGCACGAATTCTTGATTTATAAGCCTCTCCAACCTATCTTTCGGTACATCTCCGTTTTCTAAATATAAATGGAGCTCAGTTCTCCAATCTTCTTCTTCTTCAATTTGTTGCTCATACGAAATGTTTTTTACTATCATCGTGGCCACTGCTTTTTCTTCTTCTTATTTCTCTACGGAAGGCAAGAATAATGTTTGAATTTTTAAGTCTCTTGCAACTGGATCTACTAAGATAGAAGGGATAAAGGCCAATGCGTCTGCAAATCTGTTGTCTTTTCTACCAATATGCCTATTTGTGCTGCCAATTCTGATATTAATTTCTTGTATTTTTATAAAGATGGATCATTGGTACTATACGAACCTTCAATTTGACGAATTACTAATTGTGAGTCACTAGTTATTCTAGCTTCTTTTATTTACATTTCAATTGCTAATCTTAATGCATGAACTACTGCTTCATATTCAGTCTCATTATTTGTGGATGCGAATTCCAACATAAATAAATAAGCCGTTCGCACTTCCTGTGGTGAAATGAATACGATTCCAATTCCATTTCCTTCTCCATTGGATGATCCATCGACTAGTATTTCCCACCTGTTTGGATTATGATCTGTCAATTGATCCTTCGGATTCCTATATTCTTCATCAACATCCATCATGTCCTCAACATATTCATCTTATTCTAAGGGAAACTCTGCGAGGAATTCTGCGATAACTTGTGATTTAGGTGATGAAAATACTTCATAGCTAACATGGTAACTCCCCAATAATGTGTTCCACCTTTCGATCCTTCCCGAATTTTTCGAATTTTTCATTGTAGGTTCTATTGGTACTTTGGTTAGTACTTTAATCTTATGAGCCTGGAAATAAATGCGAAGTTTGAATGAGGAATAGACCAATGCGAGAATTAGTTTCTCTATTTTGGAGTAATTTTTTCTGCTGAATTGTATGTCTTGCTTATGTAATATATTGGTTTCTCAATTCCTTGATCCACGCATATCAGAACAACACTTAAAGCATACTGTGTGGATGCCAAATATAAGAGAAATTCTTCCCATGGCATTGCCTTCTGCATGATTGATAGATTCATTAAGTAACTTTTTATACTTTGTAACGCTTTATCACATTCTTCTGTCCATTCAAATTTTGTTCTCTTCTTTAAAATATTAAAAAAGTGCTTGCATTATCCGAAGAGCGCGAAATAAATCTTCCTAGCGAAGCTATCAAACCATTTAATTTCTGAACATCTTTTATCGTTGCAGGTGGTGGCATATATCGTATTGATTGTACTTTTTCTGGATCAACTTCGATTCCTTCTTTTGATATTATGTAACCCGAAATTTTTCCTGAAGATACTCCAAAGACACATTTTTCTGGGTTTACTTTAATATTAAACTTTCGCATTTGCTCAAATATTTCCTTCAAATTATCCACATGATCTTCTGCTTTGTTACTTTTTATCAGCATGTCGTCAACATAAACTTCCAACGTTTTATGTATCCATTCCGCAAACACCTTTTCAACCATTCTCTGATATGTCGCACCGGCATTTTTTAATCCAAGCGGCATTTTCGTGTAACAATATAATCCTCCGGGTGTGAAGAAAGTGATAGGCTCGGAAACCTACAATAAAATACTGCAAGCGCATATCATCTAACTAGTAGACAATGGCAAGTACAGGTCGTTCCCACGAGGAGTGTGAAATACTCTACCAACTAATACCAAGAATTAACTAATCAATATGATGATGTTTAGGGATTTTTCAGATATCCGGAACAAAATGAAATAATAAATAATCGTAACAAAATGGGTTATGGGTTATTAAGGTTTTCGATTTCCACCAATTCAATCATATAAACTCAATTCATCTCTATGTATTACTCAAGACAAATATTGAACTCTATCTCATACCTCAGAAGATGTTAAATTCTAAAATATTGTTTCTCCATTGTAATCTCCTTCGCTTCATGGATAGTGATTCTAAAGCATTAGCTATCAATTCTAAAGCATATCACGTCAATGGATTTAACCGAAGCAAGAAATATCAATTGAAAAACATAGATAATCAAAACAACCACATAAACAATTAATCACCAAGCTATATGAAGAGAAATTACTAGTCAATGAATTATTATTAGAGATATCATCATAGTGTTTCAACAATTAATTGGTTTCCATCTTGACCCTAACAAACGATTTAGCAAACCATGGAGAAAATGAAATCAAAATCACAAAACCCTTGTTTCTCCTCTGCGGCTCTGCAGCCGCGCCTCCCCTCTCAAATATTCGACATCCTTCCTATACACGTTCCCTTTCTTTTATTTCATTAAACAAAGTATCAAAATAAATTATTGTATGAAATACTTGCACACAATTTGATGTCGTCATCAGTATTTTTCCCCAAATAATATTTCCACCTCGTTCTTCCAATGAAATAATAAACTCTCCTTATTTCCAAAATTTCCCAAATGAAGAAATAATTATTTTATTTCCAAAATAATCTCACGTGTAAATATTCCTCAATTAATTCTTCACATGGAAAATAAATTATCTTTCCCGGTGGAATATATTTGTAATAAAGTAAGAAAGATAAAATACTTCTCATTTTCAGTTTGCATGTGCCAACCCCATTTTGATTTCAATTCCTTTGTTGCGTTTGTGTCTCGCCTATGAAACAATTTTATGCTGCTGATATATATGGAGATACCAGGCCAGCTACATTTTGTCATTTTTTTCCATTGTGGTTGCTGATATATGGAAATACCAGGCCAACCCCATTTCATGATTGTGGTTGTTGATATATGGAAGTACCAGGCCAACCACATTTTTCCATTTTCGTCGCAAACACCATTAAGTCTCACATTTTTTTGTTTATTCGATGGATGATTGAATTCACTTGTAATTTCTACAAAAGCACTAAAATAGTATTAGTAACTAAAATATTATATCATAGATAATATAAATATGGGTATAAAATGTAGCATATACATGCTTATCAGAAAGATGCATGTTCTTGATCTTCTTCTGCTAAAGGAATCTGATTGTAACCTTTATATCCATCTAGTAATGAAACCCTATCATTTCCTGATGTTGATTCTTCCATTTGTGGGTAACGGGAAGCTATCTTTCGGGCATGCTTAATTTAGATCAGTGAAATCTATACAGATCTGTATTCCTTTGTTCTTTTTTGGCACGACCTCCATATTTGCTACCATTCCGGGTATTTTGCTGGCCTTATGATCCCTGCTTGTAACATTTTTTGCAACTATGTTTTTATTTGTTGATGATATGTTGTTTCTATTTTAATTATTCTTTGTTTGAATGGTTTTGCATTCTTCTTAATATCCAATCTATGACATGCGACAGACGGATCTATTCCTGGCATTTCTTCCATTTTCCACGAGAAGACATCATTATATTCTCATAAAATGTTTATTATGCTTTCTTCTTCTTCCTTTCCCATCTTAGTTCCAATTTTTAATATTTTTGGTTCTTCTTTTGTACCAACATTTATTTCTTTTGTTGGTTCTACTGCGGTGAAATTTGGCTTTGGATCTCCCATTGGTGTTGGCTCTTTTATCCCTCGAATTGGTTCACCTTCTTCTTCTGGTATTTCGCTCGTAATTCCTTTTCCTTATTTCGCTCCGATCATGTATATGCGAAATTCTTCTTCCTTCTTTAATTGTTTCTCCCTTCTCCAACGATCTTTTCGTTTCTTCGCACGACTTTCATAATTCTTTACATCCACTTCATTACAAAGCTTCGCATCTGCAACATCTCCTTTAATTTTTCCTATACCACTTGGAATTGGAAATCTTTTGCACTGATGTAATGTTGACGCTACGGATTTTATCGCATGCACCCATGGTCTTCCCAGCAACATATTATATGGTGACTCTATGTCAACCACACATAGTGTCACTTCTGTGTCTATTTCTCCCAATAATATTCTCAGTACAATCTCTCCCTTTGGTTTTGTAATCGATTTATTGAATCCGTGTATATTGTAAGTCGGATGCACCATTTCTTCATCTTTATATCCCATTTCTTTGAATGTGCGATAAAATAAAATATCAACTGCGCTGCCTGTATTTATCAATGTTTTATTAATCGCCCATTCTTCAGATTTTTTATCTACTTTAAAATGTTCTTTTGGTTCAGCCGTTAATGTAATCACCAATGGATCTATGCGCTACATATTTTCTTCTGAAATTTCGTCTGTTGTAAACGTTATCTCCGTTTTATCCCATTCTCTTAACGGAGATTCTTTTTCTACCGTCTGCACCTTCTTTCCTTCATAATCTCGCTTATGGATTCTTCCCGTTATTCTTCTTTGAAAATCCGCATCGGAGATTAACTATTTAGTTATGAAATTACACTGTAAATATCTTCCTCGTCCTTGTATCTTCATAATTCGTAAATTCCCCATATATTTTAGTATTGTTCTTCCTTTCTAAATCTAACAGCTTAGATATCGATTTCTAAATAAAATCACCACTAGGATTTATCATTCCGAGCTATTTTCTAGCGCCAAACGTAGTTGCAAGAAATCTCACAACCACACAAATATAAGAATCTATTAGTAATTAACCAGCCTCAAAGTGAATCATCTTTTTATTTATTAAAATCACAAGAACAATTACAAGGTAATGGGAAATTCAGGTTTACTCTTTCTCACTTTACAATCATTCTCTCTTATAATTCTTGACCAAAGTCCCTCTAAAAACCCTCCCTCTCGACCAACTACTCTTTATATAGGATATTACATAATGGATGACAGCTAAGAGATCCTTTATTTTCGGAATCCTTGTGCGATATTATCGCACACGTACATTGGTTATTTTCGCAGACCTTATAAACTTCGCACAGTTCTTCACACTTTATCCATGATTAGGCTGACATCATTCAATTCGTCATCACATCTGATTGTGTGCGACAACCTTCTCACTCAACTAATTATTCTTTACTCGCATATTATGTAGGCGGGATATTATATTCCTATATGTCCAGCCTAAGCCTGGTTACGACAATATGGGCACTCCCATTTGTTTTACCAATCTGATCCCTACCCACCCACCTTTTTAAAACTAAAATCAAAAAATCAGCAGCCTTCTGCTCAAAAAAAAATCTTTTCTCACTGTTTCTAAGGATTTTTTCCCCTGCACAATACAGTCATGTATGGTGTTGTTTCCTTCTACGTCATTCGAATGTAAGTAAATATTAGCATAAAATCAATGGCAAAGAGTTGAAATGCCCCAAATTGAGGGTGTCACCCCTTAAAACGCCGCGAGTTTTTCAAAAAGGTTAAAATGCCTCAATCCGTTAGTTTTTCCATCAAGCTAATTAAGTGGTCAATTTTGCATATATGTGAACTCCCACATGTGAAGAAAAGTCATTTTCAACCCAATTTTTATTAAATTGACATTTTCTTCTTATTAACAAACCCTTAATATCGCGACACGCGTCATATTTTCGCCACCATCACCTCCACCGCCACCACCTCCACTATCACCGCCACCGCCGGCACCACCAAAAGAACCATTACCTACACCCCCGCCACTTCCACCACTGCCGCCTCTATCATCGCTACCTCCTCCACCACCACCACCTCCACCACCACCGTCGCCGCCACCACCACCACCGATGCCACACCACTATTAAAACCACCACCATCGCCCCCATCGTCACCACCAGAACCACCACCACCGTCGCCACCACTGCTGCCGCCACAGCCACCCTAAAACCCTAAATCCTAATCCCTGAAACCTTGAACTCTAAACCCTTAATTCTGAAGAGTTATTATTGTCTTTTTCTCACATGTGTGAAGTCACATGTGTGCCAATTCAATACTTAACTAGCTTGGATGGAAAAATTAACGGATTGGTAAATTTTAACTTTTTTGAAAACTCGGGTATTTTTCCAACCACACCACTGAAATTGGGACATTTTGGCTATATTTTCCTAAAATCAAATATGAGTTGTGATGATTTGAAAAAAATAAAAATAAATAATAGTCGATAGAAAGAAATAAAAAATCTTGACTGGTAAAATCCTAAGAAAATACTTTGCAAGTTACCTGTCTGGAGTAAAGCTTTAATGGCACTGCTAGTCGATGAATGAAAACAAGCTCTTCAAAAAATGTTACTGACTCGGTGCCCTAGGGTTTCTTATAATACGTTAGTTTGTGACTCTTATTAATGTAATTATTGATTTTGTTTTTAATGTGCAATCTTCGTATTAATTTTAAGATTTTAGTTTTTTGAAAATACGCATCATATCTATGATAATTTGGAGTCGTATTTTTTAAAATTATAACAACAACAAGAGAAATAAAATTTATTTTGGAAAAAGAGGAGGATGGCCAGGAATAACAATCACATCTTATGTTTTCCCTCGGTTCTTTTGATTTTCTCTACAGGTGCACTCTTTGTTCTTATTTTGTTTTCTCTTTTTATGACATTGGTGCAGGTTGCAAAGAGAAAAAATCAAGCTAAAAAAACTTGTGAAGAAACATGGGTAACTTTCTGCGTAACAGAAAAGGATTGCCAAGAGGCCCAAGACAAATGCTTCCGCATCACGGCAATGAAGCCCCACCTAGTTGTGTTGTTCGTATCGAACAAGGACTTCGTGATTTGTGCTACTGCACATATGATTGTTAGAAATCACATTTTTATGTTATCAAAGGCGATTAACAAATATTATGAATTATTAAAATTCAAAATGGATTGGACAACCGCTTATCTATTTGATTTGCTTTCCATATAGGCACAAAAGCATTGTATTTGTATTTTTTACCATTTGTGTTACAATATCAGTTGGACCAGTTATGAAACACCGACTTTGCAGAGTAGAATAGCTTGTTTTGCCATCATTTGTTGATGTCGGTAATGAACCTTTTTTCTAAAGGTGTTACCTATTTTTTCCAACCTCATTTTCCTAGCTAAATCCCATCTCAAGTATACAAATGAACTTTTTAAATTGGGGTGAGCAAGACTTACTCTATTATTCTCCTCAATTAACATGATTTCTTATAATAACCGTTGTCAAATTGATTAGGTTCAGAAATTAATTCCAAAATCACCATCTTAATCGGTTTGAGATTTGATTGCAGTTTCTTTTTTTTTATACATGATATGATAGTGCCATCATACAAAATCTGCGAGAAATTTGTTCTCCAACTCGAGTCAAAGCATATCTCCGACCTGGATAAAGGTACTAGAAATCATTCTATTTTTGTTATCGGCGACAATGATCGTGGAGATATTATTGAAACCAACAACATATGTGTCTTGAACAAATGAATTCGAGAGTTGAAGAATGTAAGGACCCGTAAGCACATTGGCGCTATAAGACAGGTCAAAAGACGATTTAGCCGCTAATGAACCGATTAATTAAATATGATCAATAATGTACAGAAATTATTCCATCAATAATCAAGACATGAAACTAGTACTATCGGACAGATCTCGAAAACTTACGCGAAATGGACTCCAAAAATGCATCACTCGGACATCGTGCAAGAAACATATCGCAATTCGAAATTTGGATGTTGGCGTTTGACTAAAGCCAAGCAGCATTGACTCGGGCATTGACCGTTTTAAACCTATTGACTCCAACCTTGACCATACTTAACCGGACCTTAGACTTCAGTGAACCTTAAGTTAGTAAAAGATCGGCCTTAGGAGTTTCCTATATACCGAATAGTAATTTTTGATTTAAATTTAATCATATATCTTTTAATTTTAACATGAAAGAGTTGGTGTTGTTGAATTTAGGGAGAGAGTGCAAATGAGTCATACGATAGAGAATGGTTTTGTCTGAATTAAAAGGGGTTGAAAGTGAGAAAGAAATGAAAATAAAATAAAGGATGAAACTTACCTTGAAAAGTAGAGAAGTTGTAAAGAGTGATGGAAAAATTTGATGTTGAAATGAGAATGGATGAGTGCTTGTGAACAGTAAATACGATCGATTAACAACGATTGGTTCAAAGGGTGAGGCAGTTGACTGAGGATCTCGAGGTAGGCGAGGCTTGTCATCAAATGAGGTGAGAATATATGACGAACTCTTTTGTCTTCATATTGTTATATAAAGTCATCTATTGTGAAATTCATGCATGTCTTTGCTACTATATTATATGTGTAAGCATGTATATATGTATGTAATACAAATTACTTTTCTTTTATATTTTGGGATGAGATGGGATCTTTAGAAACAACTAATATCTGTATTTTGGGAGTAAATACTTATCTTCAAAATGTGATTCATTCCATTGACTGGAAAGTGGTTACAAACTCTGCTTGTTGTTAGCATGAAAGGAAGAAGGTTTCCTTTTGAATTGTATGAGATGTGTGTCCCAATTTATACCTATATTTATGCAAGTAATAGGTTATTGGCGGACATACAATATTATCTATATATGAATATCTATATAGAGCAACTCAAGTCTCATACATGGATGTTTACTATTCTTTTAAATTACTTTGAAAAAATTATTATAATTTGTGTTGGTGTTTAGAGAGAAGGATGTTGGGAGTATTGTATGTGATTCTTGGATTTAACTCGTGGGCATATAGGGCTCTCCATGATTAGGTTCTTTTGTCGGATATAATGTTACCACCATTAGTTTCTTTGGATACTTGCTATGTAGAGTGCGCGTATAATGAGGTACTGGCAAGGTACAAATATTTTATGACTACGAGGACGAAAAACTCACGGTGGTTTAATGATCATTGAAGAATCTACAAGAGTCACGCTTTACTACTCCAAAGGATCACGTCGCTCAACTATTATTATTGTTGTGAATGAGTGTCAGATGATTGGTTGGCAGAACTTTATATTTTTCGTATAATTCATTATTTTAATATTTTTTTTATCTGTTTTCAGCAAAACCTACATTGTCTTCAAATCATGTTAGTGATTACCTGAAAGTTAGTTGTTATCTTTATTGTGCACCCCTTTTAGGGATAATGTGCTTACTCAATTCCCACTTTCATTTTCAGAGATAGATCAAGTTGTGCACGTGTCAATGATCATTCAAGTATTAGAAGTTTTGAGGAGTTAAGTTCGTTAGTTAGTTGCCATGTTTATTTTGTTGTATATTCTATTTGCAAACTAAATCACTATTATATATGTATCATCTGAGAGGAATTCTTGTATGTATTTCAGAGAGGGTTTAGATTTGGGTTAATCTTAGTTTAATTAGAACTTTTAAATTAATTCTTAAATAGATGATTTAGATCCTTAATGCCTCAGATTGTAGTAGGATCTCTTAGATTTATAAGTAGCTGGATTTTGAGGAGCTATTGGTATCAGAGCTCCCCATTAGGTCTTATATGGGAAACAATGATAATAGCCAGTGCCAGATAGATCGTTAGATTGGTTTAAAATTGGGTTGGGTTTGTGAGATAAATCTTAATCATTATAAATAATTAAGAACTAAAATATTTATGTATTGATTTGATTGAATTGTATAACATGTTGATTTGTTTGTTCCTTGTTTTGTGCATGTATATTATTTTATAAAATATGAAGTAAAAATTGTAGGTTAAAATCAGTTAAATTATAGTTTAGGAATTTTAAAAGAGAATTGGAGATTAGTTAGTCTCAATTATTAACATTTAGCAATCCACCACAGTGGAATAGTGAGGCTTGCAATACTTATATTTTCTTGTAATACTTGTTACGTAGGTAGGCTTTGTCAGGAGTCGCGAACCTAGACAGGGAAACTGCATTCTTGTATTGCTAGACATAGAAAGAAAACTTGCTTTTGTTAGTGAAATGATAGATCCCAAAATTTACTTAGAAACTGATAGAGTATCTTCTCTCGTAATTAGAACCAATAACTTATTAAAAAAGAATATAGTATTTTGAACCTAGAGCCACAAATTTTAATTTTAGTAAGTCATATAAGTTTGTGCTTCATTTCATGTTGTTTCGGACTCATTTGAAATGAGTTATTTTTCACGCGTTTGTAAGTATGAGCAATAGTTGTAAGTCGAGAGATAATATCTCTCTATAAGGGGGGAAGTTTTTGAAGACCGGATGGACGTTTCGATTTCGAGGACAAAAATGTAGTAAGTTTGGGAGAATGTAAGGACCCATAAGCACGTCATCGCCATAACACAGGTCAAGAGACATTTTTAGTCGTTAATGACTCGATTAATTGAATATGATTAATAATTTATACAATTAATCCATCAATAGTCTGGACATGAAACTAGTATTATTGGATAGATCCCGAAAAGTTACGCAAAATGGACTACAAGAGCGCGTCATTCGGACATTGAACGCGAAAGATATCGCAATCCGAAATTTAGATGTTGAAGTTGATTAAAGTCAACTGGCGTTGACTCGAGAGTTAACCCACGAGCCTTGACCGTTTGAACCCTGTTGACTACGACCTTGACCAAACTTTAGACTTGAGTAAACCTTTAGTTTGTAAAAGGTCAGCCCTTAGGAGTTCTTATATATCGAATAGTAAACCTTTTTAATTTAAATTTAAATTTAAATGAAACCATATTTTTCTTTTAACATGAAGGACTTGGTGTTGTTGAGTTTAAGGAAAGAGGTGAAATGAGTCATAGAATAGAGAATAGTTTTGTTTGAATTAAACAGGGTTGAGAGTGAGAAAGAAATGAAACTAAAATAGAGGATGAAACTTATCTTGAAAAATAGTTGTAAAGAGTGATGGAAAGATTTGATGTTGACATGAGAATGGATGAGTGCTTGTATGATTAACAGTTAGTCTATATTAACAACGATCGATTCAAAGGATGAGGCAGTTGATTGAGGATCTCGAGGTAGGCGAGGCTTATCATCAAATGTGTTAGAGCATTGCTCGGTCGAACTCGCAAGCATTGTTATCTCAAGCTTGTTTGTCAAGTTTAGGTGATCAAAACTATAAGTCTTGATTTTTAGTTTACTTATAACTATGTCTCGGATTAGGATAGAATGTGTAGTTGAGCCTTAGACTTCACTGCGTTCATCGATTGAAGAGGAAGATCTACTGAGGAGAGCTTGGAGGAACTTAATCAACAAAAGGTATGTTGAGACTAAAACTTATTTATCACTCAGAAGTCTATTCTATTCTATGTTTAAGATTCTTAAATGTTTAGGTTTGAAGATAGTAGTTCGGATGTTCGGCCTTCATGGTACACATACCAGGTATGCATACCATCATTTAAAATTAAAATTTAGGGACTTCAGTTCGCATACAGATTTGCAAATAGCTCCATTTCACGAAAATTCGTTTGCGAACACTGTTTGCAAACTAGCCTGTAGACGTAAATTTTTGACAACTTGTTTTGGACGCAACTTCTTCGTCCGAACTCAGAATGACCTTATTCATTTTGCATTTTTTTTTTCATATTCGAATTATCTTCAAAATGGTGATGAGAAATCCAGGATCTGGATGAGTTAAGATTGGTCTTTGTCCCATTTCTTATTTTGAGTGTTCTGGTCCATTTCGTCACACTTGCTCCACTTCTCTTAGACTTGGGCACTTGGATTCTTAGAGTACTTCTCTTCTAAGCTCATTTGTAGTTTTTGTAACAATGTTGTTGGTGAATCAAAAAGAAGAAAGTTCAAGAATGGGCAGTAGTACACATTACTATGGGATACTTGAATGTTCACAATTCTCTTATATGAACTACGATTCATGAGTTATCTTGTATCTTTATAAACTACTTGATGAATACACTAAGTTTCGACTATGTGAAATCATCGAAACAAAGTCGATATGTTATCTTTTAGTCATAAATAATATCTTTGATAATTTCATTATGAATCCGCTAGTTTTCGCACCTTTGCCAATTTATATTGACAAAAGGGGGGAGAATTATTTTGTAGTTCAGACTACATACATATGGTTTACGGACCATTATGTAAGGGGGATTGGTTGTCATTTTGGATGAAGTATTGACTAAGGGGGAGTGATACATATCACCGTAGTATTATTATCAAAGTTGTGATACAATTGAACTTTGATTATGTGAAATAATACTATGAAACTATATAACAATAATTGAGAACGTCTGTTTTCTTATTGTTATGGCTACAGATCTTCAACAACTATGATGATGAGTTGAACACGTTCAGAATCACTGGAGTACTTGGAGTGACGAAGAATTCAAGGAATGTTGAAGAACCAAGGAAATCAAGCATGTTGGACGAGAAGCTACAAAGTTTATTTATTTTGTGAATAGCTATACGACTTAGTCTCATTAGGAGATAGAATAGAATAGACTTCTGAGTGATAGATAAGTTTTAGTATTCACATAACTGTTGTTGATGAAGTTTCTCCAAGCTCTCCTCAGTAGATCTTCGTCTTCAACCGATGAACTGAAGTCTAAGGCTCAAGTATGCATTCTATCCTAATCTGAGACATAGCTATAATTAAACTAGAAATCAAGACTTATAGTTTTGATCACCTAAACTTGACAAACAAGCTTGAGATAGATATGGTTGCGAGTTCGACCGAGCAGTGCTCTAACAATATCCCATTTTGTCAATTTTAGTGACAAAACCATCAATGCATATGGATCTGAGTCTATCTCGCCTATCTATTTCTCGAAATATGTGTTGGAAGCGTTTTGCTTTAACTACATTCATCATTATTCTTGACGAGTTTAGTTGGAAACAATTTATTTGTTGGAAAATAAATAATAACTCAAAAGATGATTATGTGAAAATCGCCTTGAAACATCTTACATAATTTGTGTGAGACAGTCATTTGATGTCGACTCGGAATGTTTCTTATTGATCTTTAGATCATTTGAAAATTACTTATAGGCTAATAGTTGAATATTCAAACCAAATATCAAACTAAAAGGTGAAATACAATTTTACCATTTCTTAAAGTTTTTACATAGGCAAGTCTTTACAATATCATTACTTGAAAAATAACGTGAATGCGAGAGTTTTGAAAGTATGAAATCTTTGAATATTTAAACCAAAATAAAAGAATCCAAGCCTTTGTGCAAGTATTTTTTTTTCTAACTTTCAGTCAGGAAACTGAGTCGACAACCAAAAAAATTAAACTGGACTAGGTTCAATGGAGCAAGGCTCAACATGAACTATTTTTATTCTCTTTTTCAATGATATGATTTATCAAAGAATTTCAACTTCGAGCCTGTGATAAAAAGATGAAAATTCAACTAATGAAATTCAAGACGCATGCTTAGAGAGTATGTCCCAAATTTGTATGAGGTGTACAGTTCTTGTCTCTTGTAAGGGCGCATGAGACAAGGAAACACCTTTTTCAAACCAATTAGTTGTGTTGGGGTGAGAATCAATAAGCTCACCTCTTGATTCCTGCACAGGTTTGTCAATCTCCATTTTTATAGATCATTTAGATATTGATCTGTTCTTTCCATTAGATTTATCCCTTCCATTAGATACAATCACACTTTTAGGAGAAGAAGGAGAAATAGATTTACACACCTTAGTCGGGTTTGGCTTTCAGAAGAGCTTCAGCATATTTGTCAAACAACTAGCTCTATGTTGCAGTTTGTTGACATATATTATTTTTTGTTTTTACTTGCGGTTTGTGAACTGGTTCTCCAAACTTCCTGTAGATAGAATGGTAAGATAGTGAGTAACATATAATGGTTCAGTCTTCAGATATCCTATACATAAGTTCTTTAAATGTCTTTGTCGATCTTCAGTGATCGAGGATGATGTCTGATACTCAAAATTATAACCTTGTCAGAGACTTGAGTTAGTAGACTAGAAATCAAAAAATAGTTTCGATCATCTGACATTGACAATAAGTTTGAGATAGCAAAACTTGTGGGTTCAATCGAGCATTTCTCTAACATGTTCACTTTTATCCCATATATATAAACCAGAGCCAATCCCTTCAACATTTGCACTTTCCTCTTTTCTATCGTAAAAACTTATTCGTTTGTGCTTCTGCTTGACGAGGTTTTAACTGATTCACACAAGAAAAATAAATATATGTAAATTTTCATATTGCGGAAAATTGTGTGCTTAATTAACACACGAGGAAAATACATAATAAATACATCGTCGAGTGTTGTCATGATTCATAAACTATTTATTGTAATACTTGAATTAACATACATTACTAACATTTTTATAGGAGAAAAAGAAACCTTATATCATTAAAAAAAAAATCTGTAACGAAGGTTGTCATTTGCAAAATCTCTATAGGTTTTTCAGGACTGCAAATAAAAATTTGTCTAAAGAAAATTAGAGAAAGAGAGTGATTGATAGATGGGGTGATTTTTTATAAGGGGTTACAAGGTGAACGGAGATATCAAACCTCTTCATCCTCGATCAGATTATTATACGGCCCTTAAATCTAAACCCACCGAATCACAAATTCTTTTTACCCCCACCCAAATTCATAAGAAAAACTCTCATATATATTCAGCCACCGCCATAACAACAACAACAACACATTTCAGATCTATTCCTAGGGTTAAATTATCTCTTTCTCTCAATAAGTAAGGAATCAAACTCAAACGAGAGGGTGATGAATAATCAGGGTTTCCGTCATACTATCAATTAAGCAGTTCCTATTCTGGATTCAGAGAAAGTTTCAGATGAGAACAATGGATCAAGAATTCATCAAGTTTCTGGGGTTAATGATGGTCGAAGGGTGACTGAAACTAGCGATTTTCTTGTATTGCAATAATGGATCACAGAGCTTAAGAGTCCAAGATTCCTTGGATTCTCTATGAAACCACCAGAGAGTTCCAAAGAAGTATCAACTCCTGTAATCGAAGACAATAACTCATCCGCAATTGCCTCTGCTGCTCCACTCAACGCATCAATTAGATGTTGTGCACACAATCCATGTTCAAAAAATCTATCTACATCTTCAAAAACCTAAACAAAAATTTAATTCAAAATTTGAAAATGCCCAAACTTGTTTATATATTGATAGATTTGTCCTTGAAATGTTATGTTATAATATATTTTGGTGTTTATATACAATCTTTATAATGTAAATTTTCATTTATTTTTACTAAAATATTTTGCAAATTAATATCTTTTTTACATATACGCTTTTTTTTTAAATGATACAAGGTTTCTTTATTCCTATAAAAATTTCCTAGTCATATATATGTATCAATATATAAGTATTACAATAAATAGTTTATAAAATATAATGACAAAAATCGATGATGTATTTACGATATGCTAATATTAACTTACTTATCAAAAGGTGTCTCATGTGTTAGTTAAACACACAACTATCCTGATATATATATATATATATATATATATATATATATATATATATATATATATATATATATATATATATATATATATATATATATATATATATATGTATATTTTTAGCATATATGTGAGGACTTATAGATATCTATTTTATATATTATTTTTTTCTTGTATAGTGCGTTCGAGCATCGCTCGGTCAAACTCACAAGTTTAATTTGGTATGTAAATGTTAAATTTAGTTGATCAAGACTATATTTTGATTTATAGTATACCGAAGTCGGTTTCAGAATAGGAATAAAGAACGGTAATTAAGATTCACCAATCAAACTTCAAGATTAAAGACTGAAGAACAACAAAGACATATACGAGGACTTCATTGGTAAAGGTATATGAAGAGTGACTATCATATTTACTCATATACTCTACCATTCTATATACTGATAAAATGTCGTATGACTTTCTATTATGAGGAAAATTGCTATTGATTGGAGAAAATTCGGGTTCAAGCTAGTACTTGATAAATCTCGAATTATATTTCATACAATAGAACTTATATAAAAATTAATAGCGTAATAGGTTGTAAATAATTTATTGTTCAGTATATCGTAATTGCATAAGAAGTTCATAGGAGACATCAAGTTATATTCATGTTCACGAACTTATTTGGGCAGTAAAAAATCTTTGAGTTTATTGATAATACATTTGATAAATCATATCTCTTATTAACTCATGTACACAAAATGATTTGGTCAGTTCATGAACTGGTTTATTTGGAGATGTTCCTAGATACTTTTAAATTCTCAAGTACATGAACTGATTTGGTCACCACACGAAATTGTTGATTTTAAGAGGTTTTCGGATACTTTGTGTAACTTACATGAAAACTTAACCATTTTTCCTGGGCTAACCATTTGGTGCACCAATATTTACCGATAAATACGCGGGTGCACATTCTTCTTTGTAATATGCAAACTTTTCACATACTCATATGATCAATTTATATTGGGAAGATATGCTTACTTCATATCCATTAGATTGGCCTTGTGAGGTGAAAACGATTAGGCATCTCTATAACCTTTTGAAGAGAATAAGATATCCCACTTGTTGAGGTTTGTTTGATATTTTATGTATCCTTGAAGATCCCTTATAAGCAAAAAAATTATCATTACCTGTGTATCTTTATAAAGGAAATCAACAAGTTATCTTTTAGAGGCAGAAAAATATTAAATTTTTCACTGCAGCTGAATCAACTCCTAGGCCACTAAAGGACATCATCTAGGGGAATAAAGTGCGTAGAATTATGTTGGATGCAAGAAACTTAAGGAGCACGCCCGAAGCTGAACTTCTCGAAAGGCTGAATCGGTCTCTATGTTCCAGTCCGAAGTATGACGGTAGCTAGTGTTTTGGCGTCTTAATATAGTGTGATGCTCACTGGACTGAGTCCCGAGGTTTTTCTACAAGATTATAGTTTCCTTGTTAATAAATTTTCTAATGTCTTATATTATTTCTTTTCCATATTATATTTCTTATCTTTACAATAGAAATATCACAAGTAGTGAGTTAATCAACCAAGAAATTTTTTAATTCAACTGTATAAAACCTATGTACAAGACTTGTACTTGTGAATTCCTATTTTGAAATATATATAACAAGATATAACAAGACTTGTTCTTCTTATAATTCAGTTCATTTACAGTTCCTATACATAATAGGTTGTACATGGATATTGATTTTTGAGATCGTTCAAGGAGTTTGTTTTACAATCAGGTACAAGGATCTTTTGTTGATCTATAATTATTTATTGTAACGAGTAATTTCCCATCCAGGTTCACGAACAAAAACGTTGGTGGTGTACTAGGTACACTCTCATTTCAATTGGTATCAGTGTAGGCAAGTACTGAAAATACATAATAAGTGTTTGTTTGTAGGGATCCAAACCTGTAAACAATGGATCAAAGTATGGTTTTTAATTTTCCAAAAAGAGACTCATTAGAATTAAGAACACCACTGGCAAGAAGATTACTCTCTTTGAGAATTCAGTATCCTCACAAAAGGGAATTCTTGTCTCCCCAAGATATCTTAATAGACAATAAACTTAACACAAACCTATGAATGCAGTTGATGATTCCAGTGCTGAAAAAGGATTTCTTGTATACTCTACACTTTTGGACAGAATTAGTCTTGAAGATGAATTACTTCAATCGAAAGAACAAAGTAATAATCTTCTCGAGAAAAGACTTGAATAAAGTCTCTCACAAGAAAAACTATTGAGGATGCAACTCGACATCTCAAAAGAGGATTTTGTTGTTTCTCTTTCAAAAATGAGGAGGTGGCGAAAAGAATATCTAAACTAAAAGCACTTTGTGGTTGTGTAAAGGATCTTTCTTCATATTCTTTCATATGTTTTGAGAAAAAGGATTCTCAGAACATGAAGATACATTTTGATAAATAAGAAGATTCTAAACCTTTCACGGAAGAAGATTCTGCATTTGTTAAGACGGTCAAATCTAATCTCGTCAGATCTTACTCACGCCTGGTAAGAAAGGTTATATCCAAAAACCGCAACAAGCAGTTTCTAAAAAATATACTGTACAAGGAAAGTCCTCTGCATCCCTACAGTAAATGATAAGCAATAGTTTAAACGGATAGCTGTTTTTTTATCGCAAATATTGAACTCCTTAAGGGCAACTCGTATGGACGGAAAAAACGTCCATGAGTTAGTGATGGTCCATAATATATGGATAAAAAACGCTACTATGGAAAGATATATCATCCACCAATCAATCAGGTCCAGATGTTACCTCTCAAATATGAGGGGGGTTCATGTGGAAGATCGATACGGTCTCCCAGTGACCGAACAAGAAACCTTTAGTTCTTTTTTCTTTGTTTTCTTGTGTCATCCGGTCATCTAATGACCTGATGAATTATTTTAATAATTAAGAAAAATATATCCGGTTATAAGGTGGCCGGATGAAGACTGTTTTTTGTTTCTTTTAAATATCAGAACTAGTAGTAAAACACCAAGGTGATCAAATTTGGAGTACAAAAACTCCATTCAAATGTTGGGATCCATTAAAACTCCATATTAAAACAAAATTGATATAAAAACTCGAAAATTTTAAAAATTGATACAAAAACCTCAAATAAAATTAGTTTCATCAAATTCTATGATGAAACCAAATTTGGTTTCATCTTATTTTTGCCTATTTTTTTTTATCATGAAACCAAAGATTATAACGATGAAACAGTAAGTTTACGATGAAACCAAATTTTGGTGGTACAGTTTCTGGTTAGTGGCGGTGTTGGTTGGTGGTGGTGCTTTTTATAATATTTGTTGGTATATGTGGTGTTGGTTGCTAGTAGAGGTAGTTGATGGTGGATATGGTGGTGGTTTGGTGTGGTGGTGGTTGGTGACGGTAGTGCTGGTATGTATTGATGATGGATATGGTGGTGGTGGTCAGTGATGGTAGTGGTTGTGGTCGGTAATGGTAGTGGTTGATATTGAGACAAAAACCCCAAATATTCATATTATTTTATTTGGGGTTTTTGTGTTACTTTTGTTTTGATGGATTTTTTATGGATGGATAATGACACATTTGGGGTAAATATTTTAATTGATAAAACGGGCCCACATATAAATTTGTGGAAATTTAAATAGATTTTCCCATAATAGAAAGAGTTTGATGCTCCATACATATAGAAATTATCCGTTAGTTACCGGATGATTTAATATCCATACCATAGGAGTTGCCCTAAGAGAGGAGTCTCACGCAAATTAAGACCTCTCGCGATCTGCCAGATGTTGTAATTTCTACTGGGTTGTCTTGCAACACTACTAGTCCTGCACTAGTCTTTTGTTGCATATCATAATGCTGATCACCTGAGTCTGAAACGTGTCGTATCAATCTCCTTGCGTCGTATCAATTTCCTTACCAAGAGCAACTCGGTCCAGCTCATCAATAACATCATCCCAGGCAGTACGAACCGGACATGGACGAACCGTGTATCTCTTTGAATTTTTTCCCGTAGCTTCCAATGATGCAAAGGTAATTACGTGAGCAATCACTTTGACATTTTTGAAATATTTGGTTGTTGCTTCGTCGGAAATCATCCGCAAAAATGTTGTTCTCGTGTCATAACAATAAGGCATGGATTTATCATATAAAAATATGATTCCTCCACCTTTTGTAAATAAAATCGGCTGAAACATCCTATCACGAGGAAAAGAGCCTACTACGGGTTCGTAATCTATATCAAACTTCATACACCAGGTCTCCTTCGAGTCGTCGCTACTTTCCATCAAGGACCAGATTTCCACGCTTGATTTGGGTAAAGGCACAAACGCCTTCCCAGTGCTACAAGTCCATATCTATCTTTTTGCTTAATGTCTTGCATACAAGAAGGGGCAGTTAGCAATCGAAACTCCTCATCATCCAAGTCAAACGCCACGACATTCTTGGATGAAACCCAATAGATAGCATCATTTGTATAGGTACCCACACCCCCGAACAACGTCGCCCGCACTCGATATGAAACTGTGCCTGTCACTCTCCACCCACAACCACTGCCAAGTGTGTACACTTCAACATTTCCTTGTTTAAATCCGAGGTATTGGATTCTAACAACCTTGTATTCGTTGGTTGATCGAACATATACCAAATCCACATGCTCATGCATGTTAACCTGTTTTCTAGTTATACGAATAAAATCTAGATGGATGTTTTCTTTCTTTACAACTAATTGAGGAAGATGAACATATTCTCTGGTAAGGGGATTACAAATACAGATGGGATCCATCATAAAATTCTGGAGTTGAAACGTACAAACCAAACCATTGCAGGAGCCAACTAAGTGACCGGATAAAGGATGACGATGCTTAGGAGTATAATAGATCCTTTTCAGATTTTCACTGTAAATGTATTTCTCATCAATACTTAATTGTCCTCCATGGAAAAGTAAAGTTGGATAGTCGTCTTGATTGTCAACGCGACAAGCAAAAAAGAGAGACGACTCCCCCTTAGCAGATAGATTGTCATTACCGCTGTCGTCATCATTTTCATGGAGATGGTTAAGCTGGCGACTGAGGTGCATATTAGTAAAGCTACTTGTGCGGATGAGAGTTACCCAAGTTTTACAAACTAATTTGCATTCTAGAACGGATTCTGCGGGAACCCGAAAAACGATATCTAGTACGATGTCTGAGGGAAGTGACTCCATGGAATTGCCAACTCCAGTGCTTGGGTGATGAAGAAAATCTAGTTTAAAAAAAATCTTTGGTGGATGTGCTTTTTTCTACAATGCTAGAGCAGCTTGTTATTGTATAGTAGCCTTCAATGATTCCTAAAGCAACACCAAGACTAAGAAAAGAAAATCAAATAAAACTAGGAAACAAAGCTGAACTAGAAAAGGAAACCATCTGGTTTGGTTCCTTTGGGCTAAAAGAAAAAATCAAACCAAAAACTAGGAAAACGATAGTTTAAAACAGATGACAACACTTTTTATGGTTTCTTTTAGTTGGTTTTGTCTTACATTTCAACTTGACTAATGGTGGTTGTCAGTTTACTATTCAAATTGCGTGCTGTCTGTCTTCTTTTTTGAACCACGGCGCCCTCAAAGTCATCATCACGAGTGCATACATCATTCTTACCTCAAATGTAATAGTCCCACATCGACGAGTCCAAAGGAGGGAATGTCGAAATGAGGGTAATAAAAAAAGATGGAAATGCTCAGTTAAAACCATGATCCTTCAGGCAGATAACGGGAAATGATGAGTGGTCAAAACTCGCAATTCTATGTGAGAATTGGGTGTCCAGCCTAAGCCTGGTTACGACAATATGGGCACTCCCATTTGTTACCAATCTGATCCCTAGATACCCCATCTTTCAAATCTTAAATCAAAAAATTTCGATTTACGGTTTTCTAAAGGGTTGTTGTCAGCAATATGTTGCTGCAATCACTTTGAAAAAAATCTGATTATCAATGGAGCATCACTTCGAAAAAACAGCCAAATACTTGGGAGTTAGCTAAACTGGTAAATCTGCATTCTTCTTTGGGTATACCACCAACTCAGGGTGATGCGGAAGACAGACTCACTACCTCAAACTGTTATAAGAGGGTGCAGACAAGTTCAAGGAAAAAGCATGTCCCATTCAAGGTGCAATTCTTCATTTGGTGTGCAGTACAAAATGCTATTCCCACTGTGTATATAATCTCAATAAAAGAGGGTGTGGCCTGTCAAATACAATGTGCTGCTTCTGCAACAACTACCAAGAATCAGTTGATCATCTTCTACTCCATTACACTACTGCCAGGCAAGTGTGGGATTACTTTATAAACAGTTAATAACAGGTGGTTTGGATTTTCCTCCTTCCTTGCAAGAGCAAGTTCAGGACTGGAATGAGCCAAAAGGTAAGAATTTGGGAAGAAAAATTTAAGTTCTTTTACTTGCTATTTGGAAAGAAAGGAACCAGACAAAGCTAAGGGGTACGATTTAAACACTTTTATTAATGAGGTTAAGGCACTAGTATCCCTTTGGGGCTCTAGTCCTCAATTAGGCCTGTCAATGGATACCGATTTTCCGTTAGCCGATACCGATAATCCGTTAGCCGTTACTGCTACCATCCGACATAGCGGTAAACGGATATCCGATACCGATAAGCTAACGGATAATCCCTTCTTAACGTAACGGTAGTGGAACCGTGTATTTCCGTTAGGTTTAGTTCCGTTATCCGCTAACGTGCGTACTGCATAACTGGTTATGCATATTTTCTTTGTACTGCATAACTAGTTATGCACATTTTCTTTGCATCTGCAGTGATTTATGATAAGCATAACCTTTGATGCATCTGCATAACTAGTTATGCACATTGTTCTGTACTGCATAATGTCTTATGCATCTGCATAACTGGTTATGCACATTTTCTTTGTACTGCATAACTAGTTATGCACATTTTTTTTGGGCCTGCGTCTAAGTTCCCCTTTTTTACGTTATGTAGTTTGGTTATATCATCTCATTCAGCCATTCTTCTGTTCTTCATTTCGACACAACAGAGAAGTTCTCAGAGAGAAAAAGAGAGAAACTACGGATGTTGAATCAAGCATCGTCTTCTCTGCCTTAGAAATCATCATCTTCTCTGTTTTGTCGTTGTCCTGTGACTTACCGGATGGCAGCGGAAAAATATCAGTTATCCGGTAAGTCCAACGTAACGGTAACGTTTTTGAATTTCTTATTTCCGCCGGAAATGAACGGTAACGGATATCCGCTAAATTTTAACGGAAACGGCAGCGGCATAGCCTATTTCCGTTACGTTAGCATCCATTGACAGGCCTATCCTCAATCGTTTAGGTGTATCCATAGAATGCCTATGCTTTTTGTTGCACACACAAGCAGAACATATTCACAAGGTCACTGAAAATCCTTAATGTGTACATAAAGGTATAGAACATTACAATAAGCTTTTGTGGTATGGAATTGGTACAAAAAGAGCGGAGTGATCGAATCAATACCTATTACTGTAAGGTGTTCCATAAACAATGAGGTAAGGTTCAGTTCTAACAACTGTGTCAATTGGTATTGCAAAATTAACCCCGGATGACTGTCCACTTCCTTTGCGAGTGAAAGTCGATGTATTCACTCCAATCACATGACCATATGAATTAATCAATGGACCACCTGAGTTACCTGCATTGATGGCAGCGTCTGTTTGTATAGCTCCACGAATTGAGCTCCCATTCGGAGAAGGTATTTCCCTTGCCAATCCACTCACTACCCCGGTAGTTAGCGTATTTTCATATCCGTATGGGTTTCCAATGGCAAAACAATTCTGTCCAACACGCAAATCACCAGAGGTACCAAGAAGAGCAGGTTTGAGATCGAAATTTCCTTGGGCGACATCGATCTTTAAAACCGCCAAATCATACGTGGGATCAAAACCAACAAGTTTGCCTTCCTTGGAGAACTTTTCCCCGTGTGCATCTTCAAGAAATACCTTGCAACGCTGAAGTCCAGTCGTATCAGTTGCCAACTTCGCTATGACATGATAATTGGTCACTATGTGTCCACTTTTATCCCATATGAAACCAGAACCAGTCCCTTCGACTTTCGCAGTTTCCTCTTCTTCTTTCGTAAGAACTTCTTCAGTATTTGTGCTTCTGCCTGACGAGGTCTTAGCTAATTCAAGGTCCTTAATAAAAACCACCGAAGGAGAAGCCTCTTCGAATACCTGAACGACCCGTTCTTCTTGGCGCTGAGGTGCTTCTTCTTCTACTCGAGCATTTGCCAACTGAAAAGACGCCAAATGTAGAAAAGAAGATAAAATTGAGGAAGTAGCTAATATTGAAGAATTCCGCCTTGTGAGGAACAATCTCTGTGACTTGTTCACAGAAGAAGAGGAAGAAATGTTTGCTGAGATTATTATTGCGGATTTAGAGATCAAGTGATGATGAATGGAACCCAACACCACCACCATCGGTCTGTTTAGAGTAAACACCACCTCCACTAGTCTTATTGACTGTAAAATTTCTTGGATGTGGCCTTTTCATATCTTCCAGAGAAACTTATTTTCCAACACATTCTGACGAGATCATCAAGTGTTGCAGATCAAGCTCAAAGATCAAGCAAACTGCACTATGGTAAGAGCAAACGCTAAATAATACAACCGTAGATAAAACTTTGACTTGGAAGATTGGCAGGGGCCGCGCGGACGCGTTCCCCCTCAGGAACAAATTATGACGTAGACTCTCCCTCAGTGGGGAGATCTTAGGCGAGCGCCCTTCCAAAGTGCAATGGAAGTCACTAACCTAGGCCATGACCCTTCATGATCAGTCATAGACCCCGTCCAGGTAAGTATGATTCCTAGTAGCATTACAAGCTTGTCTTATTGGCTTCTTTTCCTCATCTTTTCTATGTTCTAATCAATGTGGGATTATTATTATCTTCATTCTGCAATAACTCTAAGCGTTGGGAGAGGTTGGGCTATGTAGATTGTAGACCTATAATCTTCTTGCAAAACACTGCGCCTTTGGTGCTTGATACTGAGCCTGGAATGACATGGTTTACATTGTTTGCTAATAAATTTGGAGCGGGTACAAGAAAGGTTAAAACCTCAGAGATCATGGAGCATAGCTCCTCCAACCGTCATCAATCAATTGCAATCAAAATCACCCTTCATTTACACAAGCTCTGCAACCATGTACTATAAAACCTTCCCGATAGATTTCATCTTGCACAGCACAACATTTATTCAACGAAGTGATTTACTAGAGCCTCTTGAGTTCCAGTGGATAAGACACCATGATTTTCTTTGATTCCAATTTGAATTTGTAACCTATAAAGGTGTTCGCAGCAACAGCAACAAAAAGAGCTGTGAAGGAGAAGAATGGAAGTAAAAGCATGGTCATAAGATCATTATCGATCTCATAACCAGTGCCAATTTTGTGGACCTTAAACCCACAAGATCCACTCAGAAGGTGTTGCCCCCTTATGTAGGTGCAACACTTCATTGATGGTGTGCTTCTTTGGGACTGAAAAACAAATCTGATCAAGTGAACCTGCAATTGCTAGTCGGCAATAATCCATCTGACAGGTTCTCTTAATATGTATTATGGCACTATGAACTCTCCGAGTAGGTGTTAAACCAGCGAATTTTATAGGTGCGTGTGTTTTCAACAGATGGGTTCTGAGCATAATTGTGAACTTCGAAACTTTGTAATATCAAAACCTATCTATTGATTGTAATTAAAATAACAGATGGAAATTAATTATCACTTTGTAATCAAATAGCAGGCTAATTGGACAGGATGTAGGTCAAAGTATTTTACGAAGTCTGCTGCTAGAAGGCAACCAAGATACGTTAAAATTTGTGGGTGATGGACACTCATGGACTCTTAACAGTGATATGCCTACCGAGCCCCAAACATGAGTCCTTCATCTTCTACCACTTGTTTTAGTTGTAGTTTTTAGTCCCTTTGATGAACAAAGTAACATTAAAGATCCTTACGGAAAATGGATAGTTTTTTTTTTAATATGTTGGGCTATAAGAACAAAGATCTTACTTGGACCTTGGTGGAGTGTTACCAAGAGCTTTTATTGGTGAATTTGGAACCACCGTTTCTAGAAGCAATGGTGAATTTGGACATTTTCAGATTGGAATACAGGTTCACATTGAAGGCCAAACCCGTGGCAAGAACACCAAATTCAAGAGCTAACTGCTCTGAGATTTGCGAAACTGGTGAAAGGGTCCAGGTTAGGGAACATAATTTTTATCTTAGTTTTGGTTGGGGTGTGCCAGGCCTATGCAGTAGTGCAACACAAAGGCAACGCGTGAGAACCCTAGCACCAAGCTGCTGTGATGGGAACTCCCCCTTGAAAAAAATTAATTTAATATCGTGTGAGCCGATGGCTCACATATCAGATATTAAACTGATAAGAACAGATACTACACTTGATCTTAGCCAAAAGGCCGAGAAAGGTATGCTTGTTCAATTCTTTAGCTTCTTGCTTTATACAGTCTCGTTTCCGTCTTTGCTTTAACTAGTCTAGGTGGGACTAAAGTATTAGCTTACTCCGGCTTAGGTATACGAGTCATGGGCAGGATACGAGTGTCTGAAAAGACTTCGATAACAATGTGCCAAACTCTGATGTAGTAGTAAACACCCCAATCTGGAGTCACTTATATCTGAAAAGGCAAGACATTTTCAGATGGAGACAATTTCCTACCTTCCCGACTATGGGGTTGACGACGGTACTATAGTAGTGAAGACGAACGCAACATTTCCGCCACTTCTAAGGGACTTGGCAATGATAAGGGTGAAGATAACCGGTTAACCACGATATTCAAGATGATCGTTCACTACCTAGCTCAAGCTGTTGGTTTAGCAGATTTTGTTGGGATTTTCAAAAAGGTACAGTTGTTGACGAAGCTAATGTTCGTTAACATGAAGTTGTCCAATAATTTTTCATCATCCAGTTGTTTGCTTTTGTGGAAAAGAAGTATGCAGAATGCAGTGATGGAACTAGACTTTCCGTTTGATGATTCGAAGGCTGTGTTTGTCGATGCATTATACTTCGGTTTGTCTGCAATGGCAAGGAGGTGATACAATTTTTAAAGCGAAGTTTTGGACTTTATACCGAGGTAAGGTAATGCTGGTATTTCAACAATGGATGATGTTGATTGGTTGAATCATTCAAGGCGATAGATATGCAACAGCGTGTTGTAGTGGTGTTGGCTAGGAAAAAGTATACCGAGTAACCAATTCTACCTATAACTTAATGGTTTACATAATACCTTTATCATGTTAATAGGAGTATTATAACGGTCCAGTAATGTGTTTAAAGACAATTTCTTTAAACAATTCATCATGAATTAGGTGTTCAATTTCTGGATTTATTATCCCTTTATGGATACTCAAAATTCATGATTTCTTTTCCCTTTGCATATATTCCTTTCCTTGGTTCGCTGGGAAACTAAGACAATAAACTAAAGCAATGGAGAGACAATCCTTAACCTTCTAAGTCTCACATCATAAATATTCAACTTCTATTGTGGAACCATTATAATGAGTTCTTCCTTTATAGAATACTCACATTCAATAAAATTGAAGGCTGAAAACCAAATTAACTTTAATTGGGATGAGTAACTAACTGTAAAACATAAGCCGAGCTTCTAATCTCAAAAAATTTAATAGCTTTCACATACCTTGTTCTTCAATCCAATAGGCCTTTGGCTAACCTATCGAATAATCGATTTTAGAATTAAAATTTAATGAAGATTAAATTTATATTTTATTTCCAATATGAAACAAATTTTGTAAAATATGTTTTTATCTCAAAATTATTCAAATATTAATATATATGCTTTATATGAGAGCTTTTAGTAATCCACATATAGATGAAAATCGCGTAGTACATATCACTGATATATATATATATATATATTTTAAATCATACAGATATGCAAAACCTAATTAAGATCACTACTTGCAGGTAGTGTGTCTTAACATAACCAAGAGTATAACTTTTCTCGCATATCACGAGGAGTATGCATACGGTTTGTCCCGTGATTCAATATTTTTTTATGACCTAAGACGTATTTGGCTATCCAAAATTGTTTTTTCGTGACCAAAATCTATCCGTGACCCTAGCTAAGTCGTTCATGACTCAAGCTTGACATGTCTTTTAAAACATGGTGTCTCAGTTAGGAAGTTAGGAGCAAAGATGATTGTGGGAAAGGTGAGGCCGTAATTTTAATAATGAGTCCTACTGGAGAGTACCTTGCTGGATCATGGAGATATCATTTGGCCTAAAAAGAAATTAACAACTAGAAATACGTGTGAGGTAGCATATTGTGATGCCCCGACTACTAGATGCGCAAAAGTTTCTCACTTGCCAAACATATATCCCACCTACTAATTAGGATATACACCTTTTTCCGACGCCTAAAGTTTCGTATAGGCCACCCGAATAACTCTTGAGGAAGGTTAAGACTATAAACCTTCTATATGTAACCAGTAAAAATATTTATTGTAGGATCGACTCAACCTCCATATAATGCGGGATGAGAAATTCTCAAAAGAATTTATCGACTTTGGATGCATAAAGATGGAAAGAGAATAAAGACCATGAGGGAAGCGTTATAAACTCATAAATGAGACTCTCATGACTGAAATCAGTTTTTGTCCAGACGTTTTTTTTTGTGGGAAGTATAACAAAGTGGAAATAGAATGTTAACGACTTTCGACACGATGTTGAATCTACCCATAACCGTACATCGGCTTCTTGTCGGGAAAACGTGGAATAAAGCACTACCGAGTCATCTCACGATCTAGAATCGGCAAATCCCTGGGGCGTAAAGAGAAAAACGGGGAATGAAGCGTTATCGAGATGATCCTGAATTGTTTTCGCAAACCCGGGGCGTGAAATTAAAAGGGATATTTAAGTCATTTTAGTACTTGGACATCTTTATAGTATAAACACAAATAAAATTTGTCTAAAGAACAAAATTAGAATAATCGAGAAAGATAGTGACTGATAGAGGGGGTGGGGTTTTTTTTAAAAATTAGAATAATCGAGAACAAAATTAAAATTTGTCTAAACACAAATAATCTCCTACTACTAAAAATATTCTCTCTCATTTTTAGGATGATTTTCTCTCATCTTTATATGATTTTTTTCTCATCAGAGGACGATTATCTTTTTCATTCTAAATCCTTCAGTTAATTCATCTTTTTTTCTTGGTGTGTTTGTTTCGACAGATCAAATCCCCCAAACAACTCATGGAAATAGACTGGGATGCAAACACTAATAGAGTTAGGAAACATTCATTATCTCTGAAACAACGAATTGAGTTATGCTCCCGAAAAAACGAGGAGTTGGGGGCTTCTTAACTCGTCCAAGTGCAAAAAGGAGACCTCAACCTTCTTGCATAAAGTCAGCATCGGTAGAATTGGAATGGTGAGCAATTGGGTTGGGGTATATTGAGATCTATAAAGAGATATTTTTACAAAAAGAAAAGGAATATCACAAACCTTTTGATCCTGGATAGGAAAACAGGAAAAATTTGTGTGTAATTCATCCACAAAGAAGAAAGGACGGGTTTTTTTATCCGAGATCAAAAATTACCGATTGGGCCCACTGAAATTAATTTTTTCCGCTTCATGCTCACCCACGGGGGTTGCTCGGAGCATGTGATAATTATTCTATTTCGATGGGCCAAACGACCGTCCGACTACAACCAACAAACAAGATGAGGAAATGAAAACTATACAAATTTTTAGGGATATACGACTCGAACGTAGACCTTCTCGGTAAAACAGATCCAACTTTTTATTATCGAAATGATTCGAACTGTTCCAAAGACCCAACATGCATTTTTTTTTGCATTGGGTTCTTTCATCAACTGATATAAATATCAGACAGTCCGCCATACTTTTTCTTAACAGAAAGATAACGAGATGGCTCCACGTGCTCTGATTCATTATTTAGATTATGATCCAGGAGCAATACCAAAGTGTTTCAAAGAAGAGTTACCTTGTCGTAGGTCTGCCTCTGTCCTAGATTAACCTAAGTTAAATGGAGTCTCTATCGCACTGCTCATAGAGTCAAATATGAAACTTCATACACCTTAAAGTTCATATTACGAAAAGATATTTTTTTGAGGTCCTTATACTCATTATGCCTAGCATTGAATGGGTTGTGTATTCACCTTATCAATTATCGAATCAATGATGGGTTCTTTTTGGAGCCTAAATTGGCACCCAAAGCGGACCGAACCAAATATTTGTCAGGCTATTGTTCCCTCGAATATATAGAGTAAGACACCGATTTATCAATAAGATCAATTTGTTGATTAAGATCAATTTTGTTGATTAGATCAATTTTGTTGATTGCATGATGGACTCCCCTGAAAAACATTGGCGCGCGTGTAAACGAGTTGCTCTACCAACTGAGCTATAACCCTTGTGATAGATAGTTTATCATGGAAATAATTTCTTGTCAAGATGAATCTTCTATGATCCAACATGATAGCTTCTGATCTGTTTCCTGCCAAAGGTTCCTGTTAAAGGTTTCATTAACAGCTAATTCATGTCGAGTAGACCTTGTCGTTGTGAGAATTCTTAATTCATGTGTTGTAGGGAGGGACTTATATCACCACAAACAGAGACTAAAGAAGGTGTTGGATTCAAAGCTGGTGTTAAAGATTACAAATTGACTTATTATACTCCTGACTATGAAACCAAGGATACTGATATCTTGGCAGCATTCCGAGTTACTCCTCAACCTGGAGTTCCACCTGAGGAAGCAGGGGCCGCGGTAACTTCTGAATCTTCTACTGGTACATGGACAACTTTGTGGACCGATGGACTTACCAGCCTTGATCGTTACAAAGGAAGATTACGACATCGAGCCCGTTGCTGGAGAAGACAATCAATATATTTGTTCTGTAGCTTATCCTTTAGACCTTTTTGAAGAAGGTTCTGTTACTAACATGTTTACTTCCATCGTGGGTAATGTATTTGGGTTCAAAGCGCTTCGTGCTCTGTATGGAGGATCTGCGAATTCCTGTTGCTTATGTTAAAACTTTCCAAGGACCACCTCACGGTATCCAAGTTGAAAGAGAAATTGAATAAGTATGGTCGTCCCCTATTGGGATGTACTATTAAACAAAATTGGGGTTATCTGCTAAGAACTACGGTAGGGAGGTTTATGAATGTCTACGTGGTGGACTTGATTTTACCAAGGATGATGGAAACGTGAACTCACAACCCTTTATGCGTTGGAGAGACCGTTTCTTATTTTGTGCCGAAGCAATTTATAAATCACAGGCCGAAACAGGTGAAATCAAAGGACATTACTTGAATGCTACTGCAGGTACATGCGAAGAAATGATAAAAAGGGCTGTATTTGCCAGAGAATTGGGAGTTCCTATGTCTGATGGAGATCATATTCACTTTGGTACCATAGTAGATAAACTGGAAGGGGAAAGAGAAATAACCTTGGGCTTTGTTGATTTACTACGTGATGATTTATTGAAAAATACCGAAGTCGTGGTATTTATTTCACCCAAGATTGGGTATCTCTACCGGGTGTTCTGCCTGTGGCTTCAGGTGGTATTCACGTTTGGCATATGCCTGCTCTGACTGAGATCTTTGGAGATGAATCTGTACCACAGTTCGGTGGAGAACTTTAGGACACCCTTGGGGTAATGCACCGGGTGCTGAAGCAAATCGAGTAGCCCTAGAACTAGAAGCGTGTGTACAAGCGCGTAATGAGGGACGTGATCTTGCTCGTCAAGGTAATAACATTATCCGTGAAGCTTGCAAATGGAGCCCTGAGCTAGCAGCTGCTTGTGAAGTATGGAAGGAAATCAAATTCGAATTTGAAGCAATGAATACTTTGTAATCCAGTAATTACCATTCGTTCCTTTAATTGAATTGAAATTAAACTCGGCCCAATCTTTTACTAAAAAAGGATTGAGCCGAATAACGAATAAGGTTCCTATTTCATTTTCCAGGCATATATACATACTGGATTTCGGTATACAAAATATTAAATACAAGATCTAAGACTCAACAATTCAAATACTTCTGTTGTTGGATCCATAATTAATCCTATGGATCCTTAAGATGGGATTAGTAGAATATTTTCTATACCCCTTAATCCGGACTATGGTCGAATCGAGCCAATGGTCACAACGCTTTATCCCCGCCGTATATTGCCCTTTTCCTTCCGCATTGCAATAAAAACTTATTATTCTCCAAAAAAGAATTCTTCCTAGGAGAGAACAAATCTTTTCGATTAGAATTTGTACACGGCACGGGATAACCCTCGCTTTCTATTCTAATTGAAGAAAGGGTTCCATCATATAGATTGATAGTGAAGTGATATCCAGATTCCCACAAAAAAAGAATCCTTTTTTTCAAGACTCATCGTGATTAGTTAATTATTCTATTGGATCTATATGCTTATTCCGAGAGGATATATTCAAATTATTATTCATCGAATGACTATTCATCTATTGTATTTACATTCAAATAGGGGGGCAGACAAGCTCTATGGAAAAAAGGTGGTTCCATTCGATGTTGTTTAACGAGGAATTAAAACATAGGTCTGGGCTAAGTAAATCAATGGATAGTCTTGTCCTATTGAAAATACCAGTGGAAGTGAAGATCCCGTTATATATGATAGGGATAAAAATATTGATAGTGGGGACGATAGTGATAATTCCAGTGCTAATAATATGGAACTTTTTTCGATGTCAGGGACATTCGGAGTTTGATCTCTGATGACATCTTTTTAGTTAGGGATCGTAATGGTAACAGTTATTCGATATATTTTAATATTGAAAATTTTATTTTCGAGATTGACAACGATCGCTCTTTTATGAATGAACTAGAAAGTTCCTTTTATAGTTATCTGAATAATGGTTCTCAAAGCGACAATCACTACTACGATCGTTATATGTATGATACTCAATATAGTTGGAATAATCACATTTTTAATTGCATTGATAGTTATCTTCGTTCTGAAATCAGTATTGATAATTACATTTCAGGCGATAGTTACAATTACAGCGACAGTTACATGTATAGTTACATTTGTAATGAAAGTGTAATAGTAGTGACAACGAGAGTTCCAGTATACGAATTAGCACAAATAGAAGTGATTTAATATGAGAAGAAGATATAATGATCTCGATATAAATAAAAAATACAACATTTGTGGGTTCAATGCGAGAGTTGTTATGGGTTAAATTATAAGAAATTTTTTAAGTCAAAACTCAATGTTTGTGAACAATGCGGATATCATTTGAAAATGAGCAGTTCAGATAGAATCGAGCTTTCGGTTGATCCGGGCACTTGGGATCCTATGAATGAAGACATGGTTTCTATGGACCCCATTGAATTTCATTCAGAAGAGGAACCTTATAAAGATCGTATCGATTCTTATCAAAGAAAAACAGGGTTAACCGAGGCTATTCAAACAGGCATAGGTCAACTAAATGGTATTCCCATAGCTATTGGGGTTATGGATTTTCAGTTCATGGGGGGAAGTATGGGATCCGTAGTAGGCGAGAAAATTACCCGTTTGATCGAGCATGCGACTCGTAAAGCTCTACCTCTTATTACATTTTGTGCTTCGGGAGGAGCGCGCATGCAAGAAGGAAGTTTGAGCTTGATGCAAATGGCTAAAATATCTTCCGCTTCATATAATTATCAATCAAATAAAAAGTTATTCTATGTATCAATCCTTACATCTCCTACAACCGGTGGGGTGATTGCAAGTTTTGGTATGTTGGGAGATATCATTATTGCCGAGCCTAATGCCTACATTGTATTTGCGGGTAAAAGAGTAATTGAAAAACATTGAATAAGACAGTACCTGATGGTTCCCAGGCGCTGGTATTTATTCCACAAGGGCTTATTGGACTCAATCGTACCACGTAATCCTTTAAAAAGTGTTCTGGGTGAGTTATTTCAGCTTCACGGTTTCTTTCCCTTAAATCAAAATTCAATCAAGTAGAGCATTCAATTCAGTTATTTTATTTGCGGCAAAGAAGTTTTTTAGTTATTGGTAAAGAAAAAAAGAAGAGTTCGTTTTCATTACGGGCATAAGATCTTTTTATTGTAAAAAGAATCAGAAGTTTCGGATACTTACTTTTTCTTTTTTCCTCCAGATATGTATTTTATACCTATAATTGGTGCTATATTACTGATTAGTAATCAGGAAGTTTCGATCAACAGGATAAAAGAATACATTCTTCTTTTGTTTTAGCAAAATTTTATGAAGAAAAAGAATTTCATCTTATCCTCTTACTATTATAGATATAGAAAAATTCAAATCTATAAAATAATAGAATAGAAATCGTGCATATTTAAATATTTCCCGTGAGAACTCATATTTAGTTCTACATTCCTTGCACTTATTCTATACTTATAATAAATAGATATATTTATCATAAGATATCTTTATAACAGGTACAAATTTTAAATCGAGGTATCCATTCTATGACAACTTTTGATTTACCCTCTATTTTTGTGCCTTTAGTGGGCCTAGTTTTCCCGGCAATTCAATGGCTTCTTTATTTCTTCATGTTCAAAAAAATAAGATTGTCTAGATTCCTATGAAGCAGACGCTTTTATATTTAACCAATTTGAATTATTTCTAATGGTTCACATCATAATAGTGCTAGTTGATGAGAGTTACTTCGGGAACAAAAAAGTAAAGTAAAATTCATTTGGGTTATTCTCTCAATTCCAATAAAATGCAACTGGATCTAGTATGAACTGGCGCTCAGAACGTATATGGATAGAACTTATAACGGGGTCTCGAAAAACAAGTAATTTCTGCTGGGCATGTATCCTTTTTAGGTTCACTAGGGTTCTTATTGGTTGTAACTTCTAGTTATCTTGGTAGGAATCTGATATCCTTATTCCCGTCTCAGGAAATCCACTTTTTTCCACAAGGCATCGTTATGTCTTTCTATGGGATCGCGGGTCTGTTCATTAGCTCCTATTCATGGTGCACAATTTCGTGGAATGTAGGTAGTGGTTATGACCGATTTGATCGAAAAGAAGGAATAGTGTGTGTATTTTTCGTTGTGGATTTCCTAGAATAAATCGTCGTATCTTCCTTCGATTCCTTATGAAAGATGTCCATCGATTAGAATCGAAATTAAAGAGGGTTCTTTTTCCTCGTCGTGTCCTTTATATGGAAATCAGAGGTCAGGGAGCCATTCCCTTGACTCGTACTGATGAGAATCTGACTCCACGAGAAATTGAACAAAAAGCGGCGGAATTGGCCTATTTCTTGCGCGTACCAATTGAAGTATTTTGAAATGAACTGCGAAGAATTAATGTTTTGTAGCATGGGGGGAAGGAACAACTAAGGAATCTTCATTTTATAGAACTCATGCTTCATAGAAATTTTTGATCGGATAGAGTCGACGAAAGAGGTGGTTTCCTTAGTAATTTACATTTAAAATGCCACAAAAGAAAACATTCACTACCCTCACATATCTTGCATCTATTTTATTTTTACCCTGGTGGGTTTCTCTCTCATTTAATAAAAATCTGGAATCCTGGGTTACAAATTGGTGGAATACTAGGCAACCTGAAATGTTTTTGAATGATATTAAAGAAAAGAATCTTCTAGAAAAATTCATAGATTAGAACAACTTTTATTTTTGGACGAATTATAAAGGAGTACCCGGAGACACATATACAAAAGCTCCGTATAGAAATCCACAAAGAAACGATACAATTGGTCAAGATGCACAATGAAGGTCATATTCATAGCATTTTGCACTTCTCGACAATATAATCTGTTTCGCTATTCTAAGTGGTTATTCTATTCTAGGTAATGAAACTTCTCGTTCTTAATTCTTGGGTGAAAGAATTCCTCTATAACTTAAGTGACACAATAAAAGCTTTTCTATTCTTTTATTAACTGATTTATGTATCGGATTCCATTCGCCTCATGGTTGGGAACTAATGATTGGCTCTATCTCCAAGGATTTTGGATTTTATCATAATGATCAAATTATACTGGTCTTGTTTCCACTTTCCCATCATTCTAGATACACTTTTAAAATATTGGATTTTCCGTTATTTATCGCGTATCTCCGTCACTTGTAGTGATTTATCATTCAATGAATGACTAAAGACTGATTCACCGATATTAATCAAATCATAATTTTTTACTTTGTTTGTACATACACAAACAAAGCATTCAAAATCTGACTCACCTTTTATATTTATACCCATCCCAGAGACTCTTCATGTATTCCATTCTAGTAAAATTATTCCATTACAATAGCAGAATCGTGGATAGGGAACTATACTAGTAACCTACCTAATTTATTGTAGAAATTCTCGGGATCAATGATTGGACCATGCAAAAAAGAATATCTTTTCTCGGATAAAGAAGCAGATGGCTCGATCCCGAGAATTTCTACAATAAATATCATTAGATTTGATAAAGCGCGATTCGATTAGAAGAAGTTATTCTGTAAATTATTTAGGATTCGGCTTACTTTCCCGTTGTGATATACTTCGTTGTGTAGGGTTCTCGTTCAAAATAAATCTTTTTTTGCATAAAGGCTAACCCAGTGGTTGGTCTTACTTTAAAACTAATTTTTATTACATTAATAAGTATTCTCGCCTTTTCGGACCCATTTCAAGTCAAGTACTAAAGACCGATATTCTAGATTCTTCTTTTAAGACTTCGAGCTTTAATTTCATAACCCGAATCTTTTTTGGGGAGACAAGTTGCAGGTCGAGGTAGTACAGATAAAAAATGGTAAATTGGGGATAGAACCCTAGGATTGTTATATGTAAGGGTTTCTCTCAATTCAAGGCATTGAATAAAATCCATTAAGTCTAGAACAAGGAAAAAAATAGAATAGGGCGATGCATTCAGTTTCCGTATCTAATCAATAGAAACAACAATCCTCTAACTGGATTGGATCTTAATGAAAAAAATAAACAATACCTTTCGGTTTTATTATATGAATATTCATAAAATATATAACATCCATATAGAATTCTTAATATTCTTAATAGTATCTTAATTTAATCTTAATAAAAATTTTCTATAAATTATAACTAAAAAAATATGTAATTCTTTTTTCTCTTTTTTTTAGAGAAAATCTGAGACAAGATAAAAACGATAAGTTTGTAATAAGAGCATAATATGTCTCTAGCATATCGAAATGGAATTAAATAAGTGAAAATAGGACTCCACTCGATGAACCTTGAAACAAGAATGACCCACAGCAAAAAAACTGGGAGTTCAATCAAAATTCATTGGTATTTCGACTAAACAGTTATAGCTTAATTCAAATTCCAGATCGAATCGAGGAATACGGTATATATTTTTTCCACATTCATAGGAGTGCATCTATGTTTCTTCTTTACGAATATGACATTTTCTGGGCATTTCTAATAATATCAAGTCTTATTCCTATTTTGGCTTTTTCATTTCCGGGGTTTTAGCCCCGACTCGCGAAGGACCGGAGAAACTTTCTAGTTATGAATCAGGCATAGAACCAATGGGCGACGCTTGGTTACAATTCCGAATTCGTTATTATATGTTTGATTTGGTTTTTGTTGTTTTTGATGTTGAAACGGTTTTTCTTTACCCATGGGCGATGAGTTTCGATGTATTGGGTGTATCCGTTTTTAGCAGCTTTAATTTTCGTGCTTATCCTAATTGTTGGTTTATTTTATGCATGGCGAAAAGGAGCGTTTGGAATGGTCTTAGCTCCTGAATATTCAGACAATAAAAAGAAAAAAGAAGAAAAAAATGACATTGAGACTGTTATGAATTCCATTGAGTTTCCGGTACTTATCAAACAACCCAAAATTCAGTTATTTCAACTACATCAAATGATCTTTCAAATTGGTCAAGACTCTCCAGTTTATGGCCGCTTTTGTATGGTACCAGTTGTTGCTTTATTGAATTTGCTTCATTAATAGGCTCGCGCTTCGACTTTGATCGTTATGGCTTGGTACCAAGATCGAGTCCTAGGAAAGCGACTTAATTTTAACATCCGGCACAATAACAATGAAAATGGCTCCCTCTTTAGTAAGATTATATGAGCAAATGCCTGAACCAAAATATGTAATTGCTATGGGAGCCTGCACTATTACAGGAGGGATGTTCAGTACTGATTCTTATAGTACTGTTCGAGGAGTTGATAAGCTAATTCCCGTGGATGTTTATTTGCCAGGTTGCCCTCCTAAACCGGAGGCAGTTATCGATGCTATAACAAAACTTCGTAAGAAGGTATCTCGAGAAATCTACGAAGATAGATTTGGGTCTCAACAGAATAATCGATGTTTTACTACCACTCACAAGTTTTATGTTGGACGTAGCACGCATACTGGAAATTATGATCAAGGATTACTCTATCAATCGCGATCTACTTCAGAGTACCTTATGAAACATTTTTAAATACCAAAGTTCAGTTATCTTCCCATGAATTAGGTGAATTAGGTAGACTGCTTTTTTTTTTGCAGAAGAATAGCAAATGACCTTCACTTCAATTTTCAAAAATTTCGTCGTAAACGTGAACTACTTATACAAATGAAAATCCGGGAGAGATTAAAAAAATGCAGGGTCGTTTGTCTGCTTGGCTAGTCAAGCATGGGTTAGTTCATAGATCTTTAGGCTTCGATTACCAATGAGTCGAAACTTTACAAATAAAGCCCGAGGATTGGCATTCCATTGCTGTCATTTCATATGTATATGGTTACAATTATCTACGCTCTCAGTGTGCCTATGATGTAGCACCGGGCGGACTCTTAGCTAGTGTGTATCATCTTACGAGAATAGAGTATGGTATGGATCAGCCAGAGGAGGTATGCATAAAAGTATTTGCCCCAAGGATAAATCCCAGAATTCCATCTGTTTTTTTGATTTGGAAAAGTGCGGATTTCCAAGAACGGGAATCTTGTGATATGTTGGGAATCTTAAAACAGATGAGAAAAGGATACTGAACTTTGGTACCTGCTCTTTTGGTACCTCTGTGATACGACATAAATCACCAGAGGTACCAAGAAGAGCAGGTTTGAGATCGAAATTTCCTTCGGCGACATCGATATTTAAAACCGCCAAATCATACGTGGTATCAAAACCAACAAGTTTGCCTTCCTTGGAGAACTTTTCCCGTGTGCATCTTCAAGAAATACCTTGCAACGCTGAAGTCCAGTCGTATCAGTTGCCAACTTAGCTATGACATGATAATTGGTCACTATGTGTCCACTTTTATCCCATATGAAACCAGAACCAGTCCCTTCGACTTTCGCAGTTTCATCTTCTTTTTCGTAAGAACTTCTTCAGTATTTGTGCTTCTGCCTGACGAGGTCTTAGCTAATTCAAGGTCCTTAATAAAAACCACCGAAGGAGAAGCCTCTTCGAATACCTGAACGGCCCGTTCTTCTTGGCGCTGAGGTGCTTCTTCTTCTACTCGAGCATTTTCCAACTTAAAAGACGCCAAATATAGAAAAGAAGATACAATTGAGGAAGTAGCTAATATTGAAGAATTCCGCCTTGTGAGGAACAATCTCTGTGACTTGTTCACAGAAGAAGAGGAAGAAATGTTTGCTGAGATTATTATTGCGGATTTAGAGATCAAGTGATGATGAATGGAACCCAACACCACCACCATCGGTCTGTTTAGAGTAAACACCACCTCCACTAGTCTTATTGACTGTAAAATTTCTTGGATGTGGCCTTTTCATATCTTATCTTCAAGCCACATGCATGAGTCAATTTGTGTGGCCATATTTAAAGTGCAATTGAGTGCCCCTCCTATCTTAAGTGCCTTTAACAACACAAGGGCTGATGATCACCTGCTATCCAAACGAATTCACCTTATTAGAATAGTAGCCTTCAATTTGATTTTGGGCAGCCATGTTTTAACAGAAGGGCTTGTTTAAAGGCCATACGGAAAATTATCAAAAATAAAATAAAATTGGGGAACTACAGTTGGAAGATTTTTTTTTTTTTCTTGCGAAGAAAATTGATGATTAAGATAATGCAATTCCATATCTTCGAGAGAAACTTATTGTCCAACACATTCTGACGAGATCATCAAGTGTTGCAGATCAAGCAAACTGCACTATGGTAAGAGCAAACGCTAAATAATACAACCGTAGATAAAACTTTGACTTGGAAGATTGGCAGGGGCCGCGCGGACGCGTTCCCCTCAGGAACAAATTATGACATAGACTCTCCCTCAATGGGGAGATCTTAGGCGAGCGCCCTTCCAAAGTGCAATGGAAGTCACTAACCTAGGCCATGACCCTTCATGATCAGTCATAGACCCCGTCCAGGTAAGTATGATTCCTAGTAGCATTACAAGCTTGTCTTATTGGCTTCTTTTCCTCATCTTTTCTATGTTCTAATCAATGTGGGATTATTATTATCTTCATTCTGCAATAACTCTAAGCGTTGGGAGAGGTTGGGCTATGTAGATTGTAGACCTATAATCTTCTTGCAAAACACTGCGCCTTTGGTGCTTGATACTGAGCTGGAATGACATGGTTTACATTGTTTGCTAATAAATTTGGAGCGGGTACAAGAAAGGTTAAAACCTCAGAGATCATGGAGCATAGCTCCTCCAACCGTCATCAATCAATTGCAATCAAAATCACCCTTCATTTACACAAGCTCTGCAACCATGTACTATAAAACCTTCCCGATAGATTTCATCTTGCACAGCACAACATTTATTCAACGAAGTGATTTACTAGAGCCTCTTGAGTTCCAGTGGATAAGACACCATGAATTCCCGTTAGAGGCAACAAACATTATACATCATCAGAAGGAGGTACTATTATAACTTGATTGATAAGTAATTTTTAACCAACCCCAACAAAATTGAAAAACCCTAAGATTTTTCTAATTAGGGAAAAACAACGCTAAACTAAAGCTAAAATCCTTCGAACTTTCTGCTATTTAGTCCTAATCTAAAAAAAAAAACTAAAACCCTAAAAGAGGTTAAAACTTAAAGGGGTTTACACAAAAGATAAGTTTTTTTATAGTTAGGATGGGTTTGATTATTAGAGGGGGTTTATGCATAGACAGATTCACATGATAGAGCCATCAATAAAACTGCAGCTTGCTCTTCTTCTCCTAATGGCTGCCTCTGTGTTGATCCCATAGCTGCTGATCTTTGTAACATAACTTCTCTACCAAAAGCAAGTAATCTGAGCTTCAAAGATGCACTAATAATCTTGTTATTGCTTTTATTTAGTGATGGACACTCATGGACTCTTAACAGTGATTGCCTACCGAGCCGCAAACATGAGTCCTTCATCTTCTACCACTTGTTTTAGTTGTAGTTTTTCAGTCGAGTGGCAAACATTAGTCCGCCATCTTTTACCACTTGTTTAGAGTGTAGTTTTTAGTCCCTTTGATGAACAAAGTAACATTAAAGATCCTTACGGAAAATGGATAGTTTTTTTTTTAATATGTTGGTGAATTTGGAACCACCGTTTCTAGAAGCAATGGTGTGAATTTGGACATTGGATTTCCCAAAGTGATACAGGTGCACATTGAAGGCCAAACCCGTGGCAAGAACACCAAATTCAAGAGCTAACTGCTCTGAGATTTGCGAAACTGGTCAAAGGGTCCAGGTTAGGGAACATAATTTTTATCTTAGTTTTGGTTGGGGTGTGCCAGGCCTATGCAGTAGTGCAACACAAAGGCGACGCGTGAGAACCCTAGCAGCAAGCTGCTGTGATGGGAACTCCCCCTTGAAAAAAATTAATTTAATATCGTGTGAGCCGATGGCTCACATATCAGATATTAAACTGATAAGAACAGATACTACACTTGATCTTAGCCAAAAGGCCGAGAAAGGTATGCTTGTTCAATTCTTTAGCTTCTTGCTTTATACAGTCTCGTTTCCGTTCTTCTGCTTTAACTAGTCTAGGTGGGACTAAAGTATTAGCTTACTCCGGCTTAGGTATACGAGTCATGGGCAGGATACGAGTGTCTGAAAAGACTTCGATAACAATGTGCCAAACTCTGATGTAGTAGTAACTAACACCCAATCTGGAGTCACTTATATCTGAAAAGGCAAGACATTTTCAGATGGAACAATTTCCTACCTTCCCGACTATGGGGTTGACGACGGTACTATAGTAGTGAAGACGAACGCAACATTTCCGCCACTTCTAAGGGACTTGGCAATGATAAGGGTGAAGATAACCGGTTAACCACGATATTCAAGATGATCGTTCACTACCTAGCTCAAGCTGTTGGTTTAGCAGATTTTGTTGGGATTTTCAAAAAGGTACAGTTGTTGACGAAGCTAATGTTCGTTAACATGAAGTTGTCCAATAATTTTTCATCATCCAGTTGTTTGCTTTTGTGGAAAAGAAGTATGCAGAATGCAGTGATGGAACTAGACTTTCCGTTTGATGATTCGAAGGCTGTGTTTGTCGATGCATTATACTTCGGTTTGTCTGCAATGGCAAGGAGGTGATACAATTTTTAAAGCGAAGTTTTGGACTTTATACCGAGGTAAGGTAATGCTGGTATTTCAACAATGGATGATGTTGATTGGTTGAATCATTCAAGGCGATAGATATGCAACAGCGTGTTGTAGTGGTGTTGGCTAGGAAAAAGTATACCGAGTAACCAATTCTACCTATAACTTAATGGTTTACATAATACCTTTATCATGTTAATAGGAGTATTATAACGGTCCAGTAATGTGTTTAAGAAAGACAATTTCTTTAAACAATTCATCATCAATTAGGTGTTCAATTTCTGGATTTATTATCCCTTTGTGGATACTCAAAATTCATGATTTCTTTTCCCTTTGCATACATTCCTTTCCTTGGTCTTCGCTGGGAAACTAAGACAATAAACTAAAGCAATGGAGAGATCCTTAACCTTCTAAGTCTCAATCATAAATATTCAACTTCTATTGTGGAACCATTATCAATGAATTCTTCCTTTATAGAATACTCACATTCAATAAAATTGAAGGCTGAAACCAAATTAACTTTAATTGGGATGAGTAACTAACTGTAAAACATAAGCCGAGCTTCTAATCTAAAAAGATTTGATAGCTTTCCCATACCTTGTTCTTCAATCCAATAGGCCTTTGGCTAACCTATCGAAAATCGATTTTAGAATTAAAACTTAATGAAGATTAAATTTATATTTTATTTCCAATATGAAACAAATTTTGTAAAATATGTTTTTATCTCAAAATTATTCAAATATTCAATATATATGCTTTATATGAGAGCTTTTAGTAATCCACATATAGATGAAAATCGCGTAGTACATATCACTGATATATATATATATATATATTATATATATTAAATCATACAGATATGCAAAACCTAATTAAGATCACTACTTGCAGGTAGTGTGTCTTAACATAACCAAGAGTATAACTTTTCTCGCAGATCACGAGGAGTATGCATAGTTTGTCCCGTGATTCAATATTTTTTTATGACCTAAGACGTATTGGCTATCCAAAATTGTTTTTCGTGACCAAAATCTATCCGTGACCCTAGCTAAGTCGTTCATGACTCAAGCTTGACGTGTCTTTTAAAACATGGTGTCTCAGTTAGGAAGTTAGGAGCAAAGATGATTGTGGGAAAGGTGAGGCCGTAATTTTAATAATGAGTCCTACTGGAGAGTACCTTGCTGGATCATGGGATATCATTTGGTAAAGATCAAACCAGATATCATTTGGCCTAAAAAGAAAAACAACTAGAAATACGTGTGAGGTAGCATATTGTGATGCCCCGACTACTAGATGCGCAAAAGTTTCTCACTTCCCAAAGATATCCCACCTACTAATTAGGATATACACTTTTTTCGACGCCTAAAGTTTCGTATAGGCCACCCGAATAACTCTTGAGGAAGGTTAAGACTATAAACCTTCTATATGTAACCAGTAAAAATATTTATTGTGGGATTGACTCAACCTCCATATAATGCGGGATGAGAAATTCTCAAAAATTTATCGACTTTGGATGCATAAAGATGGAAAGAGAATAGAAGACCATGAGGGAAGCGTTATAAACTCATAAATGAGACTCTCATGACTGAAATCAGTTTTTTGTCCAGACGTTTTTTTTTGTGGGAAGTATAAGAAGTGGAAATAGAACGTTAACGACTTTCGCACGATGTTGAATCTACCCATAACCGTACATCGGCTTCTTGTCGGGAAAACGTGGAATAAAGCACTACCGAGTCATCTCACGATCTAGAATCGGCAAATCCCTGGGGCGTAAAGAGAAAAACGGGGAATGAAGCGTTATCGAGATGATCCTGAATTGTTTTCGCAAACCCGAGGCGTAAAATTAAAAGGGATATTTAAGTCATTTTAGTACTTGGACATCTCTACAGTATAAACACAAAATAAAATTTGTCTAAAGAACAAAATTAGAATAATCGAGAAAGATAGGGGGGTGGGGTTTTTTTTAAAAAAATTAGAATAATCGAGAACAAAATTAAAATTTGTCTAAACACAAATAATCTCCTACTACTAAAAATATTCTCTCTCATTTTAGGATGATTTTCTCTCATCTTATGATGATTTTTTTCTCATCAGAGGACGATTATCTTTTTCATTCTAAATCCTTCAGTTAATTCATCTTTTTTTTCTTGGTGTGTTTGTTTCGACAGACCAAATCCCCCAAACAACTCATGGAAATAGACAGGGATGCAAACACTAATAGAGTTAGGAAACATTCATTATCTCTGAAACAACGAATTGAGTTCTGCTCCCGAAAAAACGATGAGTTGGGGGCTTCTTAACTCGTCCAAGTGCAAAAAGGAGACCTCAACCTTCTTGCATAAAGTCAGCATCGGTAGAATTGGAATGGTGAGCAATTGGGTTGGGGTATATTGAGATCTATAAAAAGATATTTTGTACAAAAAGAAAAGGAATATCACAAACCTTTTGATCCTGGATAGGAAAACAGGAAAAATTTGTGTGTAATTCATCCACAAAGAAGAAAGGACGGGTTTTTTTATCCGAGATCAAAAAAATACCGATTGGGCCCACTGAAATGAATTTTTTCCGCTTCATGCTCACCCACGGGGGTTGCTCGGAGCATGTGATAATTATTCTATTTCGATGGGCCAAACGACCGTCCGACTACAACCAACAAACAAGATTGAGGAAATGAAAACTATACAAATTTTTAGGGCTATACGGACTCGAACCGTAGACCTTCTCGGTAAAACAGATCCAACTTTTTATTATCGAAATGATTCGAACTGTTCCAAAGACCCAACATGCATTTTTTTTGCATTGGGCTCTTTCATCAACTGATATAAATATCAGATAGTCCGCCATACTTTTTCTTAACAGAAAGATAACGAGATGGCTCCACGTGCTCTGATTCATTATTTAGATTATGATCCAGGAGCAATACCAAAGTGTTTCAAAGAAGAGTTACCTTGACGTAGGTCTGCCTCTGGCCTAGATTAACCTAAGTTAAATGGAGTCTCTATCGCTCTGCTCAAAGAGTCAAATATGAAACTTCATACACCTTAAAGTTCATAGTACGAAAAGATATTTTTTTGAGGTCCTTATACTCATTATGCCTAGCATTGAATGGGCTGTGTATTCACCTTATCAATTATCGAATCAATGATGGGTTCTTTTTGGAGCCTAAATTGGCACCCAAAGCGGACCGAACCAAATATTTGTCAGGCTATTGTTCCCTTGAATATATAGAGTAAGACACCGATTTATCAATAAGATCAATTTTGTTGATTGTTGATTGCATGATGGACTCCCCTGAAAAACATTGGCGCGCGTGTAAACGAGTTGCTCTACCAACTGAGCTATAGCCCTTGTGATAGATAGTTTATCATGGAAATAATTTCTTGTCAAGATGAATCTTCTATGATCCAACATGATAGCTTCTGATCTGTTTCCTGCCAAGAATTGGTATTGCTTAGAAATAAGATTGCATCTATAATTCATCGATATGACAAGCCCCTTTCTTTCTCTTTGTGATGATAAATGACCTACTTAACCCAGTGGTTAGAGTATTGCTTTCATACGGCGGGAGTCATTGGTTCAAATCCAATAGTAGGTAGAACTTATTAGATACCGGAGTAATTAGTATCTAATAAGTTTTTCTACCCACCCTCCCTTTTATTTTAGTTGCATAAGAAATGCCATTACAGTTGATTCGACTCAATCCGCAGAACCAAAATATGGTGTATAAACAGAATTTCCTTTTTTATTGGGGCGCACCTATTTTTTATGAAATTTCATTCATAGCCTCTACTCGCGTCCTAGCTCGTCTGACGGCTAAATTCGCTTCAATTGTTTGTCTCTTGCCCTCAGCCCGACTTAAGTTAGCTTCAGCTATTTCAAGAGCTTTCTGAGCTTCTTGTGGATCAATGTCACTACCCTTCTCCGCATCATTTACTAAGATGGTAATCTCATTATTGCCTACTCTAGCAAAACCACCCATCAGAGCGATTTTTAACCATTGGTCATTAAGGCGTAGTCTCAAAATACCTATATCTACAGCTGTGGCAATAGGGGCGTGATTTGGTAATACACCGATTTGGCCACTATTAGTAGATAAAACAATTTCTTTCACTTCTGAATCCCAAACAATTTGATTCGGGGTTAGTACACAAAGATTTAAGGTCATTTCTTCAATTTGCTCTCCACTTCTATGTTCACAGCCTTCGCGGTAGCTTCGTCGATGTTACCTACCAAATAAAAGGCCTGCTCAGGAAGACCATCTAATTCTCCGGAAAGGATCAATTGAAACCCCCTAATGGTTTCTGCTAGACCAACATATTTCCCTGGAGAGCCCGTAAATACTTCTGCTACGAAGAAGGGTTGTGATAAGAAACGCTCAATTTTTCGTGCTCTTGCTACGGTTAAACGATCCTCTTCAGATAATTCGTCCAACCCAAGGATAGCTATAATATCCTGAAGTTCTTTGTAACGTTGTGAAGTTTGCTTAACTCTTTGCGCAATTTCATAATGTTCTTCACCAACGATGCGAGGTTGGAGCATAGTTGACGTACTATCAAGAGGATCTACTGCTGGATAGATACCTTTTGAAGCTAGTCCTCTTGATAATACGGTAGTAGCATCTAAATGTGCAAATGTTGTGGCAGGGGCAGGGTCGGTCAAATCGTCCGCAGGTACATAAACTGCTTGAATAGAAGTTATAGACCCCTCTTTGGTAGAAGTAATTCTTTCTTGCAAAGTACCCATTTCTGTACTAAGGGTAGGTTGATAACCCACAGCAGAAGGCATTCTGCCTAATAAAGCAGATACTTCGGATCCTGCTTGGACAAATCGGAAAATATTGTCGATAAATAGAAGGACATCTTGTTCATTAACATCTCGGAAATATTCTGCCATGGTTAGGGCAGTCAAACCAACTCTCATACGAGCTCCCGGCGGTTCATTCATCTGACCATAGACTAGAGCTACTTTTGATTCTGCAAGATTTTGTTCATTAATTACTCCAGACTCTTTCATTTCCATGTAAAGATCATTCCCCTCACGAGTACGCTCACCCACTCCGCCAAATACAGATACGCCTCCATGAGCTTTGGCGATGTTGTTGATCAATTCCATGATAAGGACTTTTTACCCACTCCAGCTCCCCCGAATAGTCCTATTTTCCCCCCACGTCGATAAGGAGCTAAAAGATCAACTACTTTGATCCCTGTTTCAAAAATAGATAATTTTGTATCTAATTGTATAAAGGCAGGCGCGGATCTATGAATAGGAGATGTTGTGCGAGTATCTACAGGACCTAAATTATCAACAGGCTCTCCAAGAACGTTGAAAATTCGTCCGAGAGTAGCCCCACCAACCGGAACACTTAGAGCAGCTCCCGTGTCAATAACCTCCATTCCTCTCTTCAGACCATCTGTAGCACTCATAGCTACAGCTCTCACTCGATATTTCCTAATAATTGCTGTACCTCACAAGTGACATTAATTAGCTCGCCGTCAGTATTTCGGCCCTTAACTACCAAAGCGTTGTAAATATTAGGCATCTTACCCGGGGGAAAGGATACATCTAGCACCGGACCAATGATTTGAGCGACACGCCCCAGGTTTTTTTCTTCAAGTGCGGAAACCCCGAGACCCGAAGGGGTAGGATTTGTTTTCATAATAATGATAAAGTGAAATATGTAGAAATTCTTTGCATTTTGTAAACCGAAGAAAAAATGTCCGATAGCAAGCAGGTTGATCGGTTAATTCAATACAATAATAAATAGGAGTTAGTACTTGATTTCGTTGGTACCATTCAAGCGACTCCAATTCGATTGTTTACTCGTTCAATGAGTTAATTTTCAAGTTTCACAACCTAAAAAATGAGGTAGATGGATAAAAACCATGAGGGAGCGTTTCAGTTCTCTAGCATTATAGACAATCCCACCCATATTTTCTATGGAATTCGAACCTGAACTCTATTTATGATTCATTTTTTTCACATTGGCCATTATTTCTTATTTCAGCATATATTTTTCCGCCTCTTCTCTACCTTTTTAGGGACGAATTCCGGATAGTTTTACATCTAGGATTTACATATACAACATATAGCACTGTCAAGAGTGAATTTCCTTTTTTTGATAAATTTAGATTAAAAAAAGTACGGGATTCGAAACTTGAAAAACAGGGATTGGGTTGCGCCATACATATGAAAGAGTATACAATAATGATGTTGATGTATTTGGCGAATCAAATACCGTGGTCTAACAACCAACCATTCTGATTAGTTGATAATATTTGTTGAGAGTTTTGTGAAAGATTCCTGTTAAAGGTTTCATTAACGGCTAATTCATGTCGAGTAGACCTTGTCGTTGTGAGAATTCTTAATTCATGCGTTGTAGGGAGGGACTTATGTCACCACAAACAGAGACTAAAGCAGGTGTTGGATTCAAAGCTGGTGTTAAAGATTACAAATTGACTTATTATACTCCTGACTATGAAACCAAGGATACTGATATCTTGGCAGCATTCCGAGTTACTCCTCAACCTGGAGTTCCACCTGAGGAAGCAGGGGCCGCGGTAGCTGCCGAATCTTCTACTGGTACATGGACAACTGTGTGGACCGATGGACTTACCAGCCTTGATCGTTACAAAGGAAGATGCTACGACATCGAGCCCGTTGCTGGAGAAGACAATCAATATATTTGTTATGTAGCTTATCCTTTAGACCTTTTTGAAGAAGGTTCTGTTACTAACATGTTTACTTCCATCGTGGGTAATGTATTTGGGTTCAAAGCGCTTCGTGCTCTACGTCTGGAGGATCTGCGAATTCCTGTTGCTTATGTTAAAACTTTCCAAGGACCACCTCACGGTATCCAAGTTGAAAGAGATAAATTGAATAAGTATGGTCGTCCCCTATTGGGATGTACTATTAAACCAAAATTGGGGTTATCTGCTAAGAACTACGGTAGGGCGGTTTATGAATGTCTACGTGGTGGACTTGATTTTACCAAGGATGATGAAAACGTGAACTCACAACCCTTTATGCGTTGGAGAGACCGTTTCTTATTTTGTGCCGAAGCAATTTATAAATCACAGGCCGAAACAGGTGAAATCAAAGGACATTACTTGAATGCTACTGCAGGTACATGCGAAGAAATGATGAAAAGGGCTGTATTTGCCAGAGAATGGGAGTTCCTATGTCTGATGGAGATCATATTCACTCTGGTACCATTAGATAAACTGGAAGGGGAAAGAGAAATAACCTTGGGCTTTGTTGATTTACTACGTGATGATTTTATTGAAAAAGAACGAAGTCGTGGTATTTATTTCACCCAAGATTGGGTATCTTTACCGGGTGTTTGCCTGTGGCTTCAGGTGGTATTCACGTTTGGCATATGCCTGCTCTGACCGAGATCTTTGGAGATGACCCTGTAGTAAAGTTCGGTGGAGGAACTTTAGGATACCCTTGGGGTAATGCACCGGGTGCTGTATTCCACTCCAGTAAAATTTTCCATTACATAGCAGAATTGGATAGGGAACTATACTAGTAACCTACCAAGTTATTGTAGAAATTCTCGGGATCAATGATTGGACCATGCAAAAAAGAATTTCTTTTCTCGGATAAAGGAGCAGATGGCTCGATCCCGAGAATTTATACATAAATATCATTAGATTTGATAAAGCGCGATTCGATTAGAAGAAGTTATTCTGTAAATATTTAGGATTCAGCTACTTTCCCGTTGTGATATACTTCGTTGTGTAGGTTCTCGTTCAAAATAAATCTTTTTTTGCATGAAGGCTAACCCAGTGGGTCTTACTTTAAAAACTAATTTTTATACTTAATAAGTATTCCCGCCTTTTCGGACCCATCGAGATTTAAAACCGCCAAGCATACGTGGGATCAAAACCAACAAGTTTGCCTTCCTTGGAGAACTTTTCCCCGTGTGCATCTTCAAGAAATACCTTGCAACGCTGAAGTCCAGTCGTATCAGTTGCCAACTTAGCTATGACATGATAATTGGTCACTATGTGTCCACTTTTATCCCATATGAAACCAGAACCAGTCCCTTCGACTTTCGCAGTTTCATCTTCTTTTTCGTAAGAACTTCTTCAGTATTTGTGCTTCTGCCTGACGAGGTCTTAGCTAATTCAAGGTCCTTAATAAAAACCACCGAAGGAGAAGCCTCTTCGAATACCTGAACGGCCCGTTCTTCTTGGCGCTGAGGTGCTTCTTCTTCTACTCGAGCATTTTCCAACTTAAAAGACGCCAAATATAGAAAGAAGATACAATTGAGGAAGTAGCTAATATTGAAGAATTCCGCCTTGTGAGGAACAATCTCTGTGACTTGTTCACAGAAGAAGAGGAAGAAATGTTTGCTGAGATTATTATTGCGGATTTAGAGATCAAGTGATGATGAATGGAACCCAACACCACCACCATCGGTCTGTTTAGAGTAAACACCACCTCCACTAGTCTTATTGACTGTAAAATTTCTTGGATGTGGCCTTTTCATATCTTATCTTCAAGCCACATGCATGAGTCAATTTGTGTGGCCATATTTAAAGTGCAATTGAGTGCCCCTCCTATCTTAAGTGCCTTTAACAACACAAGGGCTGATGATCACCTGCTATCCAAACGAATTCACCTTATTAGAATAGTAGCCTTCAATTTGATTTTGGGCAGCCATGTTTTAACAGAAGGGCTTGTTTAAAGGCCATAACGGAAAATTATCAAAAATAAAATAAAATTGGGGAACTACAGTTGGAAGATTTTTTTTTTTTTTTTTCTTGCGAAGAAAATTGATGATTAAGATAATGCAATTCCATATCTTCGAGAGAAACTTATTGTCCAACACATTCTGACGAGATCATCAAGTGTTGCAGATCAAGCAAACTGCACTATGGTAAGAGCAAACGCTAAATAATACAACCGTAGATAAAACTTTGACTTGGAAGATTGGCAGGGGCCGCGCGGACGCGTTCCCCCTCAGGAACAAATTATGACATAGACTCTCCCTCAATGGGGAGATCTTAGGCGAGCGCCCTTCCAAAGTGCAATGGAAGTCACTAACCTAGGCCATGACCCTTCATGATCAGTCATAGACCCCGTCCAGGTAAGTATGATTCCTAGTAGCATTACAAGCTTGTCTTATTGGCTTCTTTTCCTCATCTTTTCTATGTTCTAATCAATGTGGGATTATTATTATCTTCATTCTGCAATAACTCTAAGCGTTGGGAGAGGTTGGGCTATGTAGATTGTAGACCTATAATCTTCTTGCAAAACACTGCGCCTTTGGTGCTTGATACTGAGCCTGGAATGACATGGTTTACATTGTTTGCTAATAAATTTGGAGCGGGTACAAGAAAGGTTAAAACCTCAGAGATCATGGAGCATAGCTCCTCCAACCGTCATCAATCAATTGCAATCAAAATCACCCTTCATTTACACAAGCTCTGCAACCATGTACTATAAAACCTTCCCGATAGATTTCATCTTGCACAGCACAACATTTATTCAACGAAGTGATTTACTAGAGCCTCTTGAGTTCCAGTGGATAAGACACCATGAATTCCCGTTAGAGGCAACAAACATTATACATCATCAGAAGGGAGGTACTATTATAACTTGATTGATAAGTTAATTTTTAACCAACCCCAACAAAATTGAAAAACCCTAAGATTTTTCTAATTAGGGAAAAACAACGCTAAACTAAAGCTAAAATCCTTCGAACTTTCTGCTATTTAGTCCTAATCTAAAAAAAAAACTAAAACCCTAAAAGAGGTTAAAACTTAAAAGGGGTTTACACAAAAGATAAGTATTTTTTATAGTTAGGATGGGTTTGATTATTAGAGGGGGTTTATGCATAGACAGATTCACATGATAGAGCCATCAATAAAACTGCAGCTTGCTCTTCTTCTCCTAATGGCTGCCTCTGTGTTGATCCCATAGCTGCTGATCTTTGTAACATAACTTCTCTACCAAAAGCAAGTAATCTGAGCTTCAAAGATGCACTAATAATCTTGTTATTGCTTTTATTTAGTGATGGACACTCATGGACTCTTAACAGTGATATGCCTACCGAGCCGCAAACATGAGTCCTTCATCTTCTACCACTTGTTTTAGTTGTAGTTTTTCAGTCGAGTGGCAAACATTAGTCCGCCATCTTTTACCACTTGTTTAGAGTGTAGTTTTTAGTCCCTTTGATGAACAAAGTAACATTAAAGATCCTTACGGAAAATGGATAGTTTTTTTTTAATATGTTGGTGAATTTGGAACCACCGTTTCTAGAAGCAATGGTGAATTTGGACATTGGATTTCCCAAAGTGATACAGGTGCACATTGAAGGCCAAACCCGTGGCAAGAACACCAAATTCAAGAGCTAACTGCTCTGAGATTTGCGAAACTGGTCAAAGGGTCCAGGTTAGGGAACATAATTTTTATCTTAGTTTTGGTTGGGGTGTGCCAGGCCTATGCAGTAGTGCAACACAAAGGCGACGCGTGAGAACCCTAGCAGCAAGCTGCTGTGATGGGAACTCCCCCTTGAAAAAAATTAATTTAATATCGTGTGAGCCGATGGCTCACATATCAGATATTAAACTGATAAGAACAGATACTACACTTGATCTTAGCCAAAAGGCCGAGAAAGGTATGCTTGTTCAATTCTTTAGCTTCTTGCTTTATACAGTCTCGTTTCCGTTCTTCTGCTTTAACTAGTCTAGGTGGGACTAAAGTATTAGCTTACTCCGGCTTAGGTATACGAGTCATGGGCAGGATACGAGTGTCTGAAAAGACTTCGATAACAATGTGCCAAACTCTGATGTAGTAGTAACTAACACCCAATCTGGAGTCACTTATATCTGAAAAGGCAAGACATTTTCAGATGGAATCAATTTCCTACCTTCCCGACTATGGGGTTGACGACGGTACTATAGTAGTGAAGACGAACGCAACATTTCCGCCACTTCTAAGGGACTTGGCAATGATAAGGGTGAAGATAACCGGTTAACCACGATATTCAAGATGATCGTTCACTACCTAGCTCAAGCTGTTGGTTTAGCAGATTTTGTTGGGATTTTCAAAAAGGTACAGTTGTTGACGAAGCTAATGTTCGTTAACATGAAGTTGTCCAATAATTTTTCATCATCCAGTTGTTTGCTTTTGTGGAAAAGAAGTATGCAGAATGCAGTGATGGAACTAGACTTTCCGTTTGATGATTCGAAGGCTGTGTTTGTCGATGCATTATACTTCGGTTTGTCTGCAATGGCAAGGAGGTGATACAATTTTTAAAGCGAAGTTTTGGACTTTATACCGAGGTAAGGTAATGCTGGTATTTCAACAATGGATGATGTTGATTGGTTGAATCATTCAAGGCGATAGATATGCAACAGCGTGTTGTAGTGGTGTTGGCTAGGAAAAAGTATACCGAGTAACCAATTCTACCTATAACTTAATGGTTTACATAATACCTTTATCATGTTAATAGGAGTATTATAACGGTCCAGTAATGTGTTTAAAAAAGACAATTTCTTTAAACAATTCATCATCAATTAGGTGTTCAATTTCTGGATTTATTATCCCTTTGTGGATACTCAAAATTCATGATTTCTTTTCCCTTTGCATACATTCCTTTCCTTGGTATTCGCTGGGAAACTAAGACAATAAACTAAAGCAATGGAGAGACAATCCTTAACCTTCTAAGTCTCACAGTCATAAATATTCAACTTCTATTGTGGAACCATTATCAATGAATTCTTCCTTTATAGAATACTCACATTCAATAAAATTGAAGGCTGAAACCAAATTAACTTTAATTGGGATGAGTAACTAACTGTAAAACATAAGCCGAGCTTCTAATCTCAAAAAATTTAATAGCTTTCACATACCTTGTTCTTCAATCCAATAGGTCTTTGGCTAACCTATCGAATAATCGATTTTAGAATTAAAATTTAATGAAGATTAAATTTATATTTTATTTCCAATATGAAACAAATTTTGTAAAATATGTTTTTATCTAAAAATTATTCAAATATTCAATATATATGCTTTATATGAGAGCTTTTAGTAATCCACATATAGATGAAAATCGCGTAGTACATATCACTGATATATATATATATATATATTTTAAATCATACAGATATGCAAAACCTAATTAAGATCACTACTTGCAGGTAGTGTGTCTTAACATAACCAAGAGTATAACTTTTCTCGCATATCACGAGGAGTATGCATACGGTTTGTCCCGTGATTCAATATTTTTTATGACCTAAGACGTATTTGGCTATCCAAAATTGTTTTTCGTGACCAAAATCTATCTGTGACCCTAGCTAAGTCGTTCATGACTCAAGCTTGACATGTCTTTTAAAACATGGTGTCTCAGTTAGGAAGTTAGGAGCAAAGATGATTGTGGGAAAGGTGAGGCCGTAATTTTAATAATGAGTCCTACTGGAGAGTACCTTGCTGGATCATGGAGATATCATTTGGCCTAAAAAGAAATTAACAACTAGAAATACGTGTGAGGTAGCATATTGTGATGCCCCGACTACTAGATGCGCAAAAGTTTCTCACTTGCCAAACATATATCCCACCTACTAATTAGGATGTACACTTTTTTCTGACGCCTAAAGTTTCGTATAGGCCACCCGAATAACTCTTGAGGAATGTTAAGACTATAAACCTTCTATATGTAACCAGTAAAAATATTTATTGTGGGATCGACTCAACCTCCATATAATGCGGGATGAGAAATTCTCAAAAGAATTTATCGACTTTGGATGCATAAAGATGGAAAGAGAATAGAAGACCATGAGGGAAGCGTTATAAACTCATAAATGAGACTCTCATGACTGAAATCAGTTTTTGTCCAGACGTTTTTTTTTGTGGGAAGTATAACAAAGTGGAAATAGAACGTTAACGACTTTCGACACAATGTTGAATCTACCCATAACCGTACATCGGCTTCTTGTCGGGAAAACGTGGAATAAAGCACTACCGAGTCATCTCACGATCTAGAATCGGCAAATCCCTGGGGCGTAAAGAGAAAAACGGGGAATGAAGCGTTATCGAGATGATCCTGAATTGTTTTCGCAAACCCGGGGCGTGAAATTAAAAGGGATATTTAAGTCATTTTAGTACTTGGACATCTTTATAGTATAAACACAAATAAAATTTGTCTAAAGAACAAAATTAGAATAATCGAGAAAGATAGTGACTGATAGAGGGGGTGGGGTTTTTTTAAAAAAATTAGAATAATCGAGAACAAAATTAAAATTTGTCTAAACACAAATAATCTCCTACTACTAAAAATATTCTCTCTCATTTTTAGGATGATTTTCTCTCATCTTTATTATGATTTTTTTCTCATCAGAGGACGATTATCTTTTTCATTCTAAATCCTTCAGTTAATTCATCTTTTTTTTCTTGGTGTGTTTGTTTCGACAGATCAAATCCCCCAAACAACTCATGGAAATAGACTGGGATGCAAACACTAATAGAGTTAGGAAACATTCATTATCTCTGAAACAACGAATTGAGTTATGCTCCCGAAAAAACGAGGAGTTGGGGGCTTCTTAACTCGTCCAAGTGCAAAAAGGAGACCTCAACCTTCTTGCATAAAGTCAGCATCGGTAGAATTGGAATGGTGAGAAATTGGGTTGGGGTATATTGAGATCTATAAAGAGATATTTTGTACAAAAAGAAAAGGAATATCACAAACCTTTTGATCCTGGATAGGAAAACAGGAAAAATTTGTGTGTAATTCATCCACAAAGAAGAAAGGACGGGTTTTTTTATCCGAGATCAAAAATTTACCGATTGGGCCCACTGAAATTAATTTTTTCCGCTTCATGCTCACCCACGGGGGCTGCTCGGAGCATGTGATAATTATTCTATTTCGATGGGCCAAACGACCGTCCGACTACAACCAACAAACAAGATTGAGGAAATGAAAACTATACAAATTTTTAGGGATATACAGACTCGAACCGTAGACCTTCTCGGTAAAACAGATCCAACTTTTTATTATCGAAATGATTCGAACTGTTCCAAAGACCCAACATGCATTTTTTTTTTGCATTGGGCTCTTTCATCAACTGATATAAATATCAGACAGTCCGCCATACTTTTTCTTAACAGAAAGATAACGAGATGGCTCCACGTGCTCTGATTCATTATTTAGATTATGATCCAGGAGCAATACCAAAGTGTTTCAAAGAAGAGTTACCTTGACGTAGGTCTGCCTCTGTCCTAGATTAACCTAAGTTAAATGGAGTCTCTATCGCACTGCTCATAGAGTCAAATATGAAACTTCATACACCTTAAAGTTCATATTACGAAAAGATATTTTTTTGAGGTCCTTATACTCATTATGCCTAGCATTGAATGGGTTGTGTATTCACCTTATCAATTATCGAATCAATGATGGGTTCTTTTTGGAGCCTAAATTGGCACCCAAAGCGGACCGAACCAAATATTTGTCAGGCTATTGTTCCCTCGAATATATAGAGTAAGACACCGATTTATCAATAAGATCAATTTTGTTGATTAAGATCAATTTTGTTGATTGCATGATGGACTCCTCTGAAAAACATTGGCGCGCGTGTAAACGAGTTGCTTTACCAACTGAGCTATAACCCTTGTGATAGATAGTTTATCATGGAAATAATTTCTTGTCAAGATGAATCTTCTATGATCCAACATGATAGCTTCTGATCTGTTTCCTGCCAAAGGTTCCTGTTAAAGGTTTCATTAACAGCTAATTCATGTCGAGTAGACCTTGTCGTTGTGAGAATTCTTAATTCATGTGTTGTAGGGAGGGACTTATATCACCACAAACAGAGACTAAAGAAGGTGTTGGATTCAAAGCTGGTGTTAAAGATTACAAATTGACTTATTATACTCCTGACTATGAAACCAAGGATACTGATATCTTGGCAGCATTCCGAGTTACTCCTCAACCTGGAGTTCCACCTGAGGAAGCAGGGGCCGCGGTAACTTCTGAATCTTCTACTGGTACATGGACAACTTTGTGGACCGATGGACTTACCAGCCTTGATCGTTACAAAGGAAGATATTACGACATCGAGCCCGTTGCTGGAGAAGACAATCAATATATTTGTTCTGTAGCTTATCCTTTAGACCTTTTTGAAGAAGGTTCTGTTACTAACATGTTTACTTCCATCGTGGGTAATGTATTTGGGTTCAAAGCGCTTCGTGCTCTACGTATGGAGGATCTGCGAATTCCTGTTGCTTATGTTAAAACTTTCCAAGGACCACCTCACGGTATCCAAGTTGAAAGAGATAAATTGAATAAGTATGGTCGTCCCCTATTGGGATGTACTATTAAACCAAAATTGGGGTTATCTGCTAAGAACTACGGTAGGGAGGTTTATGAATGTCTACGTGGTGGACTTGATTTTACCAAGGATGATGGAAACGTGAACTCACAACCCTTTATGCGTTGGAGAGACCGTTTCTTATTTTGTGCCGAAGCAATTTATAAATCACAGGCCGAAACAGGTGAAATCAAAGGACATTACTTGAATGCTACTGCAGGTACATGCGAAGAAATGATAAAAAGGGCTGTATTTGCCAGAGAATTGGGAGTTCCTATGTCTGATGGAGATCATATTCACTTTGGTACCATAGTAGATAAACTGGAAGGGGAAAGAGAAATAACCTTGGGCTTTGTTGATTTACTACGTGATGATTATATTGAAAAATACCGAAGTCGTGGTATTTATTTCACCCAAGATTGGGTATCTCTACCGGGTGTTCTGCCTGTGGCTTCAGGTGGTATTCACGTTTGGCATATGCCTGCTCTGACTGAGATCTTTGGAGATGATCTGTACACAGTTCGGTGGGAACTTTAGGACACCCTTGGGGTAATGCACCGGGTGCTGTAGCAAATCGAGTAGCCCTAGAAGCGTGTGTACAAGCGCGTAATGAGGGACGTGATCTTGCTCGTCAAGGTAATGACATTATCCGTGAAGCTTGCAAATGGAGCCCTGAGCTAGCAGCTGCTTGTGAAGTATGGAAGGAAATCAAATTCGAATTTGAAGCAATGGATACTTTGTAATCCAGTAATTACCATTCGTTCCTTTAATTGAATTGCAATTAAACTCGGCCCAATCTTTTACTAAAAAAGGATTGAGCCGAATAACGAATAAGGTTCCTATTTCATTTTCCAGGCATATATACATACTGGATTTCGGTATACAAAATATTAAATACAAGATCTAAGACTCAACAATTCAAACTTCTGTTGTTGGATCCATAATTAATCCTATGGATCCTTGAGATGGGATTAGTAGAATATTTTCTATACCCCTTAATCCGGACTATGGTCGAATCGAGCCAATGGTCACAACGCTTTATCCCCGTCCCGTATATTGCCCTTTTCCTTCCGCATTGCAATAAAACTTATTATTCTCCAAAAAAGAATTCTTCCTAGGAGAGAACAAATCTTTTCGATTAGAATTTGTACACGGCACGGGATAACCCTCGCTTTCTATTCTAATTGAAGAAAGGGTTCCATCATATAGATTGATAGTGAAGTGATATCCAGATTCCCACAAAAAAAGAATCCTTTTTTTCAAGACTCATCCGTGATTAGTTAATTATTCTATTGGATCTATATGCTTATTCCGAGAGGATATATTCAAATTATTATTCATCGAATGACTATTCATCTATTGTATTTACATTCAAATAGGGGGGCAGACAAGCTCTATGGAAAAAAGGTGGTTCCATTCGATGTTGTTTAACGAGGAATTAAAACATAGGTCTGGGCTAAGTAAATCAATGGATAGTCTTGGTCCTATTGAAAATACCAGTGGAAGTGAAGATCCCGTTATATATGATAGGGATAAAAATATTGATAGTGGGGACGATAGTGATAATTCCAGTGCTAATAATATGGATACTTTTTTCGATGTCAGGGACATTCGGAGTTTGATCTCTGATGACATCTTTTTAGTTAGGGATCGTAATGGTAACAGTTATTCGATATATTTTAATATTGAAAATTTTATTTTCGAGATTGACAACGATCGCTCTTTTATGAATGAACTAGAAAGTTCCTTTTATAGTTATCTGAATAATGGTTCTCAAAGCGACAATCACTACTACGATCGTTATATGTATGATACTCAATATAGTTGGAATAATCACATTTTTAATTGCATTGATAGTTATCTTCGTTCTGAAATCAGTATTGATAATTACATTTCAGGCGATAGTTACAATTACAGCGACAGTTACATGTATAGTTACATTTGTAATGAAAGTGTAAATAGTAGTGACAACGAGAGTTCCAGTATACGAATTAGCACAAATAGAAGTGATTTCAATATGAGAAGAAGATATAATGATCTCGATAAATAAAAAAATACAGACATTTGTGGGTTCAATGCGAGAGTTGTTATGGGTTAAATTATAAGAAATTTTTTAAGTCAAAACTCAATGTTTGTGAACAATGCGGATATCATTTGAAAATGAGCAGTTCAGATAGAATCGAGCTTTCGGTTGATCCGGGCACTTGGGATCCTATGAATGAAGACATGGTTTCTATGGACCCCATTGAATTTCATTCAGAAGAGGAACCTTATAAAGATCGTATCGATTCTTATCAAAGAAAAACAGGGTTAACCGAGGCTATTCAAACAGGCATAGGTCAACTAAATGGTATTCCCATAGCTATTGGGGTTATGGATTTTCAGTTCATGGGGGGCAGTATGGGATCCGTAGTAGGCGAGAAAATTACCCGTTTGATCGAGCATGCGACTCGTAAAGCTCTACCTCTTATTATAGTTTGTGCTTCGGGAGGAGCGCGCATGCAAGAAGGAAGTTTGAGCTTGATGCAAATGGCTAAAATATCTTCCGCTTCATATAATTATCAATCAAATAAAAAGTTATTCTATGTATCAATCCTTACATCTCCTACAACCGGTGGGGTGACTGCAAGTTTTGGTATGTTGGGAGATATCATTATTGCCGAGCCTAATGCCTACATTGCATTTGCGGGTAAAAGAGTAATTGAACAAACATTGAATAAGACAGTACCTGATGGTTCCCAGGCGGAGTATTTATTCCACAAGGGCTTATTGGACTCAATCGTACCACGTAATCCTTTAAAAAGTGTTCTGGGTGAGTTATTTCAGCTTCACGGTTTCTTTCCCTTAAATCAAAATTCAATCAAGTAGAGCATTCAATTCAGTTATTTTATTTGCGGCAAAGAAGTTTTTTAGTTATTGGTAAAGAAAAAAAGAAGAGTTCGTTTTCATTACGGGCATAAGATCTATTTATATTGTAAAAAGAATCAGAAGTTTCGGATACTTACTTTTTCTTTTTTCCTCCAGATATGTATTTTATACCTATAATTGGTGCTATATTACTGATTAGTAATCAGGAAGTTTCGATCAACAGGATAAAAAGAATACATTCTTCTTTTGTTTTAGCAAAATTTTATGAAGAAAAAGAATTTCATCTTATCCTCTTACGTATTATAGATATAGAAAAATTCAAATCTATAAAATAATAGAATAGAAATCGTGCATATTTCAATATTTCCCGTGAGAACTCATATTTAGTTCTACATTCCTTGCACTTATTATTCTATACTTATAATAAATAGATATATTTATCATAAGATATCTTTATAACAGGTACAAATTTTAAATCGAGGTATCCATTCTATGACAACTTTTGATTTACCCTCTATTTTTGTGCCTTTAGTGGGCCTAGTTTTCCCGGCAATTGCAATGGCTTCTTTATTTCTTCATGTTCAAAAAAATAAGATTGTCTAGATTCCTATGAAGCAGACGCTTTTATATTTAACCAATTTGATGAATTATTTCTAATGGTTCACATCATAATAGTGCTAGTTGATGAGAGTTACTTCGGGAACAAAAAAGTAAAGTAAAATTCATTTGGGTTATTCTCTCAATTCCAATAAAATGCAACTGGATCTAGTATGAACTGGCGCTCAGAACGTATATGGATAGAACTTATAACGGGGTCTCGAAAAACAAGTAATTTCTGCTGGGCCTGTATCCTTCTTTTAGGTTCACTAGGGTTCTTATTGGTTGGAACTTCTAGTTATCTTGGTAGGAATCTGATATCCTTATTCCCGTCTCAGGAAATCCTCTTTTTTCCACAAGGCATCGTTATGTCTTTCTATGGGATCGCGGGTCTGTTCATTAGCTCCTATTTATGGTGCACAATTTCGTGGAATGTAGGTAGTGGTTATGACCGATTTGATCGAAAAGAAGGAATAGTGTGTATTTTTCGTTGGGGATTTCCTGGAATAAATCGTCGTATCTTCCTTCGATTCCTTATGAGAGATGTCCAGTCGATTAGAATCGAAATTAAAGAGGGTCTTTTTCCTCGTCGTGTCCTTTATATGGAAATCAGAGGTCAGGGAGCCATTCCCTTGACTCGTACTGATGAGAATCTGACTCCACGAGAAATTGAACAAAAAGCGGCGGAATTGGCCTATTTCTTGCGCGTACCAATTGAAGTATTTTGAAATGAACTGCGAAGAATTAATGTTTTGTTAGCATGGGGGGAAGGAACAGAACTAAGGAATCTTCATTTTATAGAACTCATGCTTCATAGAAATTTTCGATCGGATAGAGTCGACGAAAGAGGTGGTTTCCTTAGTAATTTACATATTTAAAATGCCACAAAAGAAAACATTCACTACCCTCACATATCTTGCATCTATTTTATTTTTACCCTGGTGGGTTTCTCTCTCATTTAATAAAAATCTGGAATCCTGGGTTACAAATTGGTGGAATACTAGGCAACCCGAAATGTTTTTGAATGATATTAAAGAAAAGAATCTTCTAGAAAAATTCATAGAATTAAAACTTTTCTTTTTGGACGAAATTATAAAGGAGTACCCGGAGACACATATACAAAAGCTCCGTATAGAAATCCACAAAGAAACGATACAATTGGTCAAGATGCACAATGAAGGTCATATTCATAGCATTTTGCACTTCTCGACAAATATAATCTGTTTCGCTATTCTAAGTGGTTATTCTATTCTAGGTAATGAAGAACTTCTCGTTCTTAATTCTTGGGTGAAAGAATTCCTCTATAACTTAAGTGACACAATAAAAGCTTTTTCTATTCTTTTATTAACTGATTTATGTATCGGATTCCATTCGCCTCATGGTTGGGAACTAATGATTGGCTCTATCTCCAAGGATTTTGGATTTTATCATAATGATCAAATTATATCTGGTCTTGTTTCCACTTTCCCAGTCATTCTAGATACACTTTTAAAATATTGGATTTTCCGTTATTTAAATCGCGTATCTCCGTCACTTGTAGTGATTTATCATTCAATGAATGACTAAAGACTGATTCACCGATATTAATCAAATCATAATTTTTTTACTTTGTTGTGTATGTACAAACAAAGCATTCAAAATCTTACTCACCTTTTATATTTATACCCATCCCAGAGACTCTTCCTGTATTCCATTCCAGTAAAATTATTCCATTACAATAGCAGAATCGTGGATAGGGAACTATACTAGTAACCTACCTAATTTATTGTAGAAATTCTCGGGATCAATGATTGGACCATGCAAAAAAGAATATCTTTTCTCGGATAAAGGAGCAGATGGCTCGATCCCGAGAATTTCTACAATAAATATCATTAGATTTGATAAAGCGCGATTCGATTAGAAGAATTTATTCTGTAAATTATTTAGGATTCGGCTTACTTGATTTCCGTTGTGATATACTTGTTGTGTAGGGTTCTCGTTCAAATAAATCTTTTTGCATAAAGGCTAACCCAGTGGTTGGTCTTACTTTAAAACTAATTTTTATTACATTAATAAGTATTCTCGCCTTTTCGGACCCATTTCAAGTCAAGTACTAAGACCGATATTCTAGATTCTTCTTTTAAGACTTCGAGCTTTAATTTCATAACCCGAATCTTTTTTGGGGAGACAAGTTGCAGGTCGAGGTAGTACAGACTAAAAAATGGTAAATTGGGGATAAACCCTAGGATTGTATATGTAAGGGTTTCTCTCAATTCAAGGCATTGAATAAAATCCATTAAGTCTAGAACAAGGAAAAAAATAGAATAGGGCGATGCATTCAGTTTCCGTATCTAATCAATAGAAACAACAATCCTCTAACTGGATTGGATCTTAATGAAAAAAATAAACAAATACCTTTCGGTTTTATTATATGAATATTCATAAAATATAACATCCATATAGAATTCTTAATATTCTTAATAGTATCTTAATTTAATCTAATAAAAATTTTCTATAAATTATAACTAAAAAAATATGTAATTCTTTTTTCTTTTTTTTAGGAAAATCTGAGACAAGATAAAAACGATAAGTTTGTAATAAGAGCATAATATGTCTCTAGCATATCGAAATGGAATTGAAATAAGTGAAAATAGGACTCAACTCGATGAACCTTGAAACAAGAATGACCCACAGCAAAAAAACTGGTGAGTTCAATCAAAATTCATTGGTATTTCGACTAAACAGTTATAGCTTAATTCAAATTCCAGATCGATCGAGGAATACGGTATATATTTTTCCACATTCATAGGAGTGCATCTATGTTTCTTCTTTACGAATATGACATTTTCTGGGCATTTCTAATAATATCAAGTCTTATTCCTATTTTGGCTTTTTTCATTTCCGGGGTTTTAGCCCCGACTCGCGAAGGACCGGAGAAACTTTCTAGTTATGAATCAGGCATAGAACCAATGGGCGACGCTTGGTTACAATTCCGAATTCGTTATTATATGTTTGATTTGGTTTTTGTTGTTTTTGATGTTGAAACGGTTTTTTCTTTACCCATGGGCGATGAGTTTCGATGTATTGGGTGTATCCGTTTTTATAGCAGCTTTAATTTCGTGCTTATCCTAATTGTTGGTTTATTTTATGCATGGCGAAAAGGAGCGTTGGAATGGTCTTAGCTCCTGAATATTCAGACAATAAAAGAAAAAAGAAGAAAAAAATGACATTGAGACTGTTATGAATTCCATTGAGTTTCCGGTACTTATCAAACAACCCAAAATTCAGTTATTTCAACTACATCAAATGATCTTTCAAATTGGTCAAGACTCTCCAGTTTATGGCCGCTTTTGTATGGTACCAGTTGTTGCTTTATTGAATTTGCTTCATTAATAGGCTCGCGCTTCGACTTTGATCGTTATGGCTTGGTACCAAGATCGAGTCCTAGGAAAGCGGACTTAATTTTAACATCCGGCACAATAACAATGAAAATGGCTCCCTCTTTAGTAAGATTATATGAGCAAATGCCTGAACCAAATATGTAATTGCTATGGGAGCCTGCACTATTACAGGAGGGATGTTCAGTACTGATTCTTATAGTACTGTTCGAGGAGTTGATAAGCTAATTCCCGTGGATGTTTATTTGCCAGGTTGCCCTCCTAAACCGGAGGCAGTTATCGATGCTATAACAAAACTTCGTAAGAAGGTATCTCGAGAAATCTACGAAGATAGATTTGGGTCTCAACAGAATATTCGATGTTTTACTACCACTCACAAGTTTTATGTTGGACGTAGCACGCATACTGGAAATTATGATCAAGGATTACTCTATCAATCGCGATCTACTTCAGAGATACCTTATGAAACATTTTAAAATACCAAAGTTCAGTATATCTTCCCATGAATTAGTGAATTAGGTAGACTGCTTTTATTTTTGCAGAAGAATAGCAAATGACCTTCACTTCAATTTTCAAAAATTTCGTCGTAAACGTGAACTACTTATACAAATGAAAATCCGGGAGAGATTAAAAAATGCAGGGTCGTTTGTCTGCTTGGCTAGTCAAGCATGGGTTAGTTCATAGATCTTTAGGCTTCGATTACCAATGAGTCGAAACTTTACAAATAAAGCCCGAGGATTGGCATTCCATTGCTGTCATTTCATATGTATATGGTTACAATTATCTACGCTCTCAGTGTGCCTATGATGTAGCACCGGGCGGACTCTTAGCTAGTGTGTATCATCTTACGAGAATAGAGTATGGTATGGATCAGCCAGAGGAGGTATGCATAAAAGTATTTGCCCCAAGGATAAATCCCAGAATTCCATCTGTTTTTTTGATTTGGAAAAGTGCGGATTTCCAAGAACGGGAATCTTGTGATATGTTGGGAATATCTTAAAACAGATGAGAAAAGGATACTGAACTTTGGTACCTCTGGTGATACGACATAAATCACCAGAGGTACCAAGAAGAGCAGGTTTGAGATCGAAATTTCCTTCGGCGACATCGATATTTAAAACCGCCAAATCATACGTGGTATCAAAACCAACAAGTTTGCCTTCCTTGGAGAACTTTTCCCCGTGTGCATCTTCAAGAAATACCTTGCAACGCTGAAGTCCAGTCGTATCAGTTGCCAACTTAGCTATGACATGATAATTGGTCACTATGTGTCCACTTTTATCCCATATGAAACCAGAACCAGTCCCTTCGACTTTCGCAGTTTCATCTTCTTTTTCGTAAGAACTTCTTCAGTATTTGTGCTTCTGCCTGACGAGGTCTTAGCTAATTCAAGGTCCTTAATAAAAACCACCGAAGGAGAAGCCTCTTCGAATACCTGAACGGCCCGTTCTTCTTGGCGCTGAGGTGCTTCTTCTTCTACTCGAGCATTTTCCAACTTAAAAGACGCCAAATATAGAAAAGAAGATACAATTGAGGAAGTAGCTAATATTGAAGAATTCCGCCTTGTGAGGAACAATCTCTGTGACTTGTTCACAGAAGAAGAGGAAGAAATGTTTGCTGAGAGATTATTATTGCGGATTTAGAGATCAAGTGATGATGAATGGAACCCAACACCACCACCATCGGTCTGTTTAGAGTAAACACCACCTCCACTAGTCTTATTGACTGTAAAATTTCTTGGATGTGGCCTTTTCATATCTTATCTTCAAGCCACATGCATGAGTCAATTTGTGTGGCCATATTTAAAGTGCAATTGAGTGCCCCTCCTATCTTAAGTGCCTTTAACAACACAAGGGCTGATGATCACCTGCTATCCAAACGAATTCACCTTATTAGAATAGTAGCCTTCAATTTGATTTTGGGCAGCCATGTTTTAACAGAAGGGCTTGTTTAAAGGCCATAACGGAAAATTATCAAAAATAAAATAAAATTGGGGAACTACAGTTGGAAGATTTTTTTTTTTTTTTTCTTGCGAAGAAAATTGATGATTAAGATAATGCAATTCCATATCTTCGAGAGAAACTTATTGTCCAACACATTCTGACGAGATCATCAAGTGTTGCAGATCAAGCAAACTGCACTATGGTAAGAGCAAACGCTAAATAATACAACCGTAGATAAAACTTTGACTTGGAAGATTGGCAGGGGCCGCGCGGACGCGTTCCCCCTCAGGAACAAATTATGACATAGACTCTCCCTCAATGGGGAGATCTTAGGCGAGCGCCCTTCCAAAGTGCAATGGAAGTCACTAACCTAGGCCATGACCCTTCATGATCAGTCATAGACCCCGTCCAGGTAAGTATGATTCCTAGTAGCATTACAAGCTTGTCTTATTGGCTTTTTCCTCATCTTTTCTATGTTCTAATCAATGTGGGATTATTATTATCTTCATTCTGCAATAACTCTAAGCGTTGGGAGAGGTTGGGCTATGTAGATTGTAGACCTATAATCTTCTTGCAAAACACTGCGCCTTTGGTGCTTGATACTGAGCCTGGAATGACATGGTTTACATTGTTTGCTAATAAATTTGGAGCGGGTACAAGAAAGGTTAAAACCTCAGAGATCATGGAGCATAGCTCCTCCAACCGTCATCAATCAATTGCAATCAAAATCACCCTTCATTTACACAAGCTCTGCAACCATGTACTATAAAACCTTCCCGATAGATTTCATCTTGCACAGCACAACATTTATTCAACGAAGTGATTTACTAGAGCCTCTTGAGTTCCAGTGGATAAGACACCATGAATTCCCGTTAGAGGCAACAAACATTATACATCATCAGAAGGGAGGTACTATTATAACTTGATTGATAAGTTAATTTTTAACCAACCCCAACAAAATTGAAAAACCCTAAGATTTTTCTAATTAGGGAAAAACAACGCTAAACTAAAGCTAAAATCCTTCGAACTTTCTGCTATTTAGTCCTAATCTAAAAAAAAAACTAAAACCCTAAAAGAGGTTAAAACTTAAAAGGGGTTTACACAAAAGATAAGTATTTTATAGTTAGGATGGGTTTGATTATTAGAGGGGGTTTATGCATAGACAGATTCACATGATAGAGCCATCAATAAAACTGCAGCTTGCTCTTCTTCTCCTAATGGCTGCCTCTGTGTTGATCCCATAGCTGCTGATCTTTGTAACATAACTTCTCTACCAAAAGCAAGTAATCTGAGCTTCAAAGATGCACTAATAATCTTGTTATTGCTTTTATTTAGTGATGGACACTCATGGACTCTTAACAGTGATATGCCTACCGAGCCGCAAACATGAGTCCTTCATCTTCTACCACTTGTTTTAGTTGTAGTTTTTCAGTCGAGTGGCAAACATTAGTCCGCCATCTTTTACCACTTGTTTAGAGTGTAGTTTTTAGTCCCTTTGATGAACAAAGTAACATTAAAGATCCTTACGGAAAATGGATAGTTTTTTTTTAATATGTTGGTGAATTTGGAACCACCGTTTCTAGAAGCAATGGTGAATTTGGACATTGGATTTCCCAAAGTGATACAGGTGCACATTGAAGGCCAAACCCGTGGCAAGAACACCAAATTCAAGAGCTAACTGCTCTGAGATTTGCGAAACTGGTCAAAGGGTCCAGGTTAGGGAACATAATTTTTATCTTAGTTTTGGTTGGGGTGTGCCAGGCCTATGCAGTAGTGCAACACAAAGGCGACGCGTGAGAACCCTAGCAGCAAGCTGCTGTGATGGGAACTCCCCCTTGAAAAAAATTAATTTAATATCGTGTGAGCCGATGGCTCACATATCAGATATTAAACTGATAAGAACAGATACTACACTTGATCTTAGCCAAAAGGCCGAGAAAGGTATGCTTGTTCAATTCTTTAGCTTCTTGCTTTATACAGTCTCGTTTCCGTTCTTCTGCTTTAACTAGTCTAGGTGGGACTAAAGTATTAGCTTACTCCGGCTTAGGTATACGAGTCATGGGCAGGATACGAGTGTCTGAAAAGACTTCGATAACAATGTGCCAAACTCTGATGTAGTAGTAACTAACACCCAATCTGGAGTCACTTATATCTGAAAAGGCAAGACATTTTCAGATGGAATCAATTTCCTACCTTCCCGACTATGGGGTTGACGACGGTACTATAGTAGTGAAGACGAACGCAACATTTCCGCCACTTCTAAGGGACTTGGCAATGATAAGGGTGAAGATAACCGGTTAACCACGATATTCAAGATGATCGTTCACTACCTAGCTCAAGCTGTTGGTTTAGCAGATTTTGTTGGGATTTTCAAAAAGGTACAGTTGTTGACGAAGCTAATGTTCGTTAACATGAAGTTGTCCAATAATTTTTCATCATCCAGTTGTTTGCTTTTGTGGAAAAGAAGTATGCAGAATGCAGTGATGGAACTAGACTTTCCGTTTGATGATTCGAAGGCTGTGTTTGTCGATGCATTATACTTCGGTTTGTCTGCAATGGCAAGGAGGTGATACAATTTTTAAAGCGAAGTTTTGGACTTTATACCGAGGTAAGGTAATGCTGGTATTTCAACAATGGATGATGTTGATTGGTTGAATCATTCAAGGCGATAGATATGCAACAGCGTGTTGTAGTGGTGTTGGCTAGGAAAAAGTATACCGAGTAACCAATTCTACCTATAACTTAATGGTTTACATAATACCTTTATCATGTTAATAGGAGTATTATAACGGTCCAGTAATGTGTTTAAAAAAGACAATTTCTTTAAACAATTCATCATCAATTAGGTGTTCAATTTCTGGATTTATTATCCCTTTGTGGATACTCAAAATTCATGATTTCTTTTCCCTTTGCATACATTCCTTTCCTTGGTATTCGCTGGGAAACTAAGACAATAAACTAAAGCAATGGAGAGACAATCCTTAACCTTCTAAGTCTCACAGTCATAAATATTCAACTTCTATTGTGGAACCATTATCAATGAATTCTTCCTTTATAGAATACTCACATTCAATAAAATTGAAGGCTGAAACCAAATTAACTTTAATTGGGATGAGTAACTAACTGTAAAACATAAGCCGAGCTTCTAATCTCAAAAAATTTAATAGCTTTCACATACCTTGTTCTTCAATCCAATAGGTCTTTGGCTAACCTATCGAATAATCGATTTTAGAATTAAAATTTAATGAAGATTAAATTTATATTTTATTTCCAATATGAAACAAATTTTGTAAAATATGTTTTTATCTAAAAATTATTCAAATATTCAATATATATGCTTTATATGAGAGCTTTTAGTAATCCACATATAGATGAAAATCGCGTAGTACATATCACTGATATATATATATATATATATTTTAAATCATACAGATATGCAAAACCTAATTAAGATCACTACTTGCAGGTAGTGTGTCTTAACATAACCAAGAGTATAACTTTTCTCGCATATCACGAGGAGTATGCATACGGTTTGTCCCGTGATTCAATATTTTTTTATGACCTAAGACGTATTTGGCTATCCAAAATTGTTTTTCGTGACCAAAATCTATCTGTGACCCTAGCTAAGTCGTTCATGACTCAAGCTTGACATGTCTTTTAAAACATGGTGTCTCAGTTAGGAAGTTAGGAGCAAAGATGATTGTGGGAAAGGTGAGGCCGTAATTTTAATAATGAGTCCTACTGGAGAGTACCTTGCTGGATCATGGAGATATCATTTGGCCTAAAAAGAAATTAACAACTAGAAATACGTGTGAGGTAGCATATTGTGATGCCCCGACTACTAGATGCGCAAAAGTTTCTCACTTGCCAAACATATATCCCACCTACTAATTAGGATGTACACTTTTTTCTGACGCCTAAAGTTTCGTATAGGCCACCCGAATAACTCTTGAGGAATGTTAAGACTATAAACCTTCTATATGTAACCAGTAAAAATATTTATTGTGGGATCGACTCAACCTCCATATAATGCGGGATGAGAAATTCTCAAAAGAATTTATCGACTTTGGATGCATAAAGATGGAAAGAGAATAGAAGACCATGAGGGAAGCGTTATAAACTCATAAATGAGACTCTCATGACTGAAATCAGTTTTTGTCCAGACGTTTTTTTTTGTGGGAAGTATAACAAAGTGGAAATAGAACGTTAACGACTTTCGACACAATGTTGAATCTACCCATAACCGTACATCGGCTTCTTGTCGGGAAAACGTGGAATAAAGCACTACCGAGTCATCTCACGATCTAGAATCGGCAAATCCCTGGGGCGTAAAGAGAAAAACGGGGAATGAAGCGTTATCGAGATGATCCTGAATTGTTTTCGCAAACCCGGGGCGTGAAATTAAAAGGGATATTTAAGTCATTTTAGTACTTGGACATCTTTATAGTATAAACACAAATAAAATTTGTCTAAAGAACAAAATTAGAATAATCGAGAAAGATAGTGACTGATAGAGGGGGTGGGGTTTTTTTAAAAAAATTAGAATAATCGAGAACAAAATTAAAATTTGTCTAAACACAAATAATCTCCTACTACTAAAAATATTCTCTCTCATTTTTAGGATGATTTTCTCTCATCTTTATTATGATTTTTTTCTCATCAGAGGACGATTATCTTTTTCATTCTAAATCCTTCAGTTAATTCATCTTTTTTTTCTTGTGTGTGTTTGTTTCGACAGATCAAATCCCCCAAACAACTCATGGAAATAGACTGGGATGCAAACACTAATAGAGTTAGGAAACATTCATTATCTCTGAAACAACGAATTGAGTTATGCTCCCGAAAAAACGAGGAGTTGGGGGCTTCTTAACTCGTCCAAGTGCAAAAAGGAGACCTCAACCTTCTTGCATAAAGTCAGCATCGGTAGAATTGGAATGGTGAGAAATTGGGTTGGGGTATATTGAGATCTATAAAGAGATTTTGTACAAAAAGAAAAGGAATATCACAAACCTTTTGATCCTGGATAGGAAAACAGGAAAAATTTGTGTGTAATTCATCCACAAAGAAGAAAGGACGGGTTTTTTTATCCGAGATCAAAAATTTACCGATTGGGCCCACTGAAATTAATTTTTTCCGCTTCATGCTCACCCACGGGGGCTGCTCGGAGCATGTGATAATTATTCTATTTCGATGGGCCAAACGACCGTCCGACTACAACCAACAAACAAGATTGAGGAAATGAAAACTATACAAATTTTTAGGGATATACAGACTCGAACCGTAGACCTTCTCGGTAAAACAGATCCAACTTTTTATTATCGAAATGATTCGAACTGTTCCAAAGACCCAACATGCATTTTTTTTTTGCATTGGGCTCTTTCATCAACTGATATAAATATCAGACAGTCCGCCATACTTTTTCTTAACAGAAAGATAACGAGATGGCTCCACGTGCTCTGATTCATTATTTAGATTATGATCCAGGAGCAATACCAAAGTGTTTCAAAGATGAGTTACCTTGACGTAGGTCTGCCTCTGTCCTAGATTAACCTAAGTTAAATGGAGTCTCTATCGCACTGCTCATAGAGTCAAATATGAAACTTCATACACCTTAAAGTTCATATTACGAAAAGATATTTTTTTGAGGTCCTTATACTCATTATGCCTAGCATTGAATGGGTTGTGTATTCACCTTATCAATTATCGAATCAATGATGGGTTCTTTTTGGAGCCTAAATTGGCACCCAAAGCGGACCGAACCAAATATTTGTCAGGCTATTGTTCCCTCGAATATATAGAGTAAGACACCGATTTATCAATAAGATCAATTTTGTTGATTAAGATCAATTTTGTTGATTGCATGATGGACTCCTCTGAAAAACATTGGCGCGCGTGTAAACGAGTTGCTTTACCAACTGAGCTATAACCCTTGTGATAGATAGTTTATCATGGAAATAATTTCTTGTCAAGATGAATCTTCTATGATCCAACATGATAGCTTCTGATCTGTTTCCTGCCAAAGGTTCCTGTTAAAGGTTTCATTAACAGCTAATTCATGTCGAGTAGACCTTGTCGTTGTGAGAATTCTTAATTCATGTGTTGTAGGGAGGGACTTATATCACCACAAACAGAGACTAAAGAAGGTGTTGGATTCAAAGCTGGTGTTAAAGATTACAAATTGACTTATTATACTCCTGACTATGAAACCAAGGATACTGATATCTTGGCAGCATTCCGAGTTACTCCTCAACCTGGAGTTCCACCTGAGGAAGCAGGGGCCGCGGTATTCTGAATCTTCTACTGGTACATGGACAACTTTGTGGACCGATGGACTTACCAGCCTTGATCGTTACAAAGGAAGATATTACGACATCGAGCCCGTTGCTGGAGAAGACAATCAATATATTTGTTCTGTAGCTTATCCTTTAGACCTTTTTGAAGAAGGTTCTGTTACTAACATGTTTACTTCCATCGTGGGTAATGTATTTGGGTTCAAAGCGCTTCGTGCTCTACGTATGGAGGATCTGCGAATTCCTGTTGCTTATGTTAAAACTTTCCAAGGACCACCTCACGGTATCCAAGTTGAAAGAGATAAATTGAATAAGTATGGTCGTCCCCTATTGGGATGTACTATTAAACCAAAATTGGGGTTATCTGCTAAGAACTACGGTAGGGAGGTTTATGAATGTCTACGTGGTGGACTTGATTTTACCAAGGATGATGGAAACGTGAACTCACAACCCTTTATGCGTTGGAGAGACCGTTTCTTATTTTGTGCCGAAGCAATTTATAAATCACAGGCCGAAACAGGTGAAATCAAAGGACATTACTTGAATGCTACTGCAGGTACATGCGAAGAAATGATAAAAAGGGCTGTATTTGCCAGAGAATTGGGAGTTCCTATGTCTGATGGAGATCATATTCACTTTGGTACCATAGTAGATAAACTGGAAGGGGAAAGAGAAATAACCTTGGGCTTTGTTGATTTACTACGTGATGATTATATTGAAAAATACCGAAGTCGTGGTATTTATTTCACCCAAGATTGGGTATCTCTACCGGGTGTTCTGCCTGTGGCTTCAGGTGGTATTCACGTTTGGCATATGCCTGCTCTGACTGAGATCTTTGGAGATGAATCTGTACCACAGTTCGGTGGAGAACTTTAGGACACCCTTGGGGTAATGCACCGGGTGCTGAAGAAAATCGAGTAGCCCTAGAACCGTGTGTACAAGCGCGTAATGAGGGACGTGATCTTGCTCGTCAAGGTAATAACATTATCCGTGAAGCTTGCAAATGGAGCCCTGAGCTAGCAGCTGCTTGTGAAGTATGGAAGGAAATCAAATTCGAATTTGAAGCAATGAATACTTTGTAATCCAGTAATTACCATTCGTTCCTTTAATTGAATTGAAATTAAACTCGGCCCAATCTTTTACTAAAAAAGGATTGAGCCGAATAACGAATAAGGTTCCTATTTCATTTTCCAGGCATATATACATACTGGATTTCGGTATACAAAATATTAAATACAAGATCTAAGACTCAACAATTCAAATACTTCTGTTGTTGGATCCATAATTAATCCTATGGATCCTTAAGATGGGATTAGTAGAATATTTTCTATACCCCTTAATCCGGACTATGGTCGAATCGAGCCAATGGTCACAACGCTTTATCCCCGTGCCGTATATTGCCCTTTTCCTTCCGCATTGCAATAAAAACTTATTATTCTCCAAAAAAGAATTCTTCCTAGGAGAGAACAAATCTTTTCGATTAGAATTTGTACACGGCACGGGATAACCCTCGCTTTCTATTCTAATTGAAGAAAGGGTTCCATCATATAGATTGATAGTGAAGTGATATCCAGATTCCCACAAAAAAAGAATCCTTTTTTTCAAGACTCATTCGTGATTAGTTAATTATTCTATTGGATCTATATGCTTATTCCGAGAGGATATATTCAAATTATTATTCATCGAATGACTATTCATCTATTGTATTTACATTCAAATAGGGGGGCAGACAAGCTCTATGGAAAAAAGGTGGTTCCATTCGATGTTGTTTAACGAGGAATTAAAACATAGGTCTGGGATAAGTAAATCAATGGATAGTCTTGATCCTATTGAAAATACCAGTGGAAGTGAAGATCCCGTTATATATGATAGGGATAAAAATATTGATAGTGGGGACGATAGTGATAATTCCAGTGCTAATAATATGGAAACTTTTTTCGATGTCAGGGACATTCGGAGTTTGATCTCTGATGACATCTTTTTAGTTAGGGATCGTAATGGTAACAGTTATTCGATATATTTTAATATTGAAAATTTTATTTTCGAGATTGACAACGATCGCTCTTTTATGAATGAACTAGAAAGTTCCTTTTATAGTTATCTGAATAATGGTTCTCAAAGCGACAATCACTACTACGATCGTTATATGTATGATACTAAATATAGTTGGAATAATCACATTTTTAATTGCATTGATAGTTATCTTCGTTCTGAAATCAGTATTGATAATTACATTTCAGGCGATAGTTACAATTACAGCGACAGTTACATGTATAGTTACATTTGTAATGAAAGTGTAACTAGTAGTGACAACGAGAGTTCCAGTATACGAATTAGCACAAATAGAAGTGATTTTAATATGAGAAGAAGATATAATGATCTCGATATAAATAAAAAAATACAAACATTTGTGGGTTCAATGCGAGAGTTGTTATGGGTTAAATTATAAGAAATTTTTTAAGTCAAAACTCAATGTTTGTGAACAATGCGGATATCATTTGAAAATGAGCAGTTCAGATAGAATCGAGCTTTCGGTTGATACGGGCACTTGGGATCCTATGAATGAATACATGGTTTCTATGGACCCCATTGAATTTCATTCAGAAGAGGAACCTTATAAAGATCGTATCGATTCTTATCAAAGAAAAATAGGGTTAACCGAGGCTATTCAAACAGGCATAGGTCAACTAAATGGTATTCCCATAGCTATTGGGGTTATGGATTTTCAGTTCATGGGGGGAAGTATGGGATCCGTAGTAGGCGAGAAAATTACCCGTTTGATCGAGCATGCGACTCGTAAAGCTCTACCTCTTATTACATTTTGTGCTTCGGGAGGAGCGCGCATGCAAGAAGGAAGTTTGAGCTTGATGCAAATGGATAAAATATCTTCCGCTTCATATAATTATCAATCAAATAAAAATTTATTCTATGTATCAATCCTTACATCTCCTACAACCGGTGGGGTGATTGCAAGTTTTGGTATGTTGGGAGATATCATTATTGCCGAGCCTAATGCCTACATTGTATTTGCGGGTAAAAGAGTAATTGAACAAACATTGAATAAGACAGTACCTGATGGTTCCCAGGCGACTGGGTATTTATTCCACAAGGGCTTATTGGACTCAATCGTACCACGTAATCCTTTAAAAAGTGTTCTGGGTGAGTTATTTCAGCTTCACAGTTTCTTTCCCTTAAATCAAAATTCAATCAAGTAGAGCATTCAATTCAGTTATTTTATTTGCGGCAAAGAAGTTTTTTAGTTATTGGTAAAGAAAAAAAGAAGAGTTCGTTTTCATTACGGGCATAAGATCTATTTGTATTGTAAAAAGAATCAGAAGTTTCGGATACTTACTTTTTCTTTTTTCCTCCAGATATGTATTTTATACCTATAATTGGTGTTATATTACTGATTAGTAATCAGGAAGTTTCGATCAACAGGATAAAATAATACATTCTTCTTTTGTTTTAGCAAAATTTTATGAAGAAAAAGAATTTCATCTTATCCTCTTACATATTATAGATATAGAAAAATTCAAATCTATAAAATAATAGAATAGAAATCGTGCATATTTAAATATTTCCCGTGAGAACTCATATTTAGTTCTACATTCCTTGCACTTATTGTTCTATACTTATAATAAATAGATATATTTATCATAAGATATCTTTATAACAGGTACAAATTTTAAATCGAGGTATCCATTCTATGACAACTTTTGATTTACCCTCTATTTTTGTGCCTTTAGTGGGCCTAGTTTTCCTGGAAATTTCAATGGCTTCTTTATTTCTTCATGTTCAAAAAAATAAGATTGTCTAGATTCCTATGAAGCAGACGCTTTTATATTTAACCAATTTGATGAATTATTTCTAATGGTTCACATCATAATAGTGCTAGTTGATGAGAGTTACTTCGGGAACAAAAAAGTAAAGTAAAATTCATTTGGGTTATTCTCTCAATTCCAATAAAATGCAACTGGATCTAGTATGAACTGGCGCTCAGAACGTATATGGATAGAACTTATAACGGGGTCTCGAAAAACAAGTAATTTCTGCTGGGCATGTATCCTTCTTTTAGGTTCACTAGGGTTCTTATTGGTTGTAACTTCTAGTTATCTTGGTAGGAATCTGATATCCTTATTCCCGTCTCAGGAAATCCACTTTTTTCCACAAGGCATCGTTATGTCTTTCTATGGGATCGCGGGTCTGTTCATTAGCTCCTATTCATGGTGCACAATTTCGTGGAATGTAGGTAGTGGTTATGACCGATTTGATCGAAAAGAAGGAATAGTGTGTATTTTTCGTTGTGGATTTCCTAGAATAAATCGTCGTATCTTCCTTCGATTCCTTATGAAAGATGTCCAATCGATTAGAATCGAAATTAAAGAGGGTCTTTTTCCTCGTCGTGTCCTTTATATGGAAATCAGAGGTCAGGGAGCCATTCCCTTGACTCGTACTGATGAGAATCTGACTCCACGAGAAATTGAACAAAAAGCGGCGGAATTGGCCTATTTCTTGCGCGTACCAATTGAAGTATTTTGAAATGAACTGCGAAGAACTAATGTTTTGTAAGCATGGGGGGAAGGAACATAACTAAGGAATCTTCATTTTATAGAACTCATGCTTCATAGAAATTTTTGATCGGATAGAGTCGACGAAAGAGGTGGTTTCCTTAGTAATTTACATATTTAAAATGCCACAAAAGAAAACATTCACTACCCTCACATATCTTGCATCTATTTTATTTTTACCCTGGTGGGTTTCTCTCTCATTTAATAAAAATCTGGAATCCTGGGTTACAAATTGGTGGAATACTAGGCAACCTGAAATGTTTTTGAATGATATTAAAGAAAAGAATCTTCTAGAAAAATTCATATAATTAGAACAACTTTTATTTTTGGACGAAATTATAAAGGAGTACCCGGAGACACATATACAAAAGCTCCGTATAGAAATCCACAAAGAAACGATACAATTGGTCAAGATGCACAATGAAGGTCATATTCATAGCATTTTGCACTTCTCGACAAATATAATCTGTTTCGCTATTCTAAGTGGTTATTCTATTCTAGGTAATGAAGAACTTCTCGTTCTTAATTCTTGGGTGAAAGAATTCCTCTATAACTTAAGTGACACAATAAAAGCTTTTTCTATTCTTTTATTAACTGATTTATGTATCGGATTCCATTCGCCTCATGGTTGGGAACTAATGATTGGCTCTATCTCCAAGGATTTTGGATTTTATCATAATGATCAAATTATATCTGGTCTTGTTTCCACTTTCCCAATCATTCTAGATACACTTTTAAAATATTGGATTTTCCGTTATTTATCGCGTATCTCCGTCACTTGTAGTGATTTATCATTCAATGAATGACTAAAGACTGATTCACCGATATTAATCAAATCATAATTTTTTTACTTTGTTTGTACATACACAAACAAAGCATTCAAAATCTGACTCACCTTTTATATTTATACCCATCCCAGAGACTCTTCATGTATTCCATTCTAGTAAAATTATTCCATTACAATAGCAGAATCGTGGATAGGGAACTATACCAGTAACCTACCTAATTTATTGTAGAAATTCTCGGGATCAATGATTGGACCATGCAAAAAAGAATATCTTTTCTCGGATAAAGAAGCAGATGGCTCGATCCCGAGAATTTCTACAATAAATATCATTAGATTTGATAAAGCGCGATTCGATTAGAAGAAGTTTATTCTGTAAATTATTTAGGATTCGGCTTACTTTCCCGTTGTGATATACTTCGTTGTGTAGGGTTCTCGTTCAAAATAAATCTTTTTTTGCATAAAGGCTAACCCAGTGGTTGGTCTTACTTTAAAACTAATTTTTATTACATTAATAAGTATTCTCGCCTTTTCGGACCCATTTCAAGTCAAGTACTAAAGACCGATATTCTAGATTCTTCTTTTAAGACTTCGAGCTTTAATTTCATAACCCGAATCTTTTTTGGGGAGACAAGTTGCAGGTCGAGGTAGTACAGACTAAAAAATGGTAAATTGGGGATAGAACCCTAGGATTGTTATATGTAAGGGTTTCTCTCAATTCAAGGCATTGAATAAAATCCATTAAGTCTAGAACAAGGAAAAAAATAGAATAGGGCGATGCATTCAGTTTCCGTATCTAATCAATAGAAACAACAATCCTCTAACTGGATTGGATCTTAATGAAAAAAATAAACAAATACCTTTCGGTTTTATTATATGAATATTCATAAAATATATAACATCCATATAGAATTCTTAATATTCTTAATAGTATCTTAATTTAATCTTAATAAAAATTTTCTATAAATTATAACTAAAAAAATATGTAATTCTTTTTTCTCTTTTTTTTAGAGAAAATCTGAGACAAGATAAAAACGATAAGTTTGTAATAAGAGCATAATATGTCTCTAGCATATCGAAATGGAATTGAAATAAGTGAAAATAGGACTCAACTCGATGAACCTTGAAACAAGAATGACCCACAGCAAAAAAACTGGTGAGTTCAATCAAAATTCATTGGTATTTCGACTAAACAGTTATAGCTTAATTCAAATTCCAGATCGAATCGAGGAATACGGTATATATTTTTTCCACATTCATAGGAGTGCATCTATGTTTCTTCTTTACGAATATGACATTTTCTGGGCATTTCTAATAATATCAAGTCTTATTCCTATTTTGGCTTTTTTCATTTCCGGGGTTTTAGCCCCGACTCGCGAAGGACCGGAGAAACTTTCTAGTTATGAATCAGGCATAGAACCAATGGGCGACGCTTGGTTACAATTCCGAATTCGTTATTATATGTTTGATTTGGTTTTTGTTGTTTTTGATGTTGAAACGGTTTTTCTTTACCCATGGGCGATGAGTTTCGATGTATTGGGTGTATCCGTTTTTATAGCAGCTTTAATTTTCGTGCTTATCCTAATTGTTGGTTTATTTTATGCATGGCGAAAAGGAGCGTTGGAATGGTCTTAGCTCCTGAATATTCAGACAATAAAAAGAAAAAAGAAGAAAAAAATGACATTGAGACTGTTATGAATTCCATTGAGTTTCCGGTACTTATCAAACAACCCAAAATTCAGTTATTTCAACTACATCAAATGATCTTTCAAATTGGTCAAGACTCTCCAGTTTATGGCCGCTTTTGTATGGTACCAGTTGTTGCTTTATTGAATTTGCTTCATTAATAGGCTCGCGCTTCGACTTTGATCGTTATGGCTTGGTACCAAGATCGAGTCCTAGGAAAGCGGACTTAATTTTAACATCCGGCACAATAACAATGAAAATGGCTCCCTCTTTAGTAAGATTATATGAGCAAATGCCTGAACCAAAATATGTAATTGCTATGGGAGCCTGCACTATTACAGGAGGGATGTTCAGTACTGATTCTTATAGTACTGTTCGAGGAGTTGATAAGCTAATTCCCGTGGATGTTTATTTGCCAGGTTGCCCTCCTAAACCGGAGGCAGTTATCGATGCTATAACAAAACTTCGTAAGAAGGTATCTCGAGAAATCTACGAAGATAGATTTGGGTCTCAACAGAATATTCGATGTTTTACTACCACTCACAAGTTTTATGTTGGACGTAGCACGCATACTGGAAATTATGATCAAGGATTACTCTATCAATCGCGATCTACTTCAGAGATACCTTATGAAACATTTTTAAAATACCAAAGTTCAGTATATCTTCCCATGAATTAGTGAATTAGGTAGACTGCTTTTATTTTTTGCAGAAGAATAGCAAATGACCTTCACTTCAATTTTCAAAAATTTCGTCGTAAACGTGAACTACTTATACAAATGAAAATCCGGGAGAGATTAAAAAAATGCAGGGTCGTTTGTCTGCTTGGCTAGTCAAGCATGGGTTAGTTCATAGATCTTTAGGCTTCGATTACCAATGAGTCGAAACTTTACAAATAAAGCCCGAGGATTGGCATTCCATTGCTGTCATTTCATATGTATATGGTTACAATTATCTTACGCTCTCAGTGTGCCTATGATGTAGCACCGGGCGGACTCTTAGCTAGTGTGTATCATCTTACGAGAATAGAGTATGGTATGGATCAGCCAGAGGAGGTATGCATAAAAGTATTTGCCCCAAGGATAAATCCCAGAATTCCATCTGTTTTTTTGATTTGGAAAAGTGCGGATTTCCAAGAACGGGAATCTTGTGATATGTTGGGAATATCTTAAAACAGATGAGAAAGGATACTGAATTGGTACTTTGGTACCTCTGGTGATACGACATAAATCACCAGAGGTACCAAGAAGAGCAGGTTTGAGATCGAAATTTCCTTCGGCGACATCGATATTTAAAACCGCCAAATCATACGTGGTATCAAAACCAACAAGTTTGCCTTCCTTGGAGAACTTTTCCCCGTGTGCATCTTCAAGAAATACCTTGCAACGCTGAAGTCCAGTCGTATCAGTTGCCAACTTAGCTATGACATGATAATTGGTCACTATGTGTCCACTTTTATCCCATATGAAACCAGAACCAGTCCCTTCGACTTTCGCAGTTTCATCTTCTTTTTTCGTAAGAACTTCTTCAGTATTTGTGCTTCTGCCTGACGAGGTCTTAGCTAATTCAAGGTCCTTAATAAAAACCACCGAAGGAGAAGCCTCTTCGAATACCTGAACGGCCCGTTCTTCTTGGCGCTGAGGTGCTTCTTCTTCTACTCGAGCATTTTCCAACTTAAAAGACGCCAAATATAGAAAAGAAGATACAATTGAGGAAGTAGCTAATATTGAAGAATTCCGCCTTGTGAGGAACAATCTCTGTGACTTGTTCACAGAAGAAGAGGAAGAAATGTTTGCTGAGATTATTATTGCGGATTTAGAGATCAAGTGATGATGAATGGAACCCAACACCACCACCATCGGTCTGTTTAGAGTAAACACCACCTCCACTAGTCTTATTGACTGTAAAATTTCTTGGATGTGGCCTTTTCATATCTTATCTTCAAGCCACATGCATGAGTCAATTTGTGTGGCCATATTTAAAGTGCAATTGAGTGCCCCTCCTATCTTAAGTGCCTTTAACAACACAAGGGCTGATGATCACCTGCTATCCAAACGAATTCACCTTATTAGAATAGTAGCCTTCAATTTGATTTTGGGCAGCCATGTTTTAACAGAAGGGCTTGTTTAAAGGCCATAACGGAAAATTATCAAAAATAAAATAAAATTGGGGAACTACAGTTGGAAGATTTTTTTTTTTTTTTTCTTGCGAAGAAAATTGATGATTAAGATAATGCAATTCCATATCTTCGAGAGAAACTTATTGTCCAACACATTCTGACGAGATCATCAAGTGTTGCAGATCAAGCAAACTGCACTATGGTAAGAGCAAACGCTAAATAATACAACCGTAGATAAAACTTTGACTTGGAAGATTGGCAGGGGCCGCGCGGACGCGTTCCCCCTCAGGAACAAATTATGACATAGACTCTCCCTCAATGGGGAGATCTTAGGCGAGCGCCCTTCCAAAGTGCAATGGAAGTCACTAACCTAGGCCATGACCCTTCATGATCAGTCATAGACCCCGTCCAGGTAAGTATGATTCCTAGTAGCATTACAAGCTTGTCTTATTGGCTTCTTTTCCTCATTTTCTATGTTCTAATCAATGTGGGATTATTATTATCTTCATTCTGCAATAACTCTAAGCGTTGGGAGAGGTTGGGCTATGTAGATTGTAGACCTATAATCTTCTTGCAAAACACTGCGCCTTTGGTGCTTGATACTGAGCCTGGAATGACATGGTTTACATTGTTTGCTAATAAATTTGGAGCGGGTACAAGAAAGGTTAAAACCTCAGAGATCATGGAGCATAGCTCCTCCAACCGTCATCAATCAATTGCAATCAAAATCACCCTTCATTTACACAAGCTCTGCAACCATGTACTATAAAACCTTCCCGATAGATTTCATCTTGCACAGCACAACATTTATTCAACGAAGTGATTTACTAGAGCCTCTTGAGTTCCAGTGGATAAGACACCATGAATTCCCGTTAGAGGCAACAAACATTATACATCATCAGAAGGGAGGTACTATTATAACTTGATTGATAAGTTAATTTTTAACCAACCCCAACAAAATTGAAAAACCCTAAGATTTTTCTAATTAGGGAAAAACAACGCTAAACTAAAGCTAAAATCCTTCGAACTTTCTGCTATTTAGTCCTAATCTAAAAAAAAAAACTAAAACCCTAAAAGAGGTTAAAACTTAAAAGGGGTTTACACAAAAGATAAGTATTTTTTATAGTTAGGATGGGTTTGATTATTAGAGGGGGTTTATGCATAGACAGATTCACATGATAGAGCCATCAATAAAACTGCAGCTTGCTCTTCTTCTCCTAATGGCTGCCTCTGTGTTGATCCCATAGCTGCTGATCTTTGTAACATAACTTCTCTACCAAAAGCAAGTAATCTGAGCTTCAAAGATGCACTAATAATCTTGTTATTGCTTTTATTTAGTGATGGACACTCATGGACTCTTAACAGTGATATGCCTACCGAGCCGCAAACATGAGTCCTTCATCTTCTACCACTTGTTTTAGTTGTAGTTTTTCAGTCGAGTGGCAAACATTAGTCCGCCATCTTTTACCACTTGTTTAGAGTGTAGTTTTTAGTCCCTTTGATGAACAAAGTAACATTAAAGATCCTTACGGAAAATGGATAGTTTTTTTTTAATATGTTGGTGAATTTGGAACCACCGTTTCTAGAAGCAATGGTGAATTTGGACATTGGATTTCCCAAAGTGATACAGGTGCACATTGAAGGCCAAACCCGTGGCAAGAACACCAAATTCAAGAGCTAACTGCTCTGAGATTTGCGAAACTGGTCAAAGGGTCCAGGTTAGGGAACATAATTTTTATCTTAGTTTTGGTTGGGGTGTGCCAGGCCTATGCAGTAGTGCAACACAAAGGCGACGCGTGAGAACCCTAGCAGCAAGCTGCTGTGATGGGAACTCCCCCTTGAAAAAAATTAATTTAATATCGTGTGAGCCGATGGCTCACATATCAGATATTAAACTGATAAGAACAGATACTACACTTGATCTTAGCCAAAAGGCCGAGAAAGGTATGCTTGTTCAATTCTTTAGCTTCTTGCTTTATACAGTCTCGTTTCCGTTCTTCTGCTTTAACTAGTCTAGGTGGGACTAAAGTATTAGCTTACTCCGGCTTAGGTATACGAGTCATGGGCAGGATACGAGTGTCTGAAAAGACTTCGATAACAATGTGCCAAACTCTGATGTAGTAGTAACTAACACCCAATCTGGAGTCACTTATATCTGAAAAGGCAAGACATTTTCAGATGGAATCAATTTCCTACCTTCCCGACTATGGGGTTGACGACGGTATATAGTAGTGAAGACGAACGCAACATTTCCGCCACTTCTAAGGGACTTGGCAATGATAAGGGTGAAGATAACCGGTTAACCACGATATTCAAGATGATCGTTCACTACCTAGCTCAAGCTGTTGGTTTAGCAGATTTTGTTGGGATTTTCAAAAAGGTACAGTTGTTGACGAAGCTAATGTTCGTTAACATGAAGTTGTCCAATAATTTTTCATCATCCAGTTGTTTGCTTTTGTGGAAAAGAAGTATGCAGAATGCAGTGATGGAACTAGACTTTCCGTTTGATGATTCGAAGGCTGTGTTTGTCGATGCATTATACTTCGGTTTGTCTGCAATGGCAAGGAGGTGATACAATTTTTAAAGCGAAGTTTTGGACTTTATACCGAGGTAAGGTAATGCTGGTATTTCAACAATGGATGATGTTGATTGGTTGAATCATTCAAGGCGATAGATATGCAACAGCGTGTTGTAGTGGTGTTGGCTAGGAAAAAGTATACCGAGTAACCAATTCTACCTATAACTTAATGGTTTACATAATACCTTTATCATGTTAATAGGAGTATTATAACGGTCCAGTAATGTGTTTAAAAAGACAATTTCTTTAAACAATTCATCATCAATTAGGTGTTCAATTTCTGGATTTATTATCCCTTTGTGGATACTCAAAATTCATGATTTCTTTTCCCTTTGCATACATTCCTTTCCTTGGTTCGCTGGGAAACTAAGACAATAAACTAAAGCAATGGAGAGACAATCCTTAACCTTCTAAGTCTCACATCATAAATATTCAACTTCTATTGTGGAACCATTATCAATGAATTCTTCCTTTATAGAATACTCACATTCAATAAAATTGAAGGCTGAAACCAAATTAACTTTAATTGGGATGAGTAACTAACTGTAAAACATAAGCCGAGCTTCTAATCTCAAAAAATTTAATAGCTTTCACATACCTTGTTCTTCAATCCAATAGGCCTTTGGCTAACCTATCGAATAATCGATTTTAGAATTAAAATTTAATGAAGATTAAATTTATATTTTATTTCCAATATGAAACAAATTTTGTAAAATATGTTTTTATCTAAAATTATTCAAATATTCAATATATATGCTTTATATGAGAGCTTTTAGTAATCCACATATAGATGAAAATCGCGTAGTACATATCACTGATATATATATATATATATATATATATTATTTTAAATCATACAGATATGCAAAACCTAATTAAGATCACTACTTGCAGGTAGTGTGTCTTAACATAACCAAGAGTATAACTTTTCTCGCATATCACGAGGAGTATGCATACGGTTTGTCCCGTGATTCAATATTTTTTTATGACCTAAGACGTATTTGGCTATCCAAAATTGTTTTTCGTGACCAAAATCTATTGTGACCCTAGCTAAGTCGTTCATGACTCAAGCTTGACATGTCTTTTAAAACATGGTGTCTCAGTTAGGAAGTTAGGAGCAAAGATGATTGTGGGAAAGGTGAGGGTAATTTTAATAATGAGTCCTACTGGAGAGTACCTTGCTGGATCATGGAGATCATTGGTAAAGATCAAACCAGATATCATTTGGCCTAAAAAGAAATTAACAACTAGAAATACGTGTGAGGTAGCATATTGTGATGCCCCGACTACTAGATGCGCAAAAGTTTCTCACTTCCCAAAGATATCCCACCTACTAATTAGGATATACACTTTTTTCGACGCCTAAGTTTCGTATAGGCCACCCGAATAACTCTTGAGGAAGGTTAAGACTATAAACCTTCTATATGTAACCAGTAAAAATATTTATTGTGGGATTGACTCAACCTCCATATAATGCGGGATGAGAAATTCTCAAAATAATTTATGACTTTGGATGCATAAAGATGGAAAGAGAATAGAAGACCATGAGGGAAGCGTTATAAACTCATAAATGAGACTCTCATGACTGAAATCAGTTTTTTGTCAGACGTTTTTTTTGTGGGAAGTATAACAAAGTGGAAATAGAACGTTAACGACTTTCGCACGATGTTGAATCTACCCATAACCGTACATCGGCTTCTTGTCGGGAAAACGTGGAATAAAGCACTACCGAGTCATCTCACGATCTAGAATCGGCAAATCCCTGGGGCGTAAAGAGAAAAACGGGGAATGAAGCGTTATCGAGATGATCCTGAATTGTTTTCGCAAACCCGGGGCGTAAAATTAAAAGGGATATTTAAGTCATTTTAGTACTTGGACATCTCTACAGTATAAACACAAATAAAATTTGTCTAAAGAACAAAATTAGAATAATCGAGAGAAAGATAGAGGGGGTGGGGTTTTTTTTAAAAAAATTAGAATAATCGAGAACAAAATTAAAATTTGTCTAAACACAAATAATCTCCTACTACTAAAAATATTCTCTCTCATTTTTAGGATGATTTTCTCTCATCTTTATGATGATTTTTTTCTCATCAGAGGACGATTATCTTTTTCATTCTAAATCCTTCAGTTAATTCATCTTTTTTTTCTTGGTGTGTTTGTTTCGACAGACCAAATCCCCCAAACAACTCATGGAAATAGACAGGGATGCAAAACTAATAGAGTTAGGAAACATTCATTATCTCTGAAACAACGAATTGATTCTGCTCCCGAAAAAACGAGGAGTTGGGGGCTTCTTAACTCGTCCAAGTGCAAAAAGGAGACCTCAACCTTCTTGCATAAAGTCAGCATCGGTAGAATTGGAATGGTGAGCAATTGGGTTGGGGTATATTGAGATCTATAAAAGAGATTTTGTAAAAAGAAAAGGAATATCACAAACCTTTTGATCCTGGATAGGAAAACAGGAAAAATTTGTGTGTAATTCATCCACAAAGAAGAAAGGACGGGTTTTTTTATCCGAGATCAAAAAAATACCGATTGGGCCCACTGAAATGAATTTTTTCCGCTTCATGCTCACCCACGGGGGTTGCTCGGAGCATGTGATAATTATTCTATTTCGATGGGCCAAACGACCGTCCGACTACAACCAACAAACAAGATTGAGGAAATGAAAACTATACAAATTTTTAGGGCTATACGGACTCGAACCGTAGACCTTCTCGGTAAAACAGATCCAACTTTTTATTATCGAAATGATTCGAACTGTTCCAAAGACCCAACATGCATTTTTTTTGCATTGGGCTCTTTCATCAACTGATATAAATATCAGATAGTCCGCCATACTTTTTCTTAACAGAAAGATAACGAGATGGCTCCACGTGCTCTGATTCATTATTTAGATTATGATCCAGGAGCAATACCAAAGTGTTTCAAAGAAGAGTTACCTTGACGTAGGTCTGCCTCTGGCCTAGATTAACCTAAGTTAAATGGAGTCTCTATCGCTCTGCTCAAAGAGTCAAATATGAAACTTCATACACCTTAAAGTTCATAGTACGAAAAGATATTTTTTTGAGGTCCTTATACTCATTATGCCTAGCATTGAATGGGCTGTGTATTCACCTTATCAATTATCGAATCAATGATGGGTTCTTTTTGGAGCCTAAATTGGCACCCAAAGCGGACCGAACCAAATATTTGTCAGGCTATTGTTCCCTGAATATATAGAGTAAGACACCGATTTATCAATAAGATCAATTTTGTGATTAAGATCAATTTTGTTGATTGCATGATGGACTCCCTGAAAAACATTGGCGCGCGTGTAAACGAGTTGCTCTACCAACTGAGCTATAGCCCTTGTGATAGATAGTTTATCATGGAAATAATTTCTTGTCAAGATGAATCTTCTATGATCCAACATGATAGCTTCTGATCTGTTTCCTGCCAAGAATTGGTATTGCTTAGAAATAAGATTGCATCTATAATTCATCGATATGACAAGCCCCTTTCTTTCTCTTTGTGATGATAAATGACCTACTTAACCCAGTGGTTAGAGTATTGCTTTCATACGGCGGGAGTCATTGGTTCAAATCCAATAGTAGGTAGAACTTATTAGATACCGGAGTAATTAGTATCTAATAAGTTTTTCTACCCACCCTCCCTTTTATTTTAGTTGCATAAGAAATGCCATTACAGTTGATTCGACTCAATCCGCAGAACCAAAATATGGTGTATAAACAGAATTTCCTTTTTTATTGGGGCGCACCTATTTTTTATGAAATTTCATTCATAGCCTCTACTCGCGTCCTAGCTCGTCTGACGGCTAAATTCGCTTCAATTGTTTGTCTCTTGCCCTCAGCCCGACTTAAGTTAGCTTCAGCTATTTCAAGAGCTTTCTGAGCTTCTTGTGGATCAATGTCACTACCCTTCTCCGCATCATTTACTAAGATGGTAATCTCATTATTGCCTACTCTAGCAAAACCACCCATCAGAGCGATTTTTAACCATTGGTCATTAAGGCGTAGTCTCAAAATACCTATATCTACAGCTGTGGCAATAGGGGCGTGATTTGGTAATACACCGATTTGGCCACTATTAGTAGATAAAACAATTTCTTTCACTTCTGAATCCCAAACAATTTGATTCGGGGTTAGTACACAAAGATTTAAGGTCATTTCTTCAATTTGCTCTCCACTTCTATGTTCACAGCCTTCGCGGTAGCTTCGTCGATGTTACCTACCAAATAAAAGGCCTGCTCAGGAAGACCATCTAATTCTCCGGAAAGGATCAATTGAAACCCCCTAATGGTTTCTGCTAGACCAACATATTTCCCTGGAGAGCCCGTAAATACTTCTGCTACGAAGAAGGGTTGTGATAAGAAACGCTCAATTTTTCGTGCTCTTGCTACGGTTAAACGATCCTCTTCAGATAATTCGTCCAACCCAAGGATAGCTATAATATCCTGAAGTTCTTTGTAACGTTGTGAAGTTTGCTTAACTCTTTGCGCAATTTCATAATGTTCTTCACCAACGATGCGAGGTTGGAGCATAGTTGACGTACTATCAAGAGGATCTACTGCTGGATAGATACCTTTTGAAGCTAGTCCTCTTGATAATACGGTAGTAGCATCTAAATGTGCAAATGTTGTGGCAGGGGCAGGGTCGGTCAAATCGTCCGCAGGTACATAAACTGCTTGAATAGAAGTTATAGACCCCTCTTTGGTAGAAGTAATTCTTTCTTGCAAAGTACCCATTTCTGTACTAAGGGTAGGTTGATAACCCACAGCAGAAGGCATTCTGCCTAATAAAGCAGATACTTCGGATCCTGCTTGGACAAATCGGAAAATATTGTCGATAAATAGAAGGACATCTTGTTCATTAACATCTCGGAAATATTCTGCCATGGTTAGGGCAGTCAAACCAACTCTCATACGAGCTCCCGGCGGTTCATTCATCTGACCATAGACTAGAGCTACTTTTGATTCTGCAAGATTTTGTTCATTAATTACTCCAGACTCTTTCATTTCCATGTAAAGATCATTCCCCTCACGAGTACGCTCACCCACTCCGCCAAATACAGATACGCCTCCATGAGCTTTGGCGATGTTGTTGATCAATTCCATGATAAGGATTTTTACCCACTCCAGCTCCCCCGAATAGTCCTATTTTCCCCCCACGTCGATAAGGAGCTAAAAGATCAACTACTTTGATCCCTGTTTCAAAAATAGATAATTTTGTATCTAATTGTATAAAGGCAGGCGCGGATCTATGAATAGGAGATGTTGTGCGAGTATCTACAGGACCTAAATTATCAACAGGCTCTCCAAGAACGTTGAAAATTCGTCCGAGAGTAGCCCCACCAACCGGAACACTTAGAGCAGCTCCCGTGTCAATAACCTCCATTCCTCTCTTCAGACCATCTGTAGCACTCATAGCTACAGCTCTCACTCGATATTTCCTAATAATTGCTGTACCTCACAAGTGACATTAATTAGCTCGCCGTCAGTATTTCGGCCCTTAACTACCAAAGCGTTGTAAATATTAGGCATCTTACCCGGGGGAAAGGATACATCTAGCACCGGACCAATGATTTGAGCGACACGCCCCAGGTTTTTTTCTTCAAGTGCGGAAACCCCGAGACCCGAAGGGGTAGGATTTGTTTTCATAATAATGATAAAGTGAAATATGTAGAAATTCTTTGCATTTTGTAAACCGAAGAAAAAATGTCCGATAGCAAGCAGGTTGATCGGTTAATTCAATACAATAATAAATAGGAGTTAGTACTTGATTTCGTTGGTACCATTCAAGCGACTCCAATTCGATTGTTTACTCGTTCAATGAGTAATTTTCAAGTTTCACAACCTAAAAATGAGGTAGATGGATAAAAACCATGAGGGAGCGTTTCAGTTCTCTAGCATTATAGACAATCCCACCCATATTTTCTATGGAATTCGAACCTGAACTCTATTTATGATTCTTTTTTTCACATTGGCCATTATTTCTTATTTCAGCATATATTTTTCCGCCTCTTCTCTACCTTTTTAGGGACGAATTCCGGATAGTTTTACATCTAGGATTTACATATACAACATATAGCACTGTCAAGAGTGAATTTCCTTTTTTTGATAAATTTAGATTAAAAAAAGTACGGGATTCGAAACTTGAAAAACAGGGATTGGGTTGCGCCATACATATGAAAGAGTATACAATAATGATGTTGATGTATTTGGCGAATCAAATACCGTGGTCTAACAACCAACCATTCTGATTAGTTGATAATATTTGTTGAGAGTTTTGTGAAAGATTCCTGTTAAAGGTTTCATTAACGGCTAATTCATGTCGAGTAGACCTTGTCGTTGTGAGAATTCTTAATTCATGCGTTGTAGGGAGGGACTTATGTCACCACAAACAGAGACTAAAGCAGGTGTTGGATTCAAAGCTGGTGTTAAAGATTACAAATTGACTTATTATACTCCTGACTATGAAACCAAGGATACTGATATCTTGGCAGCATTCCGAGTTACTCCTCAACCTGGAGTTCCACCTGAGGAAGCAGGGGCCGCGGTAGCTGCCGAATCTTCTACTGGTACATGGACAACTGTGTGGACCGATGGACTTACCAGCCTTGATCGTTACAAAGGAAGATGCTACGACATCGAGCCCGTTGCTGGAGAAGACAATCAATATATTTGTTATGTAGCTTATCCTTTAGACCTTTTTGAAGAAGGTTCTGTTACTAACATGTTTACTTCCATCGTGGGTAATGTATTTGGGTTCAAAGCGCTTCGTGCTCTACGTCTGGAGGATCTGCGAATTCCTGTTGCTTATGTTAAAACTTTCCAAGGACCACCTCACGGTATCCAAGTTGAAAGAGATAAATTGAATAAGTATGGTCGTCCCCTATTGGGATGTACATTAAACCAAAATTGGGGTTATCTGCTAAGAACTACGGTAGGGCGGTTTATGAATGTCTACGTGGTGGACTTGATTTTACCAAGGATGATGAAAACGTGAACTCACAACCCTTTATGCGTTGGAGAGACCGTTTCTTATTTTGTGCCGAAGCAATTTATAAATCACAGGCCGAAACAGGTGAAATCAAAGGACATTACTTGAATGCTACTGCAGGTACATGCGAAGAAATGATGAAAAGGGCTGTATTTGCCAGAGAATTGGGAGTTCCTATGTCTGATGGAGATCATATTCACTCTGGTACCATAGTAGATAAACTGGAAGGGGAAGAGAAATAACCTTGGGCTTTGTTGATTTACTACGTGATGATTTTATTGAAAAAGAACGAAGTCGTGGTATTTTTTCACCCAAGATTGGGTATCTTTACCGGGTGTTTTGCCTGTGGCTTCAGGTGGTATTCACGTTTGGCATATGCCTGCTCTGACCGAGATCTTTGGAGATGACCCTGTAGTAAAGTTCGGTGGAGGAACTTTAGGATACCCTTGGGGTAATGCACCGGGTGCTGTATTCCACTCCAGTAAATTATTCCATTACAATAGCAGAATGTGGATAGGGAACTATACTAGTAACCTACCTAATTTATTGTAGAAATTCTCGGGATCAATGATTGGACCATGCAAAAAAGAATTTCTTTTCTCGGATAAAGGAGCAGATGGCTCGATCCCGAGAATTTATACATATAATATCATTAGATTTGATAAAGCGCGATTCGATTAGAAGAAGTTTATTCTGTAAATTATTTAGGATTCAGCGTACTTTCCCGTTGTGATATACTTCGTTGTGTAGGGTTCTCGTTCAAAATAAATCTTTTTTGCATGAAGGCTAACCCAGTGGTTGGTCTTACTTTAAAACTAATTTTTATTACATTAATAAGTATTCCCGCCTTTTCGGACCCATCGATATTTAAAACCGCCAAAGCATACGTGGGATCAAAACCAACAAGTTTGCCTTCCTTGGAGAACTTTTGCCCGTGTGCATCTTCAAGAAATACCTTGCAATGCTGAAGTCCAGTCGTATCAGTTGCCAACTTAGCTATGACATGATAATTGGTCACTATGTGTCCACTTTTATCCCATATGAAACCAGAACCAGTCCCTTCGACTTTCGCAGTTTCTCTTCTTCTTTCGTAAGAACTTCTTCAGTATTTGTGCTTCTGCCTGACGAGGTCTTAGCTAATTCAAGGTCCTTAATAAAAACCACCGAAGGAGAAGCCTCTTCGAATACCTGAACGGCCCGTTCTTCTTGGCGCTGAGGTGCTTCTTCTTCTACTCGAGCATTTTCCAACTGAAAAGACGCCAAATGTAGAAAAGAAGATAAAATTGAGGAAGTAGCTAATATTGAAGAATTCCGCCTTGTGAGGAACAATCTCTGTGACTTGTTCACAGAAGAAGAGGAAGAAATGTTTGCTGAGATTATTATTGCGGATTTAGAGATCAAGTGATGATGAATGGAACCCAACACCACATCATCGGTCTGTTTAGAGTAAACACCACCTCCACTAGTCTTATTGACTGTAAAATTTCTTGGATGTGGCCTTTTCATATCTTATCTTCAAGCCACATGCATGAGTCAATTTGTGTGGCCATATTTAAAGTGCAATTGAGTGCCCCTCCTATCTTAAGTGCCTTTAACAACAAGGGCTGATGATCACCTGCTATCCAAACGAATTCACCTTATTAGAATAGTAGCCTTCAATTTGATTTTGGGCAGCCATGTTTTAACAGAAGGGCTTGTTTAAAGGCCATAACGGAAAATTATCAAAAATAAAATAAAATGGGGAACTACAGTTGGAAGATTTTTTTTTTTTTTTTCTTGCGAAGAAAATTGATGATTAAGATAATGCAATTCCATATCTTCGAGAGAAACTTATTGTCCAACACATTCTGACGAGATCATCAAGTGTTGCAGATCAAGCAAACTGCACTATGGTAAGAGCAAACGCTAAATAATACAACCGTAGATAAAACTTTGACTTGGAAGATTGGCAGGGGCCGCGCGGACGCGTTCCCCCTCAGGAACAAATTATGACATAGACTCTCCCTCAATGGGGAGATCTTAGGCGAGCGCCCTTCCAAAGTGCAATGGAAGTCACTAACCTAGGCCATGACCCTTCATGATCAGTCATAGACCCCGTCCAGGTAAGTATGATTCCTAGTAGCATTACAAGCTTGTCTTATTGGCTTCTTTTCCTCATCTTTTCTATGTTCTAATCAATGTGGGATTATTATTATCTTCATTCTGCAATAACTCTAAGCGTTGGGAGAGGTTGGGCTATGTAGATTGTAGACCTATAATCTTCTTGCAAAACACTGCGCCTTTGGTGCTTGATACTGAGCCTGGAATGACATGGTTTACATTGTTTGCTAATAAATTTGGAGCGGGTACAAGAAAGGTTAAAACCTCAGAGATCATGGAGCATAGCTCCTCCAACCGTCATCAATCAATTGCAATCAAAATCACCCTTCATTTACACAAGCTCTGCAACCATGTACTATAAAACCTTCCCGATAGATTTCATCTTGCACAGCACAACATTTATTCAACGAAGTGATTTACTAGAGCCTCTTGAGTTCCAGTGGATAAGACACCATGAATTCCCGTTAGAGGCAACAAACATTATACATCATCAGAGGGAGGTACTATTATAACTTGATTGATAAGTTAATTTTTAACCAACCCCAACAAAATTGAAAAACCCTAAGATTTTTCTAATTAGGGAAAAACAACGCTAAACTAAAGCTAAAATCCTTCGAACTTTCTGCTATTTAGTCCTAATCTAAAAAAAAAAACTAAAACCCTAAAAGAGGTTAAAACTTAAAAGGGGTTTACACAAAAGATAAGTATTTTTTATAGTTAGGATGGGTTTGATATTAGAGGGGGTTTATGCATAGACAGATTCACATGATAGAGCCATCAATAAAACTGCAGCTTGCTCTTCTTCTCCTAATGGCTGCCTCTGTGTTGATCCCATAGCTGCTGATCTTTGTAACATAACTTCTCTACCAAAAGCAAGTAATCTGAGCTTCAAAGATGCACTAATAATCTTGTTATTGCTTTTATTTAGTGATGGACACTCATGGACTCTTAACAGTGATATGCCTACCGAGCCGCAAACATGAGTCCTTCATCTTCTACCACTTGTTTTAGTTGTAGTTTTTCAGTCGAGTGGCAAACATTAGTCCGCCATCTTTTACCACTTGTTTAGAGTGTAGTTTTTAGTCCCTTTGATGAACAAAGTAACATTAAAGATCCTTACGGAAAATGGATAGTTTTTTTTAATATGTTGGTGAATTTGGAACCACCGTTTCTAGAAGCAATGGTGAATTTGGACATTGGATTTCCCAAAGTGATACAGGTGCACATTGAAGGCCAAACCCGTGGCAAGAACACCAAATTCAAGAGCTAACTGCTCTGAGATTTGCGAAACTGGTCAAAGGGTCCAGGTTAGGGAACATAATTTTTATCTTAGTTTTGGTTGGGGTGTGCCAGGCCTATGCAGTAGTGCAACACAAAGGCGACGCGTGAGAACCCTAGCAGCAAGCTGCTGTGATGGGAACTCCCCCTTGAAAAAAATTAATTTAATATCGTGTGAGCCGATGGCTCACATATCAGATATTAAACTGATAAGAACAGATACTACACTTGATCTTAGCCAAAAGGCCGAGAAAGGTATGCTTGTTCAATTCTTTAGCTTCTTGCTTTATACAGTCTCGTTTCCGTTCTTCTGCTTTAACTAGTCTAGGTGGGACTAAAGTATTAGCTTACTCCGGCTTAGGTATACGAGTCATGGGCAGGATACGAGTGTCTGAAAAGACTTCGATAACAATGTGCCAAACTCTGATGTAGTAGTAACTAACACCCAATCTGGAGTCACTTATATCTGAAAAGGCAAGACATTTTCAGATGGAATCAATTTCCTACCTTCCCGACTATGGGGTTGACGACGGTACTATAGTAGTGAAGACGAACGCAACATTTCCGCCACTTCTAAGGGACTTGGCAATGATAAGGGTGAAGATAACCGGTTAACCACGATATTCAAGATGATCGTTCACTACCTAGCTCAAGCTGTTGGTTTAGCAGATTTTGTTGGGATTTTCAAAAAGGTACAGTTGTTGACGAAGCTAATGTTCGTTAACATGAAGTTGTCCAATAATTTTTCATCATCCAGTTGTTTGCTTTTGTGGAAAAGAAGTATGCAGAATGCAGTGATGGAACTAGACTTTCCGTTTGATGATTCGAAGGCTGTGTTTGTCGATGCATTATACTTCGGTTTGTCTGCAATGGCAAGGAGGTGATACAATTTTTAAAGCGAAGTTTTGGACTTATATACGAGGTAAGGTAATGCTGTATTTCAACAATGGATGATGTTGATTGGTTGAATCATTCAAGGCGATAGATATGCAACAGCGTGTTGTAGTGGTGTGGCTAGGAAAAGTATACCGAGTAACCAATTCTACCCTATACTTAATGGTTTACATAATACCTTTATCATGTTAATAGGAGTATTATAACGGTCCAGTAATGTGTTTAAGAAAGACAATTTCTTTAAAACAATTCATCATCAATTAGGTGTTCAATTTCTGGATTTATTATCCCTTTGTGGATACTCAAAATTCATGATTTTCTTTTCCCTTTGCTACATTTCCTTTCCTTGGTATTCGCTGGGAAACTAAGACAATAAACTAAAAGCAATGGAGTACAATCCTTAACCTTCTAAGTCTCACAATCATAAATATTCAACTTCTATTGTGGAACCATTATCAATGAATTCTTCCTTTATAGATACTCACATTCAATAAAATTGAAGGCTGAAACCAAATTAACTTTAATTGGGATGAGTAACTAACTGTAAAACATAAGCCGAGCTTCTAATCTCAAAAAATTTAATAGCTTTCACATACCTTGTTTCTTCAATCCAATAGGCCTTTGGCTAACCTATCGAATAATCGATTTAGAATTAAAATTTAATGAAGATTAAATTATATTTTATTTCCATATGAAACAAATTTGTAAAATATGTTTTTTATCTCAAAATTATTCAAATATTAATATATATGCTTTATATGAGAGCTTTTAGTAATTCACATATAGATGAAAATCGCGTAGTACCATATCACTGATATAATATATATATATTTTAAATCATACAGATATGCAAAACCTAATTAAGATCACTACTTGCAGGTAGTGTGTTCTTAACATAACCAAGAGTATAAACTTTTCTCGCATATTCCTACCGAGGATATGCATACGGTTTGTCCCGTGATTCAATATTTTTTTTATGACCTAAGACGTATTTGGCTATCCAAAATTGTTTTTCGTGGACCAAATCTATTTGTGACCCTAGCTAAGTCGTTCATGACTCAAGCTTGACATGTCTTTAAAACATGGTGTCTCAGTTAGGAGTTAGGAGCAAAGATGATTGTGGGAAAGGTGAGGCTGTAATTTTAATAATGAGTCCTACTGAGAGTAACCTTGCTGGATCATGGGGATATCATTTGGTAAGAAGATCAAACCAGATATCATTTGGCCTAAAAAGAAACTAACAACTAGAAATACGTGTGAGTAGCATATTGTGATGCCCCGACTACTAGATGCGCAAAAGTTTCTCACTTCCCAAAGATATCCCACCTACTAATTAGGATATACACTTTTTTTCCGACGCCTAAGTTTCGTATAGGCCACCCGAATAACTCTTGAGGAAGGTAAGACTATAAAACCTCTATATGTAACCATAAAAATATTTATTGTGGATTAACTCAACCTCCATATAATGCGGGATGAGAAATTCTCAAAATAATTTATTGACTTTGGATGCATAAAGATGGAAAGAGAAAGAAGACCATGAGGGAAGCGTTTATAACTCATAAATGAGACTCTCATGACTGAAATCAGTTTTTTTGTTCAGACGTTTTTTTTGTGTGGGAAGTATAACAAGTGGAAATAGAATTTAACGACTTTCGGCACGATGTTGAATCTACCCCATAACCGTACATCGGCTTCTTGTCGGGAAAACTGGAATAAAGCACTACCGAGTCATCTCACGATCTAGAATCGGCAAAATCCCTGGGGAGTAAAGAGAAAAACGGGGAATGAAGCGTTATCGAGATGATCCTGAATTGTTTTCGCAAACCCGGGGCGTAAAATTAAAAGGGATATTTAAGTCATTTTAGTACTTGGACATCTCTACAGTATAAACACAAAATAAAATTTGTCTAAAAGACAAAAATTAGAATAATCGAGAGATAGAGGGGGTGGGGTTTTTTTTAAAAAAAATTAGAATAATCGAGAACAAATTAAAATTGTCTAAACACACAAATAATCTCCTACTGCAAAAATATTCTCTCTCTTTTTAGGATGATTTTCTCTCTCTTTATTATGATTTTTTTTCTCATCAGAGGACGATTATCTTTTTCATTCTAAAATTCCTTCAGTTAATTCATCTTTTTTTTCTTGGTGGTTGTTTGTTTCGACAGACCAAATCCCCCAAACAACTCATGGAAATAGACTGGGATGCCAAAACTAATAGAGTTAGGCAACATTCATTTTCTCTGAAACAACGAATTGGATTCTGCTCCCGAAAAAACGAGGAGTTGGGGGCTTCTTAACTCGTCCAAGTGCAAAAGGAGACCTCAACCTTCTTGCATAAAGTCGCATCGGTAGAATTGGAATGGTGAGAAATTGGGTTGGGGTATATTGAGATCTATAAGAGATATTTTGTACAAAAAGAAATGGAATATCACAAACCTTTTGATCTCTGGATAGGAAAACATGAAAAATTTGTGTGTAATTTCATCCACAAAGAAGAAAGGATGGTTTTTTTATCCGAGATCAAAAAAAATACCGATTGGGCCCACTGAAATGAATTTTTCCGCTTCATGCTCACCCACGGGGGCTGCTCGGAGCATGTGATAATTATTATTTCGATGGGCCCAAACAACCTCCGACTACAACCAACAACAAGATTGAGGAAATGATAACTATACAAATTTTTAGGGGCTATACGACTCGAACCATATACCTTCTCGGTAAAAACAGATCCAACTTTTTTTATCGAAATGATTCGAACTGTTCCAAAGACCCACATGCATTTTTTTTTGCATTGGGCTCTTTTCATCAACTGATAAATATCAGATAGTCCCTACTTTTTCTTAACAGAAAGATAACGAGATGGCTCCACGTGCTCTGATTCATTATTTAGATTATGATCCAGGAGCAATAACCAAAGTGTTTCAAAGAAGAGTTACCTTGACGTAGGTCTGCCTCTGGCCTAGATTAACCTAAGTTAAATGGAGTCTCTATCGCTCTGCTCAAATAGTCAAATATGAAACTTCATACACCTTAAAGTTCATAGTACGAAAGATATTTTTTTGAGGTCCTATACTCATTATGCCTAGCATTGAATGAGCTGTGTATTCACCTTATCAATTATCGAATCAATGATGGGTTCTTTTTGGAGCCTAAATTGGCACCCAAACGGACCGAACCAAATATTTGTCAGGCTATTGTTCCCTTGAATATATAGAGTAAGACACCGATTTATCATAAGATCAATTTTGTTGATTGATCAATTTTGTGATTGCATGATGGACTCCCCTGAAAAACATTGGCGCGCGTGTAAACGAGTTGCTCTACCAACTGAGCTATAGCCCTTGTGATAGATAGTTTATCATGGAAATAATTTCTTGTCAAGATGAATCTTCTATGATCCAACATGATAGCTTCTGATCTGTTTCCTGCCAAGAATTGGTATTGCTTAGAAATAGATTGCATCTATAATTCATCGATATGACAAGCCCCTTTCTTTCTCTTTGTGATGATAAATGACCTACTTAACCAGTGGTTAGAGTATTGCTTTCATACGGCGGGAGTCATTGGTTCAAATCCAATAGTAGGTAGAACTTATTAGATACCGGAGTAATTAGTATCTAATAAGTTTTTCTACCCACCCTCCCTTTTATTTTAGTTGCATAAGAAATGCCATTACAGTTGATTCGACTCAATCCGCAGAACCAAAATATGGTGTATAAACAGAATTTCCTTTTTTATTGGGGCGCACCTATTTTTATGAAATTTCATTCATAGCCTCTACTCGCGTCCTAGCTCGTCTGACGGCTAAATTCGCTTCAATTGTTTGTCTCTTGCCCTCAGCCCGACTTAAGTTAGCTTCAGCTATTTCAAGAGCTTTCTGAGCTTCTTGTGGATCAATGTCACTACCCTTCTCCGCATCATTTACTAAGATGGTAATCTATTTTGCCTACTCTAGCAAAACCACCCATCAGAGCGATTTTTAACCATTGGTCATTAAGGCGTAGTCTCAAAATAATATCTACAGCTGTGGCAATAGGGGCGTGATTTGGTAATACACCGATTTGGCCACTATTAGTAGATAAAACAATTTCTTTCACTTCTGAATCCCAAACAATTTGATTCGGGGTTAGTACACAAAGATTTAAGGTCATTTCTTCAATTTGCTCTCCACTTCTATGTTCACAGCCTTCGCGGTAGCTTCGTCGATGTTACCTACCAAATAAAAGGCCTGCTCAGGAAGACCATCTAATTCTCCGGAAAGGATCAATTGAAACCCCCTAATGGTTTCTGCTAGACCAACATATTTCCCTGGAGAGCCCGTAAATACTTCTGCTACGAAGAAGGGTTGTGATAAGAAACGCTCAATTTTTCGTGCTCTTGCTACGGTTAAACGATCCTCTTCAGATAATTCGTCCAACCCAAGGATAGCTATAATATCCTGAAGTTCTTTGTAACGTTGTGAAGTTTGCTTAACTCTTTGCGCAATTTCATAATGTTCTTCACCAACGATGCGAGGTTGGAGCATAGTTGACGTACTATCAAGAGGATCTACTGCTGGATAGATACCTTTTGAAGCTAGTCCTCTTGATAATACGGTAGTAGCATCTAAATGTGCAAATGTTGTGGCAGGGGCAGGGTCGGTCAAATCGTCCGCAGGTACATAAACTGCTTGAATAGAAGTTATAGACCCCTCTTTGGTAGAAGTAATTCTTTCTTGCAAAGTACCCATTTCTGTACTAAGGGTAGGTTGATAACCCACAGCAGAAGGCATTCTGCCTAATAAAGCAGATACTTCGGATCCTGCTTGGACAAATCGGAAAATATTGTCGATAAATAGAAGGACATCTTGTTCATTAACATCTCGGAAATATTCTGCCATGGTTAGGGCAGTCAAACCAACTCTCATACGAGCTCCCGGCGGTTCATTCATCTGACCATAGACTAGAGCTACTTTTGATTCTGCAAGATTTTGTTCATTAATTACTCCAGACTCTTTCATTTCCATGTAAAGATCATTCCCCTCACGAGTACGCTCACCCACTCCGCCAAATACAGATACGCCTCCATGAGCTTTGGCGATGTTGTTGATCAATTCCATGATAAGGATTTTTACCCACTCCAGCTCCCCCGAATAGTCCTATTTTCCCCCCACGTCGATAAGGAGCTAAAAGATCAACTACTTTGATCCCTGTTTCAAAAATAGATAATTTTGTATCTAATTGTATAAAGGCAGGCGCGGATCTATGAATAGGAGATGTTGTGTGCGAGTATCTACAGGACCTAAATTATCAACAGGCTCTCCAAGAACGTTGAAAATTCGTCCGAGAGTAGCCCCACCAACCGGAACACTTAGAGCAGCTCCCGTGTCAATAACCTCCATTCCTCTCTTCAGACCATCTGTAGCACTCATAGCTACAGCTCTCACTCGATTATTTCCTAATAATTGCTGTACCTCACAAGTGAATTAATTAGCTCGCCGTCAGTATTTCGGCCCTTAACTACCAAAGCGTTGTAAATATTAGGCATCTTACCCGGGGGAAAGGATACATCTAGCACCGGACCAATGATTTGAGCGACACGCCCCAGGTTTTTTTCTTCAAGTGCGGAAACCCCGAGACCCGAAGGGGTAGGATTTGTTTTCATAATAATGATAAAGTGAAATATGTAGAAATTCTTTGCATTTTGTAAACCGAAAAAAATGTCCGATAGCAAGCAGGTTGATCGGTTAATTCAATACAATAATAAATAGGAGTTAGTACTTGATTTCGTTGGTACCATTCAAGCGACTCCAATTCGATTGTTTACTCGTTCAATGAGTTAATTTTCAAGTTTCACAACCTAAAAATGAGGTAGATGGATAAAAACCATGAGGGAGCGTTTCAGTTCTCTAGCATTATAGACAATCCCACCCATATTTTCTATGGAATTCGAACCTGAACTCTATTTATGATTCATTTTTTCACATTGGCCATTATTTCTTATTTCAGCATATATTTTTCCGCCTCTTCTCTACCTTTTTAGGGACGAATTCCGGATAGTTTTACATCTAGGATTTACATATACAACATATAGCACTGTCAAGAGTGAATTTCCTTTTTTTGATAAATTTAGATTAAAAAAAGTACGGGATTCGAAACTTGAAAAACAGGGATTGGGTTGCGCCATACATATGAAAGAGTATACAATAATGATGTTGATGTATTTGGCGAATCAAATACCGTGGTCTAACAACCAACCATTCTGATTAGTTGATAATATTTGTTGAGAGTTTTGTGAAAGATTCCTGTTAAAGGTTTCATTAACGGCTAATTCATGTCGAGTAGACCTTGTCGTTGTGAGAATTCTTAATTCATGCGTTGTAGGGAGGGACTTATGTCACCACAAACAGAGACTAAAGCAGGTGTTGGATTCAAAGCTGGTGTTAAAGATTACAAATTGACTTATTATACTCCTGACTATGAAACCAAGGATACTGATATCTTGGCAGCATTCCGAGTTACTCCTCAACCTGGAGTTCCACCTGAGGAAGCAGGGGCCGCGGTAGCTGCCGAATCTTCTACTGGTACATGGACAACTGTGTGGACCGATGGACTTACCAGCCTTGATCGTTACAAAGGAAGATGCTACGACATCGAGCCCGTTGCTGGAGACAATCAATATATTTGTTATGTAGCTTATCCTTTAGACCTTTTTGAAGAAGGTTCTGTTACTAACATGTTTACTTCCATCGTGGGTAATGTATTTGGGTTCAAAGCGCTTCGTGCTCTACGTCTGGAGGATCTGCGAATTCCTGTTGCTTATGTTAAAACTTTCCAAGGACCACCTCACGGTATCCAAGTTGAAAGAGATAAATTGAATAAGTATGGTCGTCCCCTATTGGGATGTACTAAACCAAAATTGGGGTTATCTGCTAAGAACTACGGTAGGGCGGTTTATGATGTCTACGTGGTGGAACTTGATTTTACCAAGATGATGAAAACGTGAACTCACCCTTTAATGCGTTGGAGAGACCTTTCTTATTTTGTGCCGAAGCAATTTATAAATCACAGGCCGAAACAGTGGTGAAATCAAAGGACATACTTGAATGCTACTGCAGGTACATGCGAAGAAATGATAAAAGGGCTGTATTTGCCAGAGAATTGGGAGTTCCTATGTCTGATGGAGATCATATCACTCTGGTACCATAGTAGATAACTGGAAGGGGAAAGATAAATAACCTTGGGCTTTGTTGATTTCTACGTGATGATTTTATTGAAAAAGAACGAAGTCGTGGTATTTATTTCACACCCAAGATTGGGTATCTTTACCGGGTTGTTTGCCTGTGCTTCAGGTGGTATTCACGTTGGCATATGCCTGCTCTGACCGAGATCTTTGAGATGACCCTGTAGTAAAGTTCGGTGGAGGAACTTTAGGATACCTTGGGGTAATGCACCGGGTGTTGTATTCCACTCCAGTAAAATTATTCCATTACAATAGCAGAATCGTGGATAGGAACTATACTAGTAACCTACCTAATTTATTGTAGAAATTCTCGGGATCAATGATGGACCATGCAAAAAAGAATTCTTTTCTCGGATAAAGGAGCAGATGGCTCGATCCCGAGAATTTATACAATAAATATCATTAGATTTGATAAAGCGCGATTCGATTAGAAGAAGTTTATCTGTAAATTATTTAGGATTCAGTTTACTTTCCCGTTGTGATATACTTCGTTGTGTAGGGTTCTCGTCAAAATAAATCTTTTTTGCATGAAGGCTAACCCAGTGTTGGTCTTACTTTAAAACTAATTTTTATTACATTAATAAGTATTCCCGCCTTTTCGGACCCATCGATATTTAAAACCGCCAAAGCATACGTGGGATCAAAACCAACAAGTTTGCCTTCCTTGGAGAACTTTTCCCCGTGTGCATCTCAAGAAATACCTTGCAATGCTGAAGTCCAGTCGTATCAGTTGCCAACTTAGCTATGACATGATAATTGGTCACTATGTGTCCACTTTTATCCCATATGAAACCAGAACCAGTCCCTTCGACTTTCGCAGTTTCATCTTCTTCTTTCGTAAGAACTTCTTCAGTATTTGTGCTTCTGCCTGACGAGGTCTTAGCTAATTCAGGTCCTTAATAAAAAACCACGAAGGAGAAGCTCTTCGAATACCTGAACGGCCCGTTCTTCTTGGCGCTGAGGTGCTTCTTCTTCTACTACGCATTTCCAACTGAAAAGACGCCAAATGTAGAAAAGAAGATAAAATTGAGGAAGTAGCTAATATTGAAGAATTCCGCCTTGTGAGAACAATCTCTGTGACTTGTTCACAGAAGAAGAGGAAGAAATGTTTGCTGAGATTATTATTGCGGATTTAGAGATCAAGTGATGATGAATGGAACCCAACACCACCATCGGTCTGTTTAGTAAACACCACCTCCACTAGTCTTATTGACTGTAAAATTTCTTGGATGTGGCCTTTTCATATCTTATCTTCAAGCCACATGCATGAGTCAATTTGTGTGGCCATATTTAAAGTGCAATTGAGTGCCCCTCCTATCTTAAGTGCCTTTAAACAACACAAGGGCTGATGATCACCTGCTATCCAAACGAATTCACCTTATTAGAATAGTAGCCTTCAATTTGATTTTGGGCAGCCATGTTTTAACAGAAGGGCTTGTTTAAAGGCCATAACGGAAAATTATCAAAAATAAATAAAATTGGGGAACTACAGTTGGAAGATTTTTTTTTTTTTTTTTTTCTTGCGAAGAAAATTGATGATTAAGATAATGCAATTCCATATCTTCGAGAGAAACTTATTGTCCAACACATTCTGACGAGATCATCAAGTGTTGCAGATCAAGCAAACTGCACTATGGTAAGAGCAAACGCTAAATAATACAAACCGTAGATAAAACTTTGACTTGGAAGATTGGCAGGGCCGCGCGGACGTTCCCCCTCAGGAACAAATTATGACATAGACTCTCCCTCAGTGGGGAGATCTTAGGCGAGCGCCCTTCCAAAGTGCAATGGAAGTCACTAACCTAGGCCATGACCCTTCATGATCAGTCATAGACCCCGTCCAGGTAAGTATGATTCCTAGTAGCATTACAAGCTTGTCTTAATGGCAATGATAAGGGTGAAATAACTGGTTAACCACGATATTCAAGATGATCGTTCACTACTAGCTCAAGCTGTTGGTTTAGCAGATTTTGTTGGATTTTCAAAAAGGTACAGTTGTTGACGAAGCTAATGTTCGTTAACTTGAAGTTGTCCAATAATTTTTCATCATCCAGTTGTTTGCTTTTGTGGAAAGATATGCAGATGCAGTGATGGAACTAGACTTTCCGTTTGATGATTCGAAGGCTGTGTTTGTCGATGCATTATACTTCGGTTTGTCTGCAATGGCAAGGAGGTGATACAATTTTTAAAGCGAAGTTTTGGACTTTATACCGAGGTAAGGTAATGCTGGTATTTCAACAATGGATGATGTTGATTGGTTGAATCATTCAAGGCGATAGATATGCAACAGCGTGTTGTAGTGGTGTTGGCTAGGAAAAAGTATACCGAGTAACCAATTCTACCTATAACTTAATGGTTTACATAATACCTTTATCATGTTAATAGGAGTATTTAACGTTCCAGTAATGTGTTTAAGAAAGACAATTTCTTTAACAATTCATCATCAATTAGGTGTTCAATTCTGGATTATTATCCCTTTGGATACTCAAAATTCATGATTTCTTTTCCCTTGCATACATTCCTTTCCTTGGTGTTCGCTGGGAACTAAGACAATAAACTAAAGCAATGGGGAGACAATCCTTAACCTTCTAAGTCTCACAATCATAAATATTCAACTTCTATTGTAGAACCATTATTAATGAATTCTTCATTTATAGAATACTCACATTCAATAAAATTGAAGGATGAAAACCAAATTAACTTTAATTGGGATGAGTAACTAACTGTAAAACATAAGCCGAGCTTCTAATCTCAAAAAATTTGATAGCTTTCCCATACCTTGTTCTTCAATCCAATAGGCCTTTGGCTAACCTATCGAAAAATCGATTTAGAATTAAAACTTAATGAAGATTAAATTTATATTTTATTTCCAATATGAAACAAATTTTGTAAAATATGTTTTTATCTCAAATTATTCAAATATTCAATATATATGCTTTATATGAGAGCTTTTAGTAATCCACATATGATGAGAATCGCGTAGTACATATCACTGATATATATATATATATATTTTAAATCATACAGATATGCAAAACCTAATTAAGATCACTACTTGCAGGTAGTGTGTCTTAACATAACCAAGAGTATAACTTTTCTCGCATGACGAGGAGTATGCATACAGTTTGTCCCGTGATTCAATATTTTTTTATGACCTAAGACGTATTTTGCTATCCAAAATTGTTTTTTCGTGACCAAATCTATCCGTGACCCTAGCTAAGTCGTTCATGACTCAAGCTTGACGTGTCTTTTAAAACATGTGTCTCAGTTAGGAAGTTAGGAGCAAAGATGATTGTGGGAAAGGTGAGGCCGTAATTTTGATAATGAGTCCTACTGGAGAGTACCTTGCTGGATCATGGAGATATCATTTGGTAAAGATCAAACCAGATATCATTTGGCCTAAAAGAAATTAACAACTAGAAATCTGTGAGGTGCATATTGTGATGCCCCGACTACTAGATGCGGAAAAGTTTCTCACTTCCCAAAGATATCCCACCTACTAATTAGGATATACACTTTTTTTCTGACGCCTAAACTTTCGTATAGGCCACCCGAATAACTCTTGAGGAAGGTTAAGACTATAAACCTTCTATATGTAACCAGTAAAAATATTTATTGTGGGATTGACTCAACCTCCATATAATGCGGGATGAGAAATTCTCAAAGGAATTTATCGACTTTGGATGCATAAAGATGGAAAGAGAATAGAAGACCATGAGGGAAGCGTTATAAACTCATAAATGAGACTCTCATGACTGAAATCAGTTTTTTGTCCAGACGTTTTTTTTTGTGGGAAGTATAAAAGAAGTGGAAATAGAATGTTAACAACTTTCGACACGATGTTGAATCTACCCATATCCGTACATCGGCTTCTTGTCGGGAAAACGTGGAATAAAGCACTACCGAGTCATCTCATGATCTAGAATCGGCAAATCCCTGGGGCGTAAAGAGAAAAACGGGGAATGAAGCATTATCAAGATGATCCTAAATTGTTTTCGCAAACCCGGGCGTAAAATAAAAGGGATATTTAAGTCATTTTAGCACTTGGACATCTCTACAGTATAAACACAAATAAAAATTTGTCTAAAGACAAAATAGAATAATCGAGAAAGATAGTGACTGATAGAGGGGGTGGGGTTTTTTTAAAAAAAATTAGAATAATCGAGAACAAAATTAGAACAAAATTAAAATTTGCTAAACACACATAATCTCCTACTACTAAAAATATTCTCTCTTTTTATTTTTAGGATGATTTTCTCATCTTTATGATGATTTTTTCCTCATCAGAGGACGATTATCTTTTTCATTCTAAATCCTCCAGTTAATTCATCTTTTTTTTCTTGGTGTTTTTTGTTTCGACAGACCAAATCCCCCGAACACTCATGGAAATAGACAGGGATGCAAACACTAATAGAGTTAGGAAACATTCATTATCTCTGAAACAATGAATTGAGTTTTGCTCCCGAAAAACGAGGAGTTGGGGGCTTCTTAACTCGTCCAAGTGCAAAAAGGACCTCAACCTTCTTGCATAAAGTCAGCACCGGTATAATTGGAATGGTGAGCAATTGGGCTGGGGTATATTGAGATCTATAAAAAGATATTTTGTACAAAAATAAAAGGAATATCACTGGATAGAAAAGAGGAAAAATTTGTGTGTAATTCATCCATAAAGAAGAAGCGGACGGATTTTTTATCCGAGATCAAAAAATACCGATTGGGCCACTGAAATGAATATTTTCCGTTCATGCTCACCCACGGGGGTTGCTCGGAGCATGTGATAATTATTCTATTTCGATGGGCCAAACGACTGTCCGACTACAACCAACACAACAAGATTGAGGAAATGAAAACTATACAATATTAGGGCTATACGAACTCGAACCGTAGACCTTCTCGGTAAATTAGATTCAACTTTTTATTATCGAAATGATTCGAACTGTTCCAAAGACCCAACATGCCTTTTTTTGCATTGGGCTCTTTCATCAACTGATATAAATATCAGATAGTCCGCCATACTTTTCTTAACAGAAAGATAACGAGATGGCTCCACGTGCTCTGATTCATTATTTAGATTATGATCCAGGAGCAATACCAAAGTGTTTCAAGGAAGAGTTACCTTGACGTAGGTCTTTCTTTGGCCTAGATTAACCTAAGTTAAATGGAGTCTATATCGCTCATTATCACTAGCATTGAATGGGCTGTGTATTCACCTTATCAATTATCGAATCAATGATGGGGTTCTTTTTGGAGCCTAAATTGGCACCCAAAGCGGACCGAACCAAATATTTGTCAGGCTATTGTTCCCTTGAATATATAGAGTAAGACACCGATTTATCAATAAGATCAATTTTGTTGATTGATTGCATGATGGACTCCCCTGAAAAACATTGGCGCGCGTGTAAACGAGTTGCTCTACCAACTGAGCTATAGCCCTTGTGATAGATAGTTTATCATGGAAATAATTTCTTGTCAAGATGAATCTTCTATGATCCAACATGATAGCTTCTGATCTGTTTCCTGCCAAGAATTGGTATTGCTTAGAAATAAGATTGCATCTATAATTCATCGATATGACAAGCCCCTTTCTTTCTCTTTGTGATGATAAATGACCTACTTAACCCAGTGGTTAGAGTATTGCTTTCATACGGCGGGAGTCATTGGTTCAAATCCAATAGTAGGTAGAACTTATTAGATACCGGAGTAATTAGTATCTAATAAGTTTTTCTACCCACCCTCCCTTTTATTTTAGTTGCATAAGAAATGCCATTACAGTTGATTCGACTCAATCCGCAGAACCAAAATATGGTGTATAAACAGAATTTCCTTTTTTATTGGGGCGCACCTATTTTTTATGAAATTTCATTCATAGCCTCTACTCGCGTCCTAGCTCGTCTGACGGCTAAATTCGCTTCAATTGTTTGTCTCTTGCCCTCAGCCCGACTTAAGTTAGCTTCAGCTATTTCAAGAGCTTTCTGAGCTTCTTGTGGATCAATGTCACTACCCTTCTCCGCATCATTTACTAAGATGGTAATCTCATTATTGCCTACTCTAGCAAAACCACCCATCAGAGCGATTTTTAACCATTGGTCATTAAGGCGTAGTCTCAAAATACCTATATCTACAGCTGTGGCAATAGGGGCGTGATTTGGTAATACACCGATTTGGCCACTATTAGTAGATAAAACAATTTCTTTCACTTCTGAATCCCAAACAATTTGATTCGGGGTTAGTACACAAAGATTTAAGGTCATTTCTTCAATTTGCTCTCCACTTCTATGTTCACAGCCTTCGCGGTAGCTTCGTCGATGTTACCTACCAAATAAAAGGCCTGCTCAGGAAGACCATCTAATTCTCCGGAAAGGATCAATTGAAACCCCCTAATGGTTTCTGCTAGACCAACATATTTCCCTGGAGAGCCCGTAAATACTTCTGCTACGAAGAAGGGTTGTGATAAGAAACGCTCAATTTTTCGTGCTCTTGCTACGGTTAAACGATCCTCTTCAGATAATTCGTCCAACCCAAGGATAGCTATAATATCCTGAAGTTCTTTGTAACGTTGTGAAGTTTGCTTAACTCTTTGCGCAATTTCATAATGTTCTTCACCAACGATGCGAGGTTGGAGCATAGTTGACGTACTATCAAGAGGATCTACTGCTGGATAGATACCTTTTGAAGCTAGTCCTCTTGATAATACGGTAGTAGCATCTAAATGTGCAAATGTTGTGGCAGGGGCAGGGTCGGTCAAATCGTCCGCAGGTACATAAACTGCTTGAATAGAAGTTATAGACCCCTCTTTGGTAGAAGTAATTCTTTCTTGCAAAGTACCCATTTCTGTACTAAGGGTAGGTTGATAACCCACAGCAGAAGGCATTCTGCCTAATAAAGCAGATACTTCGGATCCTGCTTGGACAAATCGGAAAATATTGTCGATAAATAGAAGGACATCTTGTTCATTAACATCTCGGAAATATTCTGCCATGGTTAGGGCAGTCAAACCAACTCTCATACGAGCTCCCGGCGGTTCATTCATCTGACCATAGACTAGAGCTACTTTTGATTCGGCAAGATTTTGTTCATTAATTACTCCAGACTCTTTCATTTCCATGTAAGATCATTCCCCTCACGAGTACGCTCACCCACTCCGCCAAATACAGATACGCCTCCATGAGCTTTGGCGATGTTGTTGATCAATTCCATGATAAGGACTGTTTTACCCACTCCACTCCCCCGAATAGTCCTATTTTCCCCCCACGTCGATAAGGAGCTAAAATCAACTACTTGATCCCTGTTTCAAAAATAGATAATTTTGTATCTAATTGTATAAAGGCAGGCGCGCTTATGAATAGGAGATGTTGTGCGAGTATCTACAGGACCTAATTATCAACAGGCTCTCCAAGAACGTTGAAAATTCGTCCGAGAGTAGCCCCACCAACCGGAACACTTAGAGCAGCTCCCGTGTCAATACCTCCATTCCTCTCTTCAGACCATCTGTAGCACTCATAGCTACAGCTCTCACTCGATTATTTCCTAATAATTGCTGTACCTCACAAGTGACATTAATTAGCTCGCCGTCAGTATTTCGGCCCTTAACTACCAAAGCGTTGTAAATATTAGGCATCTTACCCGGGGGAAAGGATACATCTAGCACCGGACCAATGATTTGAGCGACACGCCCCAGGTTTTTTTCTTCAAGTGCGGAAACCCCGAGACCCGAAGGGGTAGGATTTGTTTTCATAATAATGATAAAGTGAAATATGTAGAAATTCTTTGCATTTTGTAAACCGAAGAAAAAATGTCCGATAGCAAGCAGGTTGATCGGTTAATTCAATACAATAATAAATAGGAGTTAGTACTTGATTTCGTTGGTACCATTCAAGCGACTCCAATTCGATTGTTTACTCGTTCAATGAGTTAATTTTCAAGTTTCACAACCTAAAAAATGAGGTAGATGGATAAAAACCATGAGGGAGCGTTTCAGTTCTCTAGCATTATAGACAATCCCACCCATATTTTCTATGGAATTCGAACCTGAACTCTATTTATGATTCATTTTTTTTCACATTGGCCATTATTTCTTATTTCAGCATATATTTTTCCGCCTCTTCTCTACCTTTTTAGGGACGAATTCCGGATAGTTTTACATCTAGGATTTACATATACAACATATAGCACTGTCAAGAGTGAATTTCCTTTTTTTGATAAATTTAGATTAAAAAAAGTACGGGATTCGAAACTTGAAAAACAGGGATTGGGTTGCGCCATACATATGAAAGAGTATACAATAATGATGTTGATGTATTTGGCGAATCAAATACCGTGGTCTAACAACCAACCATTCTGATTAGTTGATAATATTTGTTGAGAGTTTTGTGAAAGATTCCTGTTAAAGGTTTCATTAACGGCTAATTCATGTCGAGTAGACCTTGTCGTTGTGAGAATTCTTAATTCATGCGTTGTAGGGAGGGACTTATGTCACCACAAACAGAGACTAAAGCAGGTGTTGGATTCAAAGCTGGTGTTAAAGATTACAAATTGACTTATTATACTCCTGACTATGAAACCAAGGATACTGATATCTTGGCAGCATTCCGAGTTACTCCTCAACCTGGAGTTCCACCTGAGGAAGCAGGGGCCGCGGTAGCTGCCGAATCTTCTACTGGTACATGGACAACTGTGTGGACCGATGGACTTACCAGCCTTGATCGTTACAAAGGAAGATGCTACGACATCGAGCCCGTTGCTGGAGAAGACAATCAATATATTTGTTATGTAGCTTATCCTTTAGACCTTTTTGAAGAAGGTTCTGTTACTAACATGTTTACTTCCATCGTGGGTAATGTATTTGGGTTCAAAGCGCTTCGTGCTCTACGTCTGGGGATCTGCGAATTCCTGTTGCTTATGTTAAAACTTTCCAAGGACCACCTCACGGTATCCAAGTTGAAAGAGATAAATTGAATAAGTATGGTCGTCCCCTATTGGGATGTACTATTAACCAAAATTGGGGTTATCTGCTAAGAACTACGGTAGGGGTTTATGAATGTCTACGTGGTGGATGATTTTACCAGAATGATGAAAACGTGAACTCACAACCCTTTATGCGTTGGAGAGACCGTTTCTCTTATTTTGCCGAAGCAATTTATAAATCACAGGCCGAAACAGGTGAAATCAAAGGACATTACTTGAATGCTACTGCAGGTACATATGCGAAGAAATGAAAAGGGCTGTATTTGCCAGAGAATTGGGAGTTCCTATTGTAATGCATGACTACTTAACGGGTGGATTCACTGCAAATACTAGCTTGGCTCATTATTGCCGAGATAATGGCTTACTTCTTCTTCACATCCACCGCGCAATGCATGCAGTTATTGATAGACAGAAGAATCATGTATCCACTTCCGTGTACTAGCGAAAGCATTACGTATGTCTGGTGGAGATCATATTCACTCTGGTACCGTAGTAGGTAAACTGGAAGGGGAAAGAGAAATAACCTTGGGCTTTGTTGATTTACTACGTGATGATTATATTGAAAAAGACCGAAGTCGTGGTATTTATTTCACCCAAGATTGGGTATCTCTACCGGGTGTTCTGCCTGTGGCTTCAGGTGGTATTCACGTTTGGCATATGCCTGCTCTGACCGAGATCTTTGGAGATGACTCTGTACTACAGTTCGGTGGAGGAACTTTAGGACACCCTTGGGGTAATGCACCGGGTGCTGTAGCAAATCGAGTAGCCCTAGAAGCGTGTGTACAAGCGCGTAATGAGGGACGTGATCTTGCTCGTCAAGGTAATGACATTATCCGTGAAGCTTGCAAATGGAGCCCTGAGCTAGCAGCTGCTTGTGAAGTATGGAAGGAAATCAAATTCGAATTTGAAGCAATGGATACTTTGTAATCCAGTAATTACCATTCGTTCCTTTAATTGAATTGCAATTAAACTCGGCCCAATCTTTTACTAAAAAAGGATTGAGCCGAATAACGAATAAGGTTCCTATTTCATTTTCCAGGCATATATACATACTGGATTTCGGTATACAAAATATTAAATACAAGATCTAAGACTCAACAATTCAAATCCTTCTGTTGTTGGATCCATAATTAATCCTATGGATCCTTGAGATGGGAGTAGAATATTTTCTATACCCCTTAATCCGGACTATGGTCGAATCGAGCCAATGGTCACAACGCTTTATCCCCGTCCCGTATATTGCCCTTTTCCTTCCGCATTGCAATAGAAACTTATTATTCTCCAAAAAAGAATTCTTCCTAGGAGAGAACAAATCTTTTCGATTAGAATTTGTACACGGCACGGGATAACCCTCGCTTTCTATTCTAATTGAAGAAAGGGTTCCATCATAGAGATTGATAGTGAAGTGATATCCAGATTCCCACAAAAAAGAATCCTTTTTTTCAAGACTCATCCGTGATTAGTTAATTATTCTATTGGATCTATATGCTTATTCCGAGAGGATATATTCAAATTATTATTCATCGAATGACTATTCATCTATTGTATTTACATTCAAATAGGGGGGCAGACAAGCTCTATGGAAAAAAGGTGGTTCCATTCATTCGATGTGTTTAACGAGGAATTAAAACATAGGTCTGGGCTAAGTAAATCAATGGATAGTCTTGGTCCTATTGAAAATACCAGTGGAAGTGAAGATCCCGTTATATATGATAGGGATAAAAATATTGATAGTGGGGACGATAGTGATAATTCCAGTGCTAATAATATGGATACTTTTTTCGATGTCAGGGACATTCGGAGTTTGATCTCTGATGACATCTTTTTAGTTAGGGATCGTAATGGTAACAGTTATTCGATATATTTTAATATTGAAAATTTTATTTTCGAGATTGACAACGATCGCTCTTTTTGAATGAACTAGAAAGTTCCTTTTATAGTTATCTGAATAATGGTTCTCAAGCGACAATCATACTACGATCGTTATGTATGATACTCAATATAGTTGGAATAATCACATTTTTAATTGCATTGATAGTTATCTTCGTTCTGAAATCAGTATTGATAATTACATTTCAGGCGATAGTTACAATTACAGAACACAGTTACATGTATAGTTACATTGTAATGAAAGTGTAAATAGTAGTGACAACGAGAGTTCCAGTATACGATATTAGCACAATAAAGTGATTTCAATATGAGAAGAAGATATAATGATCTCGATATAAATAAAAAATACAGACATTTGTGGGTTCAATGCGAGAGTTGTTATGGGTTAAATTATAAGAAATTTTTAAGTCAAAACTCAATGTTTGTGAACAATGCGGATTCATTTGAAATGAGCAGTTTCAGATAGAATCGAGCTTTCGGTTGATCCGGGCACTTGGGATCCTATGAATGAAGACATGTTTCTATGGACCCATTGAATTTCATTCAGAAGAGGAACCTTATAAAGATCGTATCGATTTCTTATCAAAGAAAAACAGGGTTAACCGAGGCTATTCAAACAGGCATAGGTCAACTAAATGGTATTCCCCATAGCTATTGGGGTTATGGATTTTCAGTTCATGGGGGGCATATGGGATCCGTAGTAGGCGAGAAAATTACCCGTTTGATCGAGCATGCGACTCGTAAAGCTCTACCTTATTATAGTTTGTGCTTCGGGAGGAGCGCGCATGCAAGAAGGAAGTTTGAGCTTGATGCAAATGGCTAAAATATCTTCCGCTTCTATACTTATCAATCAAATAAAAAGTTATTCTATGTATCAACCTTACATCTCCTACAACCGGTGGGGTGACTGCAAGTTTTGGTATGTTGGGAGATATCATTATTGCCGAGCCTAATGCCTACATTGCATTGCGGGTAAAAGAGTAATTGAACAAACATTGAATAAGACAGTACCTGATGGTTCCCAGGCGGCTGGATTTATTCCACAAGGGCTTATTGGACTCAATCGTACCACGTAATCCTTTAAAAAGTGTTCTGGGTGAGTTATTTCAGCTTCACGGTTTCTTTCCCTTAATCAAAATTCAATCAAGTAGAGCATTCAATTCAGTTATTTTATTTGCGGCAAAGAAGTTTTTTAGTTATTGGTAAAAGAAAAAAAGAAGAGTTCGTTTTCATTACGGGCATAAGATCTATTTATATTGTAAAAAGAATCAAAGTTTCGGATACTTACTTTTTCTTTTTTCCTCCAGATATGTATTTTTACCTATAATTGGTGCTATATTACTGATTAGTAATCAGGAAGTTTCGATCAACAGGATAAAAGAATACATTCTTCTTTTGTTTAGCAAAATTTTATGAAGAAAAAGAATTTCATCTTATCCTCTTACGTATTATAGATAGAAAAATTCAAATCTATAAAATAATAGAATAGAAATCGTGCATATTTCAATCTTTCCCGTGAGAACTCATATTGTAGTTCTACATTCCTTGCACTTATTATTCTATACTTATAATAAATAGATATTTATCATAAGATATCTTTATAACAGGTACAAATTTTAAATCGAGGTATCCATTCTATGACAACTTTTGATTTACCCTCTATTTTTGTGCCTTTAGTGGGCCTAGTTTTCCCGGCAAATTGCAATGGCTTCTTTATTTCTTCATGTTCAAAAAATAAGATTGTCTAGATTCCTATGAAGCAGACGCTTTTATATTTAACCATTTGATGAATTATTTCTAATGGTTCACATCATATAGTGCTAGTGATGAGAGTTACTTCGGAACAAAAAAGTAAAGTAAAATTATTTGGGTTATTCTCTCAATTCCAATAAAATGCAACTGGATCTAGTATGAACTGGCGCTCCAGAACGATATGGATAGAACTTAAACGGGGTCTCGAAAAACAAGTAATTTGTCTGGGCCTGTATCCTTCTTTTAGGTTCACTAGGGTTTTATTGGTTGGAACTTCTAGTTATCTGGTAGGAATCTGATATCCTTATTCCCGTCTCAGGAAATCCTCTTTTTTCCACAAGGCATCGTTATGTCTTTCTATGGGATCGCGGGTCTGTTCATTAGCTCCTATTTATGGTGCACAATTTCGTGGAATGTAGGTAGTGGTTATGACCGATTTGATCGAAAAGAAGGAATAGTGTGTATTTTTCGTTGGGGATTTCCTGGAATAAATCGTCGTATCTTCCTTCGATTCCTTATGAGAGTGTCCAGTCGATTAGATCGAAATTAAAAGGGTCTTTTTCCTCGTTCGTGTCCTTATATGGAAATCAGAGGTCGGGAGCCATTCCCTTGACTCGTACTGATGAGAATCTGAGTCCACGAGAAATTGAACAAAAAGCGACGGGAATTGGCCTATTTCTTGCGCGTACCAATTGAAGTTTTGAAATGAACTGCGAAGAATTAATGTTTTGTTAGCATGGGGGGAAGGAACAGAACTAAGGAATCTTCATTTTATATAACTCATGCTTCATAGAAATTTTCGATCGGATAGAGTCGACGAAAGGTGGTTTCCTTTAATTTACATATTTAAAATGCCAAAAGAACAATTCACTACCCTCACATATCTTGCATCTATTTTATTTTTACCCTGGTGGGTTTCTCTCTCATTTAATAAAAATCTGAATCCTGGGTTACAAATTGGTGGAATACTAGGCAACCCGAAATGTTTTTGAATGATATTAAATAAAAGAATCTCTAGAAAAATTAATAGAATTAGAAGAACTTTTCTTTTGGACGAAATTATAAAGGAGTACCCGGAGACACATATACAAAAGATCCGTATAGAAATCCACAAAGAAACGATACAATTGGTCAAGATCAATGTAGTTAATATCGGATATCGGTTCATCTCGGCCGGGACCGATACACTGGTACGGTTTTATAAGGGGATATTATCGTTGAAATATCGGTATAATATCGGTTCTAGATTTAGAGACTATAATTTATATTAAACATTTTCTCAAACATTTTCGGATAAGATATAATAGATAACATCAATTTTGTCAAAAAAACAAAAGAATAACTTTAGTAACTTGGTTCGAGAGCTACATGCACCTCTCTACCACCTGGAAGACATTCTTCGCCAAAATTACCCTTAAACTTTATAGAAAACGACCAATACCGTCTCATACCGGGAAATGTAGGAAAATTTCGTATCGAACCGATACGGCCGATATATCGGGCGAATATCGTATCCCCGAATCCTTCTTATCGTATCGTTCTGAGCCGATATCCGAAATATCCCCGATATATCGGCCGATACGGCCGATATTGACTACATTGGTCAAGATGCACAATGAAGGTCATCATTCATAGCATTTTGCACTTCTCGACAAATATAATCGTTTCGCTATTCTAAGTGGTTATTCTATTCTAGGTAATGAATAACTTCTCGTTCTTAATTCTTGGTGGTGAAATAATTCCTCTATAACTTAAGTGACACAATAAAGCTTTTTCTATTCTTTTAATAACTGATTTATGTATCGGATTCCATTCGCCTCATGGTTGGGAAACTAATGATTGGCTCCATCTCAAAGGATTTTGGATTTATCATAATGATCAAATTATATTTGGTCTTGTTTCCACTTTCCCAGTCATTCTAGATACACTTTTAAATATTGGATTTTCCGTTATTTAAATCGCGTATCTCCGTAACTTGTAGTGATTTATCATTCAATGAATGACTAAAGACTGATTCACCGATATTATCAAATCATAATTTTTTTTACTTTGTTTGTACATACACAAACAAAGCATTCAAAATCTTACTCACCTTTTATATTTATACCCATCCCAGAGACTCTTCATGTATTCCATTCCAGTAAAATTTTCCATACAATAGCAGAATCGTGGATAGGGACTATACTAGTAACCTACCTAATTTATTGTAGAAATTCTCGGGATCAATGATTGGACCATGCAAAAAAGAATATCTTTTCTCGGATAAAGGAGCAGATGGCTCGATCCCGAGAATTTCTACATAAAATCATTAGATTTGATAAAGCGCGGTTCGATTAGAAGAAGTTTATTCTGTAAATTATTTAGGATTCGGCTTACTTTCCCGTTGTGATATACTTCGTTGTGTAGGGTTCTCGTTCAAAATAAATCTTTTTTTGCATGAAGGCTAACCCAGTGGTTGGTCTTACTATAAAACTAATTTTATTACATTAATAAGTATTCCCGCCTTTTCGGACCCATTTCAAGTCAAGTACTAAAGACCGTATTCTAGATTCTTCTTTTAAGACTTCGAGCTTTAATTTCATAACCCGATTATTTTTGGGAGACGGGTTGCAGGTCGGGTAGTACAGACTAAAAAATGGTAAATTGGGGATAGAACCCTAGGATTGTTATATGTAAGGGTTTCTCTCAATTCAAGGCATTGAATAAAATCCATTAAGTCTAGAACACGGAAAAAAATAGAATAGGGCGATGCATTCAGTTTCCGTATCTAATCAATAGAAACATATCCTCTAACTGGATTGGATCTTAATGAAAAATAAACCAATACCCTTCGGTTTTATTATATGAATATTCATAAATATATAACATCCATATAGAATTCTTAATATTCTTAATAGTATCTTAATTTAATCTTACTAAAAATTTTCTATAAATTATAACTAAAAAAATTGTAATTCTTTTTCACTTTTTTTTAGAGAAAATCTGAGATAAGATAAAAACGATAAGTTTGTAATAAGAGCATATATGTCTCTAGCATACGAAATGGAATTGAAAGAAGTGAAAATAGGACTCCACTCGATGAACCTTGAAACAAGAATGACCCACAGCAAAAAACTGGGGAGTTCAATCAAAATTCATTGGTATTTCGACTAAACAGTTATAGCTTAATTCAAATTCCAGATCGAATCGAGGAATACGGTATATTTTTTCCACATTCATAGGAGTTGCATCTATGTTTCTGCTTTACGAATATGACATTTTCTGGGCATTTCTAATAATATCAAGTCTTATTCCTATTTTGGCTTTTTTCATTTCCGGGGTGTTTAGCCCCGACTCGCGAAGGACCGGAGCAACTTTCTAGTTATGAATCAGGCATAGAACCAATGGGCGACGCTTGGTTACAATTCCGAATTCGTTATTATATGTTTGCTTTGGTTTTTGTTGTTTTTTGATGTTGAAACGGTTTTTCTTTACCCATGGGCGATGAGTTTCGATGTATTGGGTGAATCCGTTTTTGTAGTAGCTTTAATTTTCGTGCTTATCCTAATTGTTGGTTTAGTTTATGCATGGCGAAAAGGAGCGTTGGAATGGTCTTAGTTCCTGAATATTCAGACAATAAAGAAGAAAAAATGACATTGAGACAGTTATGAATTCCATTGAGTTTCCGGTACTTGATCAAACAACCCAAAATTCAGTTATTTCAACTACATCAAATGATCTTTAAAATTGGTCAAGACTCTCCAGTTTATGGCCGCTTCTGTATGGTACCGATTGTGCTTTATTGAATTTGCTTCATTAATAAGCTCGCGCTTCGACTTTGATCGTTATGGCTTGGTACCAAGATCGAGTCCTAGGCAAGCGGACTTAATTTTAACAGCCGCACAGTAATAATGAAATGGCTCCCTCTTTAGTAAGATTATATGAGCAAATTCCTGAACCAAAATATGTAATTGCTATGGGAGCCTGCACTATTACAGGAGGGATGTTCAGTACTGATTCTTATAGTACTGTTCGAGGAGTTGATAAGCTAGTTCCTGTGGATATTTATTTTCCAGGTTTCCCTCCTAAACCGGAGGCAGTTATCGATGCTATAACAAAACTTCGTAAGAAGGTATCTCGAGAAATCTACGAAGATAGATTTGGGTCTCAACAAAATAATCGATGTTTACTACCACTCACAAGTTTTATGTTGGACGTAGCACGCATACTGGAAATTATGATAGGATTACTCTATCAATCGCGATCTACTTCAGAGATACCTTATGAAACAGATCCTGTTCGGATCAAGCAAACTGCACTATGGTAAGAGCAAACGCTAAATAATACAACCGTAGATAAAATTTAGACTTGGAAGATTGGCAGGGGCCGCCCGGACGCGTTCCCCCTCAGGAACAAATTATGACATAGACTCTCCCTCAGTGGGGAGATCTTAGGCGAGCGCCCTTCCAAAGTGCAATGGAAGTCACTAACCTAGGCCATGACCCTTCATGATCAGTCATAGACCCCGTCCAGGTAAGTATGATCCTTACGGAAAATGGATAGTTTTTTTTTTTTTAATATGTTGGTCTATAAGAACAAAGATCTTACTTGGACCTTGGTGGAGTGTTACCAAGAGCTTTTATTGGTGAATTTGGAACCACCGTTTCTAGAAGCAATGGTGAATTTGGACATTTTCAGATTGGAATACAGGTTCACATTGAAGGCCAAACCCGTGGCAAGAACACCAAATTCAAGAGCTAACTGCTCTGAGATTTGCGAAACTGGTCAAAGGGTCCAGGTTAGGGAACATAATTTTTATCTTAGTTTTGGTTGGGGTGTGCCAGGCCTATGCAGTAGTGCAACACAAAGGCGACGCGTGAGAACCCTAGCAGCAAGCTGCTGTGATGGGAACCCCCTTGAAAAAAATTAATTTAATATCGTGTGAGCCAATGGCTCACATATCAGATATTAAACTGATAAGAACAGATACTACACTTGATCTTAGCCAAAAGGCCGAGAAAGGTATGCTTGTTCAATTCTTAAGCTTCTTGCTTTATACAGTCTCGTTTCCGTTCTTCTGCTTTAACTAGTCTAGGTGGGACTAAAGTATTAGCTTACTCCGGCATAGGTATACGAGTCATGGGCAGGATACGAGTGTCTGAAAAGACTTCGATAACAATGTGCCAAACTCTGATGTAGTAGTAACTAACACCCAATCTGGAGTCACTTATATCTGAAAAGGCAAGACATTTTCAGATGGAGACAATTTCCTACCTTCCCGACTATGGGGTTGACGACGGTACTATAGTAGTGAAGACGAACGCAACATTTCCGCCACTTCTAAGGGACTTGGCAATGATAAGGGTGAAGATAACCGGTTAACCACGATATTCAAGATGATCGTTCACTACCTAGCTCAAGCTGTTGGTTTAGCAGATTTTGTTGGGATTTTCAAAAAGGTACAGTTGTTGACGAAGCTAATGTTCGTTAACTTGAAGTTGTCCAATAATTTTTCATCATCCAGTTGTTTGCTTTTGTGGAAAAGAAGTATGCAGAATGCAGTGATGGAACTAGACTTTCCGTTTGATGATTCGAAGGCTGTGTTTGTCGATGCATTATACTTCGGTTTGTCTGCAATGGCAAGGAGGTGATACAATTTTTAAAGCGAAGTTTTGGACTTTATACCGAGGTAAGGTAATGCTGGTATTTCAACAATGGATGATGTTGATTGGTTGAATCATTCAAGGCGATAGATATGCAACAGCGTGTTGTAGTGGTGTTGGCTAGGAAAAAGTATACCGAGTAACCAATTCTACCTATAACTTAATGGTTTACATAATACCTTTATCATGTTAATAGGAGTATTAACTTTAATTGGGATGAGTAACTAACTGTAAAACATAAGCCGAGCTTCTAATCTCAAAATATTTGATAGCTTTCCCATACCTTGTTCTTCAATCCAATAGGCCTTTGGCTAACCTATCGAAAAATCGATTTTAGAATTAAAACTTAATGAAGATTAAATTTATATTTTATTTCCAATATGAAACAAATTTTGTAAAATATGTTTTTATCTCAAAATTATTCAAATATTCAATATATATGCTTTATATGAGAGCTTTTAGTAATCCACATATAGATGAAAATCGCGTAGTACATATCATTGATATATATATATATTTTTTAAATCATACAGATATGCAAAACCTAATTAAGATCACTACTTGCAGGTAGTGTGTCTTAACATAACCAAGAGTATAACTTTTCTCGCAGATCACGAGGAGTATGCATACAGTTTGTCCCGTGATTCAATATTTTTTATGACCTAAGACGTATTTGGCTATCCAAAATTGTTTTTTCGTGACCCTAGCTAAGTCGTTCATGACTCAAGCTTGACGTGTCTTTTAAAACATGGTGTCTCAGTTAGGAAGTTAGGAGCAAAGATGATTGTGGGAAAGGTGAGGCCGTAATTTTAATAATGAGTCCTACTGGAGAGTACCTTGATGGATCATGGAGATATCATTTGGTAAAGATCAAACCAGATATCATTTGGCCTAAAAAGAAATTAACAACTAGAAATACGTGTGAGGTAGCATATTGTGATGCCCCGACTACTAGATGCGCAAAAGTTTCTCACTTCCCAAAGATATCCCACCTACTAATTAGGATATACACTTTTTTTCTGACGCCTAAAGTTTCGTATAGGCCACCCGAATAACTCTTGAGGAAGGTTAAGACTATAAACCTTCTATATGTAACCAGTAAAAATATTTATTGTGGGATTGATTCAACCTCCATATAATGCGGGATGAGAAATTCTCAAAGGAATTTATCGACTTTGGATGCATAAAGATGGAAAGAGAATAGAAGACCATGAGGGAAGCGTTATAAACTCATAAATGAGACTCTCATGACTGAAATCAGTTTTTTGTCCAGACGTTTTTTTTTTGTGGGAAGTATAAAAGAAGTGGAAATAGAATGTTAACAACTTTCGACACGATGTTGAATCTACCCATATCCGTACATCGGCTTCTTGTCTGGAAAACGTGGAATAAAGCACTACCGAGTCATCTCACGATCTAGAATCGGCAAATCCCTGGGGCGTAAAGAGAAAAACGGGGAATGAAGCATTATCAAGATGATCCTGAATTGTTTTCGCAAACCCGAGGCGTAAAATTAAAAGGGATATTTAAGTCATTTTAGTACTTGGACATCTCTACACTATAAACACAAAATAAAATTTGTCTAAAGAACAAAATTAGAAGAATCGAGAAAGATAGTGACTGATAGAGGGGGTGGGGTTTTTTTAAAAAAAATTAGAATAATCGAGAACAAAATTAGAACAAAATTAAAATTTGTCTAAACACAAAATAATCTCCTACTACTAAAAATATTCTCTCGCATTTTTAGGATGATTTTCTCTCATCTTTATGATGATTTTTTTTATCATCAGAGGACGATTATCTTTTTCATTCTAAATCCTTCAGTTAATTCATCTTTTTTTTCTTGGTGTGTTTGTTTCGACAGACCAAATCCCCCAAACAACTCATGGAAATATACAGGGATGCAAACACTAATAGAGTTAGGAAACATTCATTATCTATGAAACAACGAATTGAGTTCTGCTCCCGAAAAAACGAGGAGTTGGGGGCTTCGTAACTCGTCCAAGTACAAAAAGGAGACCTCAACCTTCTTGCATAAAGTCAGCATCGGTAGAATTGGAATGGTGAGCAATAGAGTTGGGGTATATTGAGATCTATAAAAAGATATTTTGTACAAAAAGAAAAGAAATATCACAAACCTTTTGATCCTGGATAGGAAAACAGGAAAAATTTGTGTGTAATTCATCCACAAAGAAGAAAGGACGGTTTTTTTTATCCGAGATCAAAAAAATACCGATTGTGCCCACTGAAATGAATTTTTTCCGCTTCATGCTCACCCACGGGGGTTTCTCGGAGCATGTGATAATTATTCTATTTCGATGGGCCAAACGACCGTCCGACTACAACTAACAAACAAGATTGAGGAAATGAAAACTATACAAATTTCTAGGGCTATAAGGACTCGAACCATAGACCTTCTCGGTAAAACAGATCCAACTTTTTATTATCGAAATGATTCGAACTGTTCCAAAGACCCAATATGCCTTTTTTTGCATTAGGCTCTTTCATCAACTGATATAAATATCAGATAGTCCGCCATACTTTTTCTCAACAAAAAGATAACGAGATGGCTCCACGGTGCTCTGATTCATTATTTAGATTATGATCCAGGAGCAATACCAAAGTGTTTCAAAGAAGAGTTACCTTGACGTAGGTCTGCCTCTGGCCTAGATTAACCTAAGTTAAATGGAGTCTCTATCGCTCTGCTCAAAGAGTCAAATATGAAACTTCATACACCTTAAAGTTCATAGTACGAAAAGATATTTTTTTGAGGTCCTTATACTCATTATGCCTAGCATTGAATGGGCTGTGTATTCACCTTATCAATTATCGAATCAATGATGGGTTCTTTTTGGAGCCTAAATTGGCACCCAAAGCGGACCGAACCAAATATTTGTCAGGCTATTGTTCCCTTGAATATATAGAGTAAGACACCGATTTATCAATAAGATCTTATAAGATCAATTTTGTTGATTGCATGATGGACTCCCCTGAAAAACATTGGCGCGCGTGTAAACGAGTTGCTCTACCAACTGAGCTATAGCCCTTGTGATAGATAGTTTATCATGGAAATAATTTCTTGTCAAGATGAATCTTCTATGATCCAACATGATAGCTTCTGATCTGTTTCCTGCCAAGAATTGGTATTGCTTAGAAATAAGATTGCATCTATAATTCATCGATATGACAAGCCCCTTTCTTTCTCTTTGTGATGATAAATGACCTACTTAACCCAGTGGTTAGAGTATTGCTTTCATACGGCGGGAGTCATTGGTTCAAATCCAATAGTAGGTAGAACTTATTAGATACCGGAGTAATTAGTATCTAATAAGTTTTTCTACCCACCCTCCCTTTTATTTTAGTTGCATAAGAAATGCCATTACAGTTGATTCGACTCAATCCGCAGAACCAAAATATGGTGTATAAACAGAATTTCCTTTTTTATTGGGGCGCACCTATTTTTTATGAAATTTCATTCATAGCCTCTACTCGCGTCCTAGCTCGTCTGACGGCTAAATTCGCTTCAATTGTTTGTCTCTTGCCCTCAGCCCGACTTAAGTTAGCTTCAGCTATTTCAAGAGCTTTCTGAGCTTCTTGTGGATCAATGTCACTACCCTTCTCCGCATCATTTACTAAGATGGTAATCTCATTATTGCCTACTCTAGCAAAACCACCCATCAGAGCGATTTTTAACCATTGGTCATTAAGGCGTAGTCTCAAAATACCTATATCTACAGCTGTGGCAATAGGGGCGTGATTTGGTAATACACCGATTTGGCCACTATTAGTAGATAAAACAATTTCTTTCACTTCTGAATCCCAAACAATTTGATTCGGGGTTAGTACACAAAGATTTAAGGTCATTTCTTCAATTTGCTCTCCACTTCTATGTTCACAGCCTTCGCGGTAGCTTCGTCGATGTTACCTACCAAATAAAAGGCCTGCTCAGGAAGACCATCTAATTCTCCGGAAAGGATCAATTGAAACCCCCTAATGGTTTCTGCTAGACCAACATATTTCCCTGGAGAGCCCGTAAATACTTCTGCTACGAAGAAGGGTTGTGATAAGAAACGCTCAATTTTTCGTGCTCTTGCTACGGTTAAACGATCCTCTTCAGATAATTCGTCCAACCCAAGGATAGCTATAATATCCTGAAGTTCTTTGTAACGTTGTGAAGTTTGCTTAACTCTTTGCGCAATTTCATAATGTTCTTCACCAACGATGCGAGGTTGGAGCATAGTTGACGTACTATCAAGAGGATCTACTGCTGGATAGATACCTTTTGAAGCTAGTCCTCTTGATAATACGGTAGTAGCATCTAAATGTGCAAATGTTGTGGCAGGGGCAGGGTCGGTCAAATCGTCCGCAGGTACATAAACTGCTTGAATAGAAGTTATAGACCCCTCTTTGGTAGAAGTAATTCTTTCTTGCAAAGTACCCATTTCTGTACTAAGGGTAGGTTGATAACCCACAGCAGAAGGCATTCTGCCTAATAAAGCAGATACTTCGGATCCTGCTTGGACAAATCGGAAAATATTGTCGATAAATAGAAGGACATCTTGTTCATTAACATCTCGAAATATTCTGCCATGGTTACGGTAGTCAAACCAACTCTCATACGAGCTCCCGGCGGTTCATTCATCTGACCATGACTAGAGCTACTTTTATTCTGCAGATTTTGTTCATTTACTCCAGGCTCTTTCATTTCCATGTAAAGATCATTCCCCTCACGATACGCTCACCCCTCATCCAAATACAGATACGCTCATGAGCTTTGGCGATGTTGTTGATCAATTCCATGATAAGGACTGTTTACCCACTCCAGCTCCCCCGAATAGTCCTATTTTCCCCCCACGTCGATAAGGAGCTAAAATCAACTACTTTGATCCCTGTTTCAAAAATAGATAATTTTGTATCTAATTGTATAAAGGCAGGCGCGGATCTATGAATAGGAGATGTTGTGCGAGTATCTACAGGACCTAAATTATCAACAGGCTCTCCAAGAACGTTGAAAATTCGTCCGAGAGTAGCCCCACCAACCGGAACACTTAGAGCAGCTCCCGTGTCAATAACCTCCATTCCTCTCTTCAGACCATCTGTAGCACTCATAGCTACAGCTCTCACTCGATTATTTCCTAATAATTGCTGTACCTCACAAGTGACATTAATTAGCTCGCCGTCAGTATTTCGGCCCTTAACTACCAAAGCGTTGTAAATATTAGGCATCTTACCCGGGGGAAAGGATACATCTAGCACCGGACCAATGATTTGAGCGACACGCCCCAGGTTTTTTCTTCAAGTGCGGAAACCCCGAGACCCGAAGGGGTAGGATTTGTTTTCATAATAATGATAAAGTGAAATATGTAGAAATTCTTTGCATTTTGTAAACCGAAAAAAAATGTCCGATAGCAAGCAGGTTGATCGGTTAATTCAATACAATAATAAATAGGAGTTAGTACTTGATTTCGTTGGTACCATTCAAGCGACTCCAATTCGATTGTTTACTCGTTCAATGAGTTAATTTTCAAGTTTCACAACCTAAAAAATGAGGTAGATGGATAAAAACCATGAGGGAGCGTTTCAGTTCTCTAGCATTATAGACAATCCCACCCATATTTTCTATGGAATTCGAACCTGAACTCTATTTATGATTCATTTTTTTTCACATTGGCCATTATTTCTTATTTCAGCATATATTTTTCCGCCTCTTCTCTACCTTTTTAGGGACGAATTCCGGATAGTTTTACATCTAGGATTTACATATACAACATATAGCACTGTCAAGAGTGAATTTCCTTTTTTTGATAAATTTAGATTAAAAAAAGTACGGGATTCGAAACTTGAAAAACAGGGATTGGGTTGCGCCATACATATGAAAGAGTATACAATAATGATGTTGATGTATTTGGCGAATCAAATACCGTGGTCTAACAACCAACCATTCTGATTAGTTGATAATATTTGTTGAGAGTTTTGTGAAAGATTCCTGTTAAAGGTTTCATTAACGGCTAATTCATGTCGAGTAGACCTTGTCGTTGTGAGAATTCTTAATTCATGCGTTGTAGGGAGGGACTTATGTCACCACAAACAGAGACTAAAGCAGGTGTTGGATTCAAAGCTGGTGTTAAAGATTACAAATTGACTTATTATACTCCTGACTATGAAACCAAGGATACTGATATCTTGGCAGCATTCCGAGTTACTCCTCAACCTGGAGTTCCACCTGAGGAAGCAGGGGCCGCGGTAGCTGCCGAATCTTCTACTGGTACATGGACAACTGTGTGGACCGATGGACTTACCAGCCTTGATCGTTACAAAGGAAGATGCTACGACATCGAGCCCGTTGCTGGAGAAGACAATCAATATATTTGTTATGTAGCTTATCCTTTAGACCTTTTTGAAGAAGGTTCTGTTACTAACATGTTTACTTCCATCGTGGGTAATGTATTTGGGTTCAAAGCGCTTCGTGCTCTACGTCTGGAGGATCTGCGAATTCCTGTTGCTTATGTTAAAACTTTCCAAGGACCACCTCACGGTATCCAAGTTGAAAGAGATAAATTGAATAAGTATGGTCGTCCCCTATTGGGATGTACTATTAAACCAAAATTGGGGTTATCTGCTAAGAACTACGGTAGGGCGGTTTATGAATGTCTACGTGGTGGACTTGATTTTACCAAGGATGATGAAACGTGAACTCACAACCCTTTATGCGTTGGAGAGACCGTTTCTTATTTTGTGCCGAAGCAATTTATAAATCACAGGCCGAAACAGGTGAAATCAAAGGACATTACTTGAATGCTACTGCAGGTACATGCGAAGAAATGATGAAAAGGGCTGTATTTGCCAGAGAATTGGGAGTTCCTATTGTAATGCATGACTACTTAACGGGTGGATTCACTGCAAATACTAGCTTGGCTCATTATTGCCGAGATAATGGCTTACTTCTTCACATCCATCCACCGCGCAATTGATAGACAGAAGAATCATGGTATCCACTTCCGTGTACTAGCGAAAGCATTACGTACTGGTGGAGATCATATTCACTCTGGTACCGTAGTAGGTAAACTGGAAGGGGAAAGAGAAATAACCTTGGGCTTTGTTGATTTACTACGTGATGATTATATTGAAAAAGACCGAAGTCGTGGTATTTATTTCACCCAAGATTGGGTATCTCTACCGGGTGTTCTGCCTGTGGCTTCAGGTGGTATTCACGTTTGGCATATGCCTGCTCTGACCGAGATCTTTGGAGATGACTCTGTACTACAGTTCGGTGGAGGAACTTTAGGACACCCTTGGGGTAATGCACCGGGTGCTGTAGCAAATCGAGTAGCCCTAGAAGCGTGTGTACAAGCGCGTAATGAGGGACGTGATCTTGCTCGTCAAGGTAATGACATTATCCGTGAAGCTTGCAAATGGAGCCCTGAGCTAGCAGCTGCTTGTGAAGTATGGAAGGAAATCAAATTCGAATTTGAAGCAATGGATACTTTGTAATCCAGTAATTACCATTCGTTCCTTTAATTGAATTGCAATTAAACTCGGCCCAATCTTTTACTAAAAAAGGATTGAGCCGAATAACGAATAAGGTTCCTATTTCATTTTCCAGGCATATATACATACTGGATTTCGGTATACAAAATATTAAATACAAGATCTAAGACTCAACAATTCAAATCCTTCTGTTGTTGGATCCATAATTAATCCTATGGATCCTTGAGATGGGATTAGTAGAATATTTTCTATACCCCTTAATCCGGACTATGGTCGAATCGAGCCAATGGTCACAACGCTTTATCCCCGTCCCGTATATTGCCCTTTTCCTTCCGCATTGCAATAGAAACTTATTATTCTCCAAAAAAGAATTCTTCCTAGGAGAGAACAAATCTTTTCGATTAGAATTTGTACACGGCACGGGATAACCCTCGCTTTCTATTCTAATTGAAGAAAGGGTTCCATCATATAGATTGATAGTGAAGTGATATCCAGATTCCCACAAAAAAAGAATCCTTTTTTTCAAGACTCATCCGTGATTAGTTAATTATTCTATTGGATCTATATGCTTATTCCGAGAGGATATATTCAAATTATTATTCATCGAATGACTATTCATCTATTGTATTTACATTCAAATAGGGGGGCAGACAAGCTCTATGGAAAAAAGGTGGTTCCATTCGATGTTGTTTAACGAGGAATTAAAACATAGGTCTGGGCTAAGTAAATCAATGGATAGTCTTGGTCCTATTGAAAATACCAGTGGAAGTGAAGATCCCGTTATATATGATAGGGATAAAAATATTGATAGTGGGGACGATAGTGATAATTCCAGTGCTAATAATATGGATACTTTTTTCGATGTCAGGGACATTCGGAGTTTGATCTCTGATGACATCTTTTTAGTTAGGGATCGTAATGGTAACAGTTATTCGATATATTTTAATATTGAAAATTTTATTTTCGAGATTGACAACGATCGCTCTTTTATGAATGAACTAGAAAGTTCCTTTTATAGTTATCTGAATAATGGTTCTCAAAGCGACAATCACTACTACGATCGTTATATGTATGATACTCAATATAGTTGGAATAATCACATTTTTAATTGCATTGATAGTTATCTTCGTTCTGAAATCAGTATTGATAATTACATTTCAGGCGATAGTTACAATTACAGCGACAGTTACATGTATAGTTACATTTGTAATGAAAGTGTAAATAGTAGTGACAACGAGAGTTCCAGTATACGAATTAGCACAAATAGAAGTGATTTCAATATGAGAAGAAGATATAATGATCTCGATATAAATAAAAAATACATTTGTGGGTTCAATGCGAGAGTTGTTATGGGTTAAATTATAAGAAATTTTTTAAGTCAAAACTCAATGTTTGTGAACAATGCGGATATCATTTGAAAATGAGCAGTTCAGATAGAATCGAGCTTTCGGTTGATCCGGGCACTTGGGATCCTATGAATGAAGACATGGTTTCTATGGACCCCATTGAATTTCATTCAGAAGAGGAACCTTATAAAGATCGTATCGATTCTTATCAAAGAAAAACAGGGTTAACCGAGGCTATTCAAACAGGCATAGGTCAACTAAATGGTATTCCCATAGCTATTGGGGTTATGGATTTTCAGTTCATGGGGGGCAGTATGGGATCCGTAGTAGGCGAGAAAATTACCCGTTTGATCGAGCATGCGACTCGTAAAGCTCTACCTCTTATTATAGTTTGTGCTTCGGGAGGAGCGCGCATGCAAGAAGGAAGTTTGAGCTTGATGCAAATGGCTAAAATATCTTCCGCTTCATATAATTATCAATCAAATAAAAAGTTATTCTATGTATCAATCCTTACATCTCCTACAACCGGTGGGGTGACTGCAAGTTTTGGTATGTTGGGAGATATCATTATTGCCGAGCCTAATGCCTACATTGCATTTGCGGGTAAAAGAGTAATTGAACAAACATTGAATAAGACAGTACCTGATGGTTCCCAGGCGGCTGAGTATTTATTCCACAAGGGCTTATTGGACTCAATCGTACCACGTAATCCTTTAAAAAGTGTTCTGGGTGAGTTATTTCAGCTTCACGGTTTCTTTCCCTTAAATCAAAATTCAATCAAGTAGAGCATTCAATTCAGTTATTTTATTTGCGGCAAAGAAGTTTTTTAGTTATTGGTAAAGAAAAAAAAAGAGTTCGTTTTCATTACGGGCATAAGATCTATTTATATTGTAAAAAGAATCAGAAGTTTCGGATACTTACTTTTTTTTTTTCCTCCAGATATGTATTTTATACCTATAATTGGTGCTATATTACTGATTAGTAATCAGGAAGTTTCGATCAACAGGATAAAAGAATACATTCTTCTTTTGTTTTAGCAAAATTTTATGAAGAAAAAGAATTTCATCTTATCCTCTTACGTATTATAGATATAGAAAAATTCAAATCTATAAAATAATAGAATAGAAATCGTGCATATTTCAATATTTCCCGTGAGAACTCATATTTAGTTCTACATTCCTTGCACTTATTATTCTATACTTATAATAAATAGATATATTTATCATAAGATATCTTTATAACAGGTACAAATTTTAAATCGAGGTATCCATTCTATGACAACTTTTGATTTACCCTCTATTTTTGTGCCTTTAGTGGGCCTAGTTTTCCCGGCAATTGCAATGGCTTCTTTATTTCTTCATGTTCAAAAAAATAAGATTGTCTAGATTCCTATGAAGCAGACGCTTTTATATTTAACCAATTTGATGAATTATTTCTAATGGTTCACATCATAATAGTGCTAGTTGATGAGAGTTACTTCGGGAACAAAAAAGTAAAGTAAAATTCATTTGGGTTATTCTCTCAATTCCAATAAAATGCAACTGGATCTAGTATGAACTGGCGCTCAGAACGTATATGGATAGAACTTATAACGGGGTCTCGAAAAACAAGTAATTTCTGCTGGGCCTGTATCCTTCTTTTAGGTTCACTAGGGTTCTTATTGGTTGGAACTTCTAGTTATCTTGGTAGGAATCTGATATCCTTATTCCCGTCTCAGGAAATCCTCTTTTTTCCACAAGGCATCGTTATGTCTTTCTATGGGATCGCGGGTCTGTTCATTAGCTCCTATTTATGGTGCACAATTTCGTGGAATGTAGGTAGTGGTTATGACCGATTTGATCGAAAAGAAGGAATAGTGTGTATTTTTCGTTGGGGATTTCCTGGAATAAATCGTCGTATCTTCCTTCGATTCCTTATGAGAGATGTCCAGTCGATTAGAATCGAAATTAAAGAGGGTCTTTTTCCTCGTCGTGTCCTTTATATGGAAATCAGAGGTCAGGGAGCCATTCCCTTGACTCGTACTGATGAGAATCTGACTCCACGAGAAATTGAACAAAAAGCGGCGGAATTGGCCTATTTCTTGCGCGTACCAATTGAAGTATTTTGAAATGAACTGCGAAGAATTAATGTTTTGTTAGCATGGGGGGAAGGAACAGAACTAAGGAATCTTCATTTTATAGAACTCATGCTTCATAGAAATTTTCGATCGGATAGAGTCGACGAAAGAGGTGGTTTCCTTAGTAATTTACATATTTAAAATGCCACAAAAGAAAACATTCACTACCCTCACATATCTTGCATCTATTTTATTTTTACCCTGGTGGGTTTCTCTCTCATTTAATAAAAATCTGGAATCCTGGGTTACAAATTGGTGGAATACTAGGCAACCCGAAATGTTTTTGAATGATATTAAAGAAAAAATCTTCTAGAAAAATTCATAGAATTAGAAGAACTTTTCTTTTTGGACGAAATTATAAAGGAGTACCCGGAGACACATATACAAAAGCTCCGTATAGAAATCCACAAAGAAACGATACAATTGGTCAAGATGCACAATGAAGGTCATATTCATAGCATTTTGCACTTCTCGACAAATATAATCTGTTTCGCTATTCTAAGTGGTTATTCTATTCTAGGTAATGAAGAACTTCTCGTTCTTAATTCTTGGGTGAAAGAATTCCTCTATAACTTAAGTGACACAATAAAAGCTTTTTCTATTCTTTTATTAACTGATTTATGTATCGGATTCCATTCGCCTCATGGTTGGGAACTAATGATTGGCTCTATCTCCAAGGATTTTGGATTTTATCATAATGATCAAATTATATCTGGTCTTGTTTCCACTTTCCCAGTCATTCTAGATACACTTTTAAAATATTGGATTTTCCGTTATTTAAATCGCGTATCTCCGTCACTTGTAGTGATTTATCATTCAATGAATGACTAAAGACTGATTCACCGATATTAATCAAATCATAATTTTTTTACTTTGTTTGTACAACACAAACAAGCATTCAAAATCTTACTCACCTTTTATATTTATACCCATCCCAGAGACTCTTCCTGTATTCCATTCCAGTAAAATTATTCCATTACAATAGCAGAATCGTGGATAGGGAACTATACTAGTAACCTACCTAATTTATTGTAGAAATTCTCGGGATCAATGATTGGACCATGCAAAAAAAAATATCTTTTCTCGGATAAAGGAGCAGATGGCTCGATCCCGAGAATTTCTACAATAAATATCATTAGATTTGATAAAGCGCGATTCGATTAGAAGAAGTTTATTCTGTAAATTATTTAGGATTCGGCTTACTTTCCCATTGTGATATACTTCGTTGTGTAGGGTTCTCGTTCAAAATAAATCTTTTTTTGCATGAAGGCTAACCCAGTGGTTGGTCTTACTTTAAAACTAATTTTTATTACATTAATAAGTATTCCCGCCTTTTCGGACCCATTTCAAGTCAAGTACTAAAGACCGATATTCTAGATTCTTCTTTTAAGACTTCGAGCTTTAATTTCATAACCCGATTCTTTTTTGGGGAGACGGGTTGCACGTCGAGGTAGTACAGACTAAAAAATGGTAAATTGGGGATAGAACCCTAGGATTGTTATATGTAAGGGTTTCTCTCAATTCAAGGCATTGAATAAAATCCATTAAGTCTAGAACAAGGAAAAAATAGAATAGGGCGATGCATTCAGTTTCCGTATCTAATCAATAGAAACAAGAATCCTCTAACTGGATTGGATCTTAATGAAAAAAATAAACCAATACCCTTCGGCTTTATTATATGAATATTCATAAAATATATAACATCCATATAGAATTCTTAATATTCTTAATAGTATCTTAATTTAATCTTAATAAAAATTTTCTATAAATTATAACTAAAAAAATATGTAATTCTTTTTTCTCTTTTTTTTAGAGAAAATCCGAGACAAGATAAAAACGATAAGTTTGTAATAAGAGCATAATATGTCTCTAGCATATCGAAATGGAATTGAAAGAAGTGAAAATAGGACTCCACTCGATGAACCTTGAAACAAGAATGACCCACAGCAAAAAAAACTGGGGAGTTCAATCAAAATTCATTGGTATTTCGACTAGACAGTTATAGCTTAATTCAAATTCCAGATCGAATCGAGGAATACGGTATATATTTTTTCCACATTCATAGGAGTGCATCTACGTTTCTGCTTTACGAATATGACATTTTCTGGGCATTTCTAATAATATCAAGTCTTATTCCTATTTTGGCTTTTTTCATTTCGGGGGTTTTAGCCCCGACTCTCGAAGGACCAGAGAAACTTTCTAGTTATGAATCAGGCATAGAACCAATGGGCGACGCTTGTTTACAATTCCGAATTCGTTATTATATGTTTGCTTTGGTTTTTGTTGTTTTTGATGTTGAAACGGTTTTTCTTTACCCATGGGCGATGAGTTTAGATGTATTGGGTGTATCCGTTTTTACAGAAGCTTTAATTTTCGTGGTTATCCTAATTGTTGGTTTAGTTTATGCATGGCGAAAAGGAGCGTTGGAATGGTCTTAGCTCCTGAATATTCAGACAATAAAGAAGAAAAAAATGACATTGAGACAGTTATGAATTCCATTGAGTTTCCGGTACTTGATCAAACAACCCAAAATTTAGTTATTTCAACTACATCAAATGATATTTCAAATTGGTCAAGACTCTCCAGTTTATGGACGCTTCTGTATGGTACCGATTGTTGCTTTATTGAATTTGCTTCATTAATAAGCTCGCGCTTCGACTTTGATCATTATGGCTTGGTACCAAGATCGAGTCCTAGGCAAGCGGACTTAATTTTAACAGCCGGCATTGCTATGGGAGCCTGCACTATTACATGAGGGATGTTCAGTACTGATTCTTATAGTACTATTCGAGGAGTTGATAAGCTAATTCTTGTGGATGTTTATTTGCCAGGTTTCCCTCCTAAACCGGAGGAAGTTATCGATGCTATAACAAAACTTCGTAAGAAGGTATCTCGAGAAATCTACCAAGATAGATTTGGGTCTCAACAAAATAATCGATGTTTTACTACAACTCACAAGTATTATGTTGGACGTAGCACGCATACTGGAAATTATGATCAAGGATTACTCTATCAATCACGATCTACTTCAGAGATACCTTATGAAACATTTTTAAAATACCAAAGTTCAGTATCTTCCCATGAATTAGTGAATTAGGGATACTGCTTTTCTTTTGTGCAGAAGAATAGCAAATGCCCTTCACTTCAATTTCCAAAATTTCGTCGTAAACGTGAACTACTTATACAAATGAAAATCCGGGAGAGATTAAAAAAATGCAGGGTCGTTTGTCTGCTTGGCTAGTCAAGCATGGGTTAGTTCATAGATTTTTAGGCTTCAATTACCAAGGATTCGAAACTTTACAAATAAAGCCCGAGGATTGGCATTCCATTGCTGTCATGTCATATGTATATGGTTACAATTATCTACGCTCTCAGTGTGCCTATGATGTAGCACCAGGCGGACTCTTAGCTAGTGTGTATCATCTTACGAGAATAGAGTATGGTGTAGATCAGCCAGAGGAGGTATGCATAAAAGTATTTGCCCCAAGGATAAATCCTAGAATTCCATCTGTTTTTTGGATTTGGAAAAGTGCGGATTTCCAAGAACGGGAATCTTATGATATGTTGGGAATCTCTTAAAACAGATGACAGAAGGATACTGAACTTTGGTACCTGCTCTTCTTGGTACCTCTGGTGATACGACATAAATCACCAGAGGTACCAAGAAGAGCAGGTTTGAGATCGAAATTTCCTTCTGCGACATCGATCTTTAAAACCGCCAAATCATACGTGGGATCAAAACCAACAAGTTTGCCTTCCTTGGAGAACTTTTCCCTGTGTGCATTTTCAAGAAATACCTTGCAACGCTGAAGTCCAGTCGTATCAGTTGCCAACTTAGCTATGACATGATAATTGGTCACTTTGTGTCCACTTTTATCCCATATGAAACCAGAACCAGTCCCTTCGACTTTCGCAGTTTCCTCTTCTTCTTTCGTAAGAACTTCTTCATTATTGTGCTTCTGCCTGACAGGTCTTAGCTAATTCAAGGTCCTTAATAAAACCACCGAAGCAGAAGCCTCTTCGAATACCTGAACGACTCGTTCTCTTGGCACTGAGGTGTTTCTTCTTCTACTCGAGCATTTGCCAACTGAAAAGACGCCAAATGTAGAAAAGAGATTAAAATTGAGAGGAAGTAGCTAATATTGAAGAATTCCGCCTTGTGAGGAACATCTCTGTGAGTGTTCACAGAAGAAGAAAAGAAATGTTTGCTGAGATTATTATTGCGGATTTAGAGATCAAGTGATGATGAATGGAACCCAACACCACCACATCGGTCTATTAGAGTAAACACCACCTCCACTAGTCTTATTGACTGTAAAATTTCTTGGATGTGGCCTTTTCATATCTTATCTTCAAGCCACATGCATGAGTCAATTGTGTGGCCATATTTAAAGTGCTATTGAGTCCCCCTCCTATCTTAAGTGCCTTTAACAACACAAGGGCTGATGATCACCTGCTATCCAAACGAATTCACCTTATTAGAATAGTAGCCTTCAATTTGATTTTGGGCAGCCATGTTTTAACAGAAGGGATTGTTTACAGGCCATAACGGAAAATTATCAAAAATAAAATAAAATTGGGGAACTACAGTCGGAAGTTTTTTTTTTTTTTTTCTTGCGAAGAAAATTGATGATTAAGATAATGCAATTCCATATTTTTCAGAGAAACTTATTGTCCAACACATTCTGACGAGATCATCAAGTGTTGCAGATCAAGCTCAAATAACAGATCCTGTTCGGATCAAGCAAACTGCACTATGGTAAGAGCAAACGCTAAATAATACAACCGTAGATAAAATTTAGACTTGGAAGATTGGCAGGGGCCGCGCGGACGCGTTCCCCCTCAGGAACAAATTATGACGTGGACTCTCCCTCAGTGGGGAGATCTTAGGCGAGCGCCCTTCCAAAGTGCAATGGAAGTCACTAACCTAGGCCATGACCCTTCATGATCAGTCATAGACCCCGTCCAGGTAAGTATGATTCCTAGTAGCATTACAAGCTTGTCTTATAGGCTTCTTTTCCTCATCTTTTCTATGTTCTAATTAATGTGGGATTATTATTATCTTCATTCTGCAATAACTCCAAGCGTTGGGAGAGGTTGGGCTATGTATATTGTAGACCTATAATCTTCTTGCAAAACAGTGCGCCTTTGGTGGGCTATAAGAACAAAGATCTTACTTGGACCTTGGTGGAGTGTTACCAAGAGCTTTTATTGGTGAATTTGGAACCACCGTTTCTAGAAGCAATGGTGAATTTGGACATTTTCAGATTGGATTTCCCAAAGTGATACAGGTTCACATTGAAGGCCTAACCCGTGGCAAGAACACCAAATTCAAGAGCTAACTGCTCTGAGATTTGCGGAACTGGTCAAAGGGTCCAGGTTAGGGAACATAATTTTTATCTTAGTTTTGGTTGGGGTGTGCCAGGCCTATGCAGTAGTGCAACACAAAGGCGACGCGTGAGAACCCTAGCAGCAAGCTGCTGTGATGGGAACTCCCCTTGAAAAAAATTAATTTAATATCGTGTGAGCCGATGGTTCATATCAGATATTAAACTGATAAGAACAGATACTACACTTGATCTTAGCCAAAAGGCCGAGAAAGGTATGCTTGTTCAATCTTAAGCTTCTTGCTTTATACAGTCTCGTTTCCGTTCTTCTGCTTTAACTAGTCTAGGTGGGACTAAAGTATTAGCTTACTCCGGCTTAGGTATACGAGTCATGGGCAGGATACGAGTGTCTGAAAAGACTTCGATAACAATGTGCCAAACTCTGATGTAGTAGTAACTAACACCCAATCTGGAGTCACTTATATCTGAAAAGGCAAGACATTTTCAGATGGAGACAATTTCCTACCTTCCCGACTATGGGGTTGACGACGGTACTATAGTAGTGAAGAAGAACGCAACATTTCCGCCACTTCTAAGGTACTTGGCAATGATAAGGGTGAAGATAACCGGTTAACCACGATATTCAAGATGATCGTTCACTACCTAGCTCAAGCTGTTGGTTTAGCAGATTTTGTTGGGATTTTCAAAAAGGTACAGTTGTTGACGAAGCTAATGTTCGTTAACATGAAGTTGTCCAATAATTTTTCATCATCCAGTTGTTTGCTTTTGTGGAAAAGAAGTATGCAGAATGCAATGATGGAACTAGACTTTCCGTTTGATGATTCGAAGGCTGTGTTTGTCGGTGCATTATACTTCGGTTTGTCTGCAATGGCAAGGAGGTGATACAATTTTTAAAGCGAAGTTTTGGACTTTATACCGAGGTAAGGTAATGCTGGTATTTCAACAATGGATGATGTTGATTGGTTGAATCATTCAAGGCGATAGATATGCAACAGCGTGTTGTAGTGGTGTTGGCTAGGAAAAAGTATACCGAGTAACCAATTCTACCTATAACTTAATGGTTTACATAATACCTTTATCATGTTAACAGGAGTATTATAACGGTCCAGTAATGTGTTTAAGAAAGACAATTTCTTTAAACAATTCATCATCAATTAGGTGTTCAATTTCTGGATTTATTATCCCTTCGTGGATACTCAAAATTCATGATTTCTTTTCCCTTTGCATACATTCCTTTCCTTGGTCTTCGCTGGGAAACTAAGACAATAAACTAAAGCAATGGAGAGACAATCCTTAACCTTCTAAGTCTCACAATCATAAATATTCAACTTCTATTGTGGAACCATTATTAATGAATTCTTCCTTTATAGAATACTCACATTCAATAAAATTGAAGGCTGAAAACCAAATTAACTTTAATTGGGATGAGTAACTAACTGTAAAACATAAGCCGAGCTTCTAATCTCAAAAGATTTGATAGCTTTCCCATACCTTGTTCTTCAATCCAATAGGCCTTTGGCTAACCTATCGAAAAATCGATTTTAGAATTAAAACTTAATGAAGATTAAATTTATATTTTATTTCCAATATGAAACAAATTTTGTAAAATATGTTTTTATCTCAAAATTATTCAAATATTCAATATATATGCTTTATATGAGAGCTTTTAGTAATCCACATATAGATGAAAATCGCGTAGTACATATCACTGATATATATATATTTTTTAAATCATACAGATATGCAAAACCTAACTAAGATCACTACTTGCAGGTAGTGTGTCTTAACATAACCAAGAGTATAACTTTTCTCGCAGATCACGAGGAGTATGCATACAGTTTGTCCCGTGATTCAATATTTTTTTATGACCTTAGACGTATTTGGCTATCCAAAATTGTTTTTTCGTGACCAAAATCTATCCGTGACCCTAGCTAAGTCGTTCATGACTCAAGCTTGACGTGTCTTTTAACACATGGTGTCTCAGTTAGGAAGTTAGGAGCAAAGATGATTGTGGGAAAGGTGAGGCCGTAATTTTAATAATGAGTCCTACTGGAGAGTACCTTGATGGATCATGGAGATATCATTTGGTAAAGATCAAACCAGATATCATTTGGCCTAAAAAGAAATTAACAACTAGAAATACGTGTGAGGTAGCATATTGTGATGCCCCGACTACTAGATACGCAAAAGTTTCTCACTTCCCAAAGATATCCCACCTACTAATTAGGATATACACTTTTTTTCAGACGCCTAAAGTTTCGTATAGGCCACCCGAATAACTCTTGAGGAAGGTTAAGACTATAAACCTTCTATATGTAACCAGTAAAAATATTTATTGTGGGATTGACTCAACCTCCATATAATGCGGGATGATAAATTCTCAAAGGAATTTATCGACTTTGGATGCATAAAGATGGAAAGAGAATAGAAGACCATGAGGGAAGCGTTATAAACTCATAAATGAGACTCTCATGATTTGGTGGGAAGTATAAAAGAAGTTGAAATAGAACGTTAACGACTTTCGACACGATGTTGAATCTACCCATAACCGTACATCGGCTTCTTGTCTGGAAAACGTGGAATAAAGCACTACCGAGTCATCTCACGATCTAGAATCGGCAAATCCCTGGGGCGTAAAGAGAAAAACGGGGAATGAAGCGTTATCAAGATGATCCTGAATTGTTTTCGCAAACCCGAGGCGTAAAATTAAAAGGGATATTTAAGTCATTTTAGTACTTGGACATCTCTACAGTATAAACACAAAATAAAATTTTTCTAAAGAACAAAATTAGAATAATCGAGAAAGATAGTGACTGATAGAGGGGGTGGGGTTTTTTTTAAAAAAATTAGAACAATCGAGAACAAAATTAGAACAAAATTAAAATTTGTCTAAACACAAATAATCTCCTACTACTAAAAATATTCTCTCTCATTTTTAGGATGATTTTCTCTCATCTTTATGATGATTTTTTTTATCATCAGAGGACGATTATCTTTTTCATTCTAAATCCTTCAGTTAATTCATCTTTTTTTTCTTGGTGTGTTTGTTTCGACAGACCAAATCCCCCAAAAACTCATGGAAATATACAGGGATGCAAACTAATAGAGTTAGGAAACATTCATTATCTATGAAACAACGAATTGAGTTCTGCTCCCGAAAAAACGAGGAGTTGGGGGCTTCGTAACTCGTCCAAGTACAAAAAGGAGACCTCAACCTTCTTGCATAAAGTCAGCATCGGTAGAATTGGAATGGTGAGCAATTGGGTTGGGGTATATTGAGATCTATAAAAAGATATTTTGTACAAAAAGAAAAGAAATATCACAAACCTTTTGATCCTGGATAGGAAAATAGGAAAAATTTGTGTGTAATTCATCCACAAAGAAGAAAGGACGGTTTTTTTTATCCGAGATCAAAAAAATACCGATTGGGCCCACTGAAATGTTTTTCCGCTTCATGCTCACCCACGGGGGTTGCTCGGAGCATGTGATGATTATTCTATTTCGATGGGCCAAACGACGTCCGACTACAACCAACAAACAAGATTGAGGAAATGAAAACTATACAAATTTCTAGGGCTATACGGACTCGAACCATAGACCTTCTCGGTAAAACAGATCCAACTTTTTATTATCGAAATGATTCGAACTGTTCCAAAGACCCAACATGCATTTTTTTTGCATTGGGCTCTTTCATCAACTGATATAAATATCAGATAGTCCGCCATACTTTTTCTTAACAAAAAGATCACGAGATGGCTCCACGTGCTCTGATTCATTATTTAGATTATGATCCAGGAACAATACCAAAGTGTTTCAAAGAAGAGTTACCTTGACGTAGGTCTGCCTCTGGCCTAGATTAACCTAAGTTAAATGGAGTCTCTATCGCTCTGCTCAAAGAGTCAAATATGAAACTTCATACACCTTAAAGTTCATAGTACGAAAAGATATTTTTCTGAGGTCCTTATACCCATTATGCCTAGCATTGAATGGGCTGTGTATTCACCTTATCAATTATCAAATCAATGATGGGTTCTTTTTGGAGCCTAAATTGGCACCCAAAGCGGACCGAACCAAATATTTGTCAGGCTATTGTTCCCTCGAATATATAGAGTAAAACACTGATTTATAAATAAGATCAATTTTGTTGATTAAGATCAATTTTGTTGATTGCATGATGGACTCCCCTGAAAAACATTGGCGCGCGTGTAAACGAGTTGCTCTACCAACTGAGTTATAGCCCTTGTGATAGATAGTTTATCATGGAAATAATTTCTTGTCAAGATGAATCTTCAATGATCCAACATGATAGCTTCTGATCTGTTTCCTACCAAGAATTGGTATTGCTTAGAAATAAGATTGCATCTATAATTCATCGATATGACAAGCCCCTTTCTTTCTCTTTGTGATGATAAATGACCTACTTAACCCAGTGGTTAGAGTATTGCTTTCATACGGCGGGAGTCATTGGTTCAAATCCAATAGTAGGTAGAACTTATTAGATACCGGAGTAATTAGTATCTAATAAGTTTTTCTACCCACCCTCCCTTTTATTTTAGTTGCATAAGAAATGCCATTACAGTTGATTCGGCTCAATCCGCAGAACCAAAATATGGTGTACAAACAAAATATACTCGCGTCCTAGCTCGTCTGACGGCTAAATTCGCTTCAATTGTTTGTCTCTTGCCCTCAGCCCGACTTAAGTTAGCTTCAGCTATTTTAAGAGCTTTCTGAGCTTCTTGTGGATCAATGTCACTACCCTTCTCCGCATCATTTACTAAGATGGTAATATCATTATTGCCTACTCTAGCAAAACCACCCATCAGAGCGATTTTTAACCATTGGTCATTAAGGCGTAGTCTCAAAATACCTATATTTACAGCTGTGGCAATAGGGGCGTGATTTGGTAATACACCGATTTGGCCACTATTAGTAGATAAAACAATTTCTTTCACTTCTGAATCCCAAACAATTTGATTCGGGGTTAGTACACAAAGATTTAAGGTCATTTCTTCAATTTTCTCTCCACTTCTATGTTCACAGCCTTCGCGGTAGCTTCGTCGATGTTACCTACCAAATAAAAGGCCTGCTCAGGAAGACCATCTAATTCTATGGAAAGGATCAATTGAAACCCCCTAATGGTTTCTTCTAGACCAACATATTTCCCTGGAGAGCCCGTAAATACTTCTGCTATGAAGAAGGGTTGTGATAAGAAACGCTCAATTTTTCGTGCTCTTGCTACGGTTAAACGATCCTATTCAGATAATTCGTCCAACCCAAGGATAGCTATAATATCCTGAACTTCTTTGTAACGTTGTGAAGTTTGCTTAACTCTTTGCGCAATTTCATAATGTTCTTCACCAACGATGCGAGGTTGGAGCATAGTTGACGTACTATCAAGAGGATCAACTGCTGGATAGATACCTTTTGAAGCTAGTCCTCTTGATAATACGGTAGTAGCATCTAAATGTGCAAATGTTGTGGCAGGGTCAGGGTAGGTCAAATCGTCCGCAGGTACATAAACTGCTTGAATAGAAGTTATATACCCCTCTTTGGTAGAAGTAATTATTTCTTGAAATGTACCCATTTCTGTACTAAGGGTAGGTTGATAACCCACAGCAGAAGGCATTATGCCTAATAAAGCAGATACTTCGGATCCTGCTTGGACAAATCGGAAAATATTGTCGATAAATAGAAGGACATCTTGTTCATTAACATCTCGGAAATATTCTGCCATGGTTAGGGCAGTCAAACCAACTCTAATACGATCTCCCGGCGGTTCATTCATCTGACCATAGACTAGAGCTACTTTTGATTCTGCAAGATTTTGTTCATTAATTACCAGACTCTTTCATTTCCATGTAAAGATCATTCCCCTCACGAGTACGTCACCCACTCCGCCAAATACAGATACGCCTCCATGAGATTTGGCGATGTTGTTGATCAATTCCATGATAAGGACTGTTTTACCCACTCCAGCTCCCCCGAATAGTACTATTTTCCCCCCACGTGATAAGGAGCTAACAAATCAACTACTTTGATCCCTGTTTCAAAATAGATAATTTTGTATCTAATTGTATAAAGGCAGGCGCGGATCTATGAACAGGAGATGTTGTGCGAGTATGTACAGGACCTAAATTATCAACAAGCTCTCCAAGAAAGTTGAAAATTCGTCCGAGAGTAGCCCCACCAACCGTAACACTTAGAGCAGCTCCCATGGTGGTCTAACAACCAACCATTCTGATTAGTTGATAATATTTGTTGAGAGTTTTGTGAAAGATTCCTGTTAAAGGTTTCATTAACGGCTAATTCATGTCGAGTAGACCTTGTCGTTGTGAGAATTCTTAATTCATGCGTTGTAGGGAGGGACTTATGTCACCACAAACAGAGACTAAAGCAGGTGTTGGATTCAAAGCTGGTGTTAAAGATTACAAATTGACTTATTATACTCCTGACTATGAAACCAAGGATACTGATATCTTGGCAGCATTCCGAGTTACTCCTCAACCTGGAGTTCCACCTGAGGAAGCAGGGGCCGCGGTAGCTGCCGAATCTTCTACTGGTACATGGACAACTGTGTGGACCGATGGACTTACCAGCCTTGATCGTTACAAAGGAAGATGCTACGACATCGAGCCCGTTGCTGGAGAAGACAATCAATATATTTGTTATGTAGCTTATCCTTTAGACCTTTTTGAAGAAGGTTCTGTTACTAACATGTTTACTTCCATCGTGGGTAATGTATTTGGGTTCAAAGCGCTTCGTGCTCTACGTCTGGAGGATCTGCGAATTCCTGTTGCTTATGTTAAAACTTTCCAAGGACCACCTCACGGTATCCAAGTTGAAAGAGATAAATTGAATAAGTATGGTCGTCCCCTATTGGGATGTACTATTAAACCAAAATTGGGGTTATCTGCTAAGAACTACGGTAGGGCGGTTTATGAATGTCTACGTGGTGGACTTGATTTTACCAAGGATGATGAAAACGTGAACTCACAACCCTTTATGCGTTGGAGAGACCGTTTCTTATTTTGTGCCGAAGCAATTTATAAATCACAGGCCGAAACAGGTGAAATCAAAGGACATTACTTGAATGCTACTGCAGGTACATGCGAAGAAATGATGAAAAGGGCTGTATTTGCCAGAGAATTGGGAGTTCCTATTGTAATGCATGACTACTTAACGGGTGGATTCACTGCAAATACTAGCTTGGCTCATTATTGCCGAGATAATGGCTTACTTCTTCACATCCACCGCGCAATGCATGCAGTTATTGATAGACAGAAGAATCATGGTATCCACTTCCGTGTACTAGCGAAAGCATTACGTATGTCTGGTGGAGATCATATTCACTCTGGTACCGTAGTAGGTAAACTGGAAGGGGAAAGAGAAATAACCTTGGGCTTTGTTGATTTACTACGTGATGATTATATTGAAAAAGACCGAAGTCGTGGTATTTATTTCACCCAAGATTGGGTATCTCTACCGGGTGTTCTGCCTGTGGCTTCAGGTGGTATTCACGTTTGGCATATGCCTGCTCTGACCGAGATCTTTGGAGATGACTCTGTACTACAGTTCGGTGGAGGAACTTTAGGACACCCTTGGGGTAATGCACCGGGTGCTGTAGCAAATCGAGTAGCCCTAGAAGCGTGTGTACAAGCGCGTAATGAGGGACGTGATCTTGCTCGTCAAGGTAATGACATTATCCGTGAAGCTTGCAAATGGAGCCCTGAGCTAGCAGCTGCTTGTGAAGTATGGAAGGAAATCAAATTCGAATTTGAAGCAATGGATACTTTGTAATCCAGTAATTACCATTCGTTCCTTTAATTGAATTGCAATTAAACTCGGCCCAATCTTTTACTAAAAAAGGATTGAGCCGAATAACGAATAAGGTTCCTATTTCATTTTCCAGGCATATATACATACTGGATTTCGGTATAAAAATATTAAATACAAGATCTAAGACTCAACAATTCAAATCCTTCTGTTGTTGGATCCATAATTAATCCTATGGATCCTTGAGATGGGATTAGTAGAATATTTTCTATACCCCTTAATCCGGACTATGGTCGAATCGAGCCAATGGTCACAACGCTTTATCCCCGTCCCGTATATTGCCCTTTTCCTTCCGCATTGCAATAGAAACTTATTATTCTCCAAAAAGAATTCCTAGGAGAGAACAAATCTTTTCGATTAGAATTTGTACACGGCACGGGATAACCCTCGCTTTCTATTCTAATTGAAGAAAGGGTTCCATCATATAGATTGATAGTGAAGTGATATCCAGATTCCCACAAAAAAAGAATCCTTTTTTTCAAGACTCATCCGTGATTAGTTAATTATTCTATTGGATCTATATGCTTATTCCGAGAGGATATATTCAAATTATTATTCATCGAATGACTATTCATCTATTGTATTTACATTCAAATAGGGGGGCAGACAAGCTCTATGGAAAAAAGGTGGTTCCATTCGATGTTGTTTAACGAGGAATTAAAACATAGGTCTGGGCTAAGTAAATCAATGGATAGTCTTGGTCCTATTGAAAATACCAGTGGAAGTGAAGATCCCGTTATTATGATAGGGATAAAAATATTGATAGTGGGGACGATAGTGATAATTCCAGTGCTAATAATATGGATACTTTTTTCGATGTCAGGGACATTCGGAGTTTGATCTCTGATGACATCTTTTTAGTTAGGGATCGTAATGGTAACAGTTATTCGATATATTTTAATATTGAAAATTTTATTTTCGAGATTGACAACGATCGCTCTTTTATGAATGAACTAGAAAGTTCCTTTTATAGTTATCTGAATAATGGTTCTCAAAGCGACAATCACTACTACGATCGTTATATGTATGATACTCAATATAGTTGGAATAATCACATTTTTAATTGCATTGATAGTTATCTTCGTTCTGAAATCAGTATTGACATTTCAGGCGATAGTTACAATTACAGCGACAGTTACATGTATAGTTACATTTGTAATGAAAGTGTAAATAGTAGTGACAACGAGAGTTCCAGTATACGAATTAGCACAAATAGAAGTGATTTCAATATGAGAAGAAGATATAATGATCTCGATATAAATAAAAAATACAGACATTTGTGGGTTCAATGCGAGAGTTGTTATGGGTTAAATTATAAGAAATTTTTTAAGTCAAAACTCAATGTTTGTGAACAATGCGGATATCATTTGAAAATGAGCAGTTCAGATAGAATCGAGCTTTCGGTTGATCCGGGCACTTGGGATCCTATGAATGAAGACATGGTTTCTATGGACCCCATTGAATTTCATTCAGAAGAGGAACCTTATAAAGATCGTATCGATTCTTATCAAAGAAAAACAGGGTTAACCGAGGCTATTCAAACAGGCATAGGTCAACTAAATGGTATTCCCATAGCTATTGGGGTTATGGATTTTCAGTTCATGGGGGGCAGTATGGGATCCGTAGTAGGCGAGAAAATTACCCGTTTGATCGAGCATGCGACTCGTAAAGCTCTACCTCTTATTATAGTTTGTGCTTCGGGAGGAGCGCGCATGCAAGAAGGAAGTTTGAGCTTGATGCAAATGGCTAAAATATCTTCCGCTTCATATAATTATCAATCAAATAAAAAGTTATTCTATGTATCAATCCTTACATCTCCTACAACCGGTGGGGTGACTGCAAGTTTTGGTATGTTGGGAGATATCATTATTGCCGAGCCTAATGCCTACATTGCATTTGCGGGTAAAAGAGTAATTGAACAAACATTGAATAAGACAGTACCTGATGGTTCCCAGCGGCTGAGTATTTATTCCAAAGGGCTTATTGGACTCAATCGTACCACGTAATCTTTAAAAAGTGTTCTGGGTGAGTTATTTCAGCTTCACGGTTTCTTTCCCTTAAATCAAAATTCAATCAAGTAGAGCATCCAATTCAGTTTTTTATTGCGGCAAAGAAGTTTTTTAGTTATTGGTAAAGAAAAAAAGAAGTTCGTTTATTACGGGCATAAGATCTATTTAGTAAAAAGAATCAGAAGTTTCAGATACTTACTTTTTCTTTTTTCCTCCAGATATGTATTTATACCTAAATTGGTGCTATATACTGATTAGTAATCAGGAAGTTTCCATCAACAGGATAAAAGGATACATTCTTCTTTTGTTTTAGCAAAATTTTATGAAGAAAAAGAATTTCATCTTATCCTCTTACGTATTATAGATATAGAAAAATTCAAATCTATAAAATAATAGAATAGAAATCGTGCATATTTCAATATTTCCCGTGAGAACTCATATTTAGTTCTACATTCCTTGCACTTATTATTCTATACTTATAATAAATAGATATATTTATCATAAGATATCTTTATAACAGGTACAAATTTTAAATCGAGGTATCCATTCTATGACAACTTTTGATTTACCCTCTATTTTTGTGCCTTTAGTGGGCCTAGTTTTCCCGGAAATTGCAATGGCTTCTTTATTTCTTCATGTTCAAAAAAATAAGATTGTCTAGATTCATATGAGGCAGACGCTTTTATATTTAACCAATTTGATGAATTATTTCTAATGGTTCACATCATAATAGTGCTAGTTGATGAGAGTTACTTCGGGAACAAAAAAGTAAAGTAAAATTCATTTGGGTTATTCTCTCAATTCCAATAAAATGAAACTGGATCTAATATGAACTGGCGCTCAGAACGTATATGGATAGAACTTATAATGGGGTCTCGAAAAACAAGTAAATTCTGCTGGGCCTGTATCCTTCTTTTAGGTTCACTAGGGTTCTTAATGGTTGGAACTTCTAGTTATCTTGGTAGGAATCTGATATCCTTATTCCCGTCTCAAGAAATCCTCTTTTTTCCACAAGGCATCGTTATGTCTTTCTATGGGATCGCGGGTCTGTTCATTAGCTCCTATTTATGGTGCACAATTTCGTGGAATGTAGGTAGTGGTTATGACCGATTGATCGAAAAGAATAGTGTGTATTTTTCGTTGGGGATTTCCTGGAATAAATCGTTGTATCTTCCTTCGATTCCTTATGAGAGATGTCCAGTCGATTAGAATCGAAATTAAAGAGAGTATTTTTCCTCGTCGTGTCCTTTATATGGAAATCAGAGGTCAGGGAGCCATTCCCTTGACTCATACTGATGAGAATCTGAGTCCACGAGAAATTGAACAAAAAGCGGCGGAATTGGCCTATTTCTTGCGCGTACCAATTGAAGTATTTTGAAATGAACTGCGTAGAATTAATGTTTTGTTAGCATGGGGGGAAGGAACAGAACTAAGGAATCTTCATTTTATATAACTCATGCTTCATAGAAATTTTCGATCGGATAGAGTCGATGAAAGAGGTGGTTTCCTTAGTAATTTACATATTTAAAATGCCACAAAAGAAAACATTCACTACCCTCACATATCTTGCATCTATTTTATTTTTACCCTGGTGGGTTTCTCTCTCATTTAATAAAAATCTGAAATCCTGGGTTACAAATTGGTGGAATACTAGGCAACCCGAAATGTTTTTGAATGATATTAAATAAAAGAATCTTCTAGAAAAATTAATCGAATTAGAAGAACTTTTCTTTTTGTACGAAATTATAAAGGAGTACCCGGAGACACATATACAAAAGCTCTGTATAGAAATCCACAAAGAAACGATACAATTGGTCAAGATGCACAATGAAGGTCATATTCATAGCATTTTGCACTTCTCGACAAATATAATCTGTTTCACTATTCTAAGTGGTTATTCTATTCTAGGTAATGAAGAACTTCTCGTTCTTAATTCTTGGGTGAAAGAATTCCTCTATAACTTAAGTGACACAATAAAAGCTTTTTCTATTCTTTATTAACTGATTTATGTATCGGATTCCATTCGCCTCATGTTGGGAACTAATGATTGGCTATCTCAAAGGATTTGGATTTTATCATAATGATCAAATTATATCTGGTTGTTCCACTTTCCAGTCATTCTAGATACACTTTTAAAATATTGGATTTTCCGTTATTTAATGCGTATCTCCGTAACTTGTAGTGATTTATCATTCAATGAATGATAAAGACTGATCACCGATATTAATCAATCATAATTTTTTTACTTTGTTTGTACATACACAAACAAAGCATTCAAAATCGTACTCACCTTTATATTATATACCCATCCCAGAGACTCTTCATGTATTCCATTCAGTAAAATTATTCCATTACAATAGCAGAATCGTGGATAGGGAACTATACTAGTAACCTGCCTAATTTATTGTAGAAATTCTCGGGATCAATGATTGGACCATGCAAAAAAGAATATTTTCCGGATAAAGGAGCAGATGGCTCGATCCCGAGAATTTCTACGCAAATATCATTAGATTTGATAAAGCGCGATTCGATTAGAAGATAGTTTATTCTGTAAATTATTTATGATTCGGCTTACTTTCCCGTTGTGATATACTCGTTGTGTAGGGTTCTCGTTCAAAATAAATCTTTTTTGCATGAAGGCTAACCCAGTGGTTGGTCTTACTTTAAACTAATTTTATTACATTAATAAGTATTCCCGCCTTTTTCGGACCCATTTCAAGTCAAGTACTAAAGACCGATTCTAGATTCTTCTTTTAAGACTTCGAGCTTTAATTTCATAAACCCGATTCTTTTTGGGGAGACGGGTTGCAGGTCGAGGGTAGTAGCGACCAAAAAATGGTAAATTGGGGATAGACCTAGGATTGTTTATGTAAGGGTTTCTCTCAATTCAAGGGCATGAATAAAATCCATTAAGTCTAGAACAAGGAAAAAATAGAATAGGGCGATGCATTCAGTTTCCGTATCTAATCAATAGAAACAACAATCCTCTAACTGATTGGATCTTAATGAAAAAAATAAACAATACCCTCGGTTTTTTATATGAATATTCATAAATATAAACATCCATAAGAATTCTTAATATTCTTAATAGTATCTTAATTTAATCTTAATAAAAATTTTCTATAAATTATAACTAAAAAAATATGTAATTCTTTTTCCTCTTTTTTTTAGAGAAAATCTGACAAGAATAAAACGATAAGTTTGTAATAAGAGCATAATAGTCTCTAGCATATCGAAATGGAATTGAAAGAAAGTGAAAATAGGACTCCACTCGATGAACCTTGAAACAATGACCAACACACAAAAAAAACTGGGGAGTTCAATCAAATTCATTGGTATTTCGACTAAAAGTTATAGCTTAATTCAAATTCCAGATCGAATCGAGGAATACTGTATATATTTTTCCACATTCATAGAGCGCATCTATTTTCTGCTTTACGAATATGACATTTTCTAGGCATTTCTAATAATATCAAGTCTTATTCCTATTTTGGCTTTTTTCATTTCCGGGGTTTTAGCCCGACTCGCGAAGGACCGGAGAAACTTTCTAGTTATGAATCAGGCATAGAACACATGGGCGACGCTTGGTTACAATTCCGAATTCGTTATTATATGTTTGCTTTGGTTTTTGTTGTTTTGATGTTGAAACGGTTTTTCTTTACCCGTGGGCGATGAGTTTCGATGTATTGGGTGTATCCGTTTTTATAGAAGCTTTAATTTTCGTGCTTAGCCTAAGTTGTTGGTTTAGTTTATGCATGGAGAAAAGGAGCGTTGGAATGGTCTTAGCTCCTAATATTCAGACAATAAGAAGAAAAAAATGACATTGAACATTATGAATTCCATTGAGTTTCCGGTACTTGATCAAACACCCAAAATTCAGTTATTTCAACTACATCAAATGATCTTTCAAATTGGTCAAGACTCTCCAGTTTAATGGCCGCTTCTGTATGGTACCGATTGTTGCTTTATTGATTTGCTTCATTAATAAGCTCGCGCTTCTTCTTTGATCGTTATGGCTTGGTACCAATACGATCCTAGGCAAGCGGACTTAATTTAACAGCCGGCACAGTAACAATGAAAATGACTCCTCTTTAGTAAGATTAAATGAGAAAATGCCTGAACCAAAATGTAATTGCTATGGGAGCCTGCACTATTACAGGAGGGATGTTCAGTACTAATTCTTATAGTACTGTTCGAGGAGTTGATAAGCTAATTCCTGTGGATGTTATTGCCAGGTTTCCCTCCTAAACTGGAGGCAATTATCGATGTTTATAACAAAACTTCGTAAGAAGGTATTCTCGAGAAATCTACGAAGATAGATTTGGGTCTCAACAAAATAATCGATGGTTTACTACCATCCACAAGTTTATGTTGGACGTAGCACGCATACTGGAAATTATGATCAAGGATACTCTATAAATCGCGATCTACTTCAGAGATACCTATGAAACAGATCCTGTTCGGATCAAGCAAACTGCACTATGGTATGCAACGCTAAATAATACAACCGTAGGATAAAATTTAGACTTGGAAGATTGGCAGGGGCCGCCGGACGCGTTCCCCTCAGGAACAAATTATGACATAGACTCTCCCTCAGTGGGAGATCTTAGGCGAGCGCCCTTCCAAAGTGCAATGGAAGTCACTAACCTAGGCCATGACCCTTCATGATCAGTCATAGACCCCGTCCAGGTAAGTATGATCCTTACGGAAAATGGAGTTTTTTTTTTTAATATGTTGGTCTATAAGAAACAAAGATCTTACTTGGACCTTGGTGGAGTGTTACCAAGAGCTTTTATTGGTGAATTTGGAACCACCGTTCTAGAAGCAATGGTGAATTTGGACATTTTCAGATTGGAATACAGGTTCACATTGAAGGCCAAACCCGTGGCAAGAACACCAAATTCAAGAGCTAACTGCTCTGAGATTTGCGAAACTGGTCAAAGGGTCCAGGTTAGGGAACATAATTTTTATCTTAGTTTTGGTTGGGGTGTGCCAGGCCTATGCAGTAGTGCAACACAAAGGCGACGCGTGAGAACCCTAGCAGCAAGCTGCTGTGATGGGAACTCCCCCTTGAAAAAAATTAATTTAATATCGTGTGAGCCGATGGCTCACATATCAGATATTAAACTGATAAGAACAGATACTACACTTGATCTTAGCCAAAAGGCCGAGAAAGGTATGCTTGTTCAATTCTTAAGCTTCTTGCTTTATACAGTCTCGTTTCCGTTCTTCTGCTTTAACTAGTCTAGGTGGGACTAAAGTATTAGCTTACTCCGGCATAGGTATACGAGTCATGGGCAGGATACGAGTGTCTGAAAAGACTTCGATAACAATGTGCCAAACTCTGATGTAGTAGTAACTAACACCCAATCTGGAGTCACTTATATCTGAAAAGGCAAGACATTTTCAGATGGAGACAATTTCCTACCTTCCCGACTATGGGGTTGACGACGGTACTATAGTAGTGAAGACGAACGCAACATTTCCGCCACTTCTAAGGGACTTGGCAATGATAAGGGTGAAGATAACCGGTTAACCACGATATTCAAGATGATCGTTCACTACCGCTCAAGCTGTTGGTTTAGCAGATTTTGTTGGGATTTTCAAAAAGGTACAGTTGTTGACGAAGCTAATGTTCGTTAACTTGAAGTTGTCCAATAATTTTTCATCATCCAGTTGTTTGCTTTTGTGGAAAAGAAGTATGCAGAATGCAGTGATGGAACTAGACTTTCCGTTTGATGATTCGAAGGCTGTGTTTGTCGATGCATTATACTTCGGTTTGTCTGCAATGGCAAGGAGGTGATACAATTTTTAAAGCGAAGTTTTGGACTTTATACCGAGGTAAGGTAATGCTGGTATTTCAACAATGGATGATGTTGATTGGTTGAATCATTCAAGGCGATAGATATGCAACAGCGTGTTGTAGTGGTGTTGGCTAGGAAAAAGTATACCGAGTAACCAATTCTACCTATAACTTAATGGTTTACATAATACCTTTATCATGTTAATAGGAGTATTATAACGGTCCAGTAATGTGTTTAAGAAAGACAATTTCTTTAAACAATTCATCATCAATTAGGTGTTCAATTTCTGGATTTATTATCCCTTTGTGGATACTCAAAATTCATGATTTCTTTTCCCTTTGCATACATTCCTTTCCTTGGTCTTCGCTGGGAAACTAAGACAATAAACTAAAGCAATGGAGAGATAATCCTTAACCTTCTAAGTCTCACAATCATAAATATTCAACTTCTATTGTGGAACCATTATTAATGAATTCTTCCTTTATAGAATACTCACATTCAATAAAATTGAAGGCTGAAAACCAAATTAACTTTAATTGGGATGAGTAACTAACTGTAAAACATAAGCCGAGCTTCTAATCTCAAAAGATTTGATAGCTTTCCCATACCTTGTTCTTCAATCCAATAGGCCTTTGGCTAACCTATCGAAAAATCGATTTTAGAATTAAACTTAATGAAGATTAAATTTATATTTTATTTCCAATATGAAACAAATTTTGTAAAATGTTTTTATCTCAAAATTATTCAAATATTCAATATTATGCTTTATATGAGAGCTTTTAGTAATCCACATATAGATGAAAATCGCGTAGTACGTATCACTGATATATATAATATATAGATATATATATATATATATATATATATATATTTTAAATCATACAGATATGCAAAACCTAATTAAGATCGCTACTTGCAGGTAGTGTGTCTTAACATAACCAAGAGTATAACTTTTCTCGCAGATCACGAGGAGTATGCATACATTTGTCCCGTGATTCAATATTTTTTATGACCTAAGACGTATTTGGCTATCCAAAATTGTTTTTTCGTGACCAAATCTATCCGTGACCCTATCTAAGTCGTTCATGACTCAAGCTTGACGTGTCTTTTAAAACATGGTGTCTCAGTTAGGAAGTTAGGAGCAAAGATGATTGTGGGAAAGGTGAGGCCGTAATTTTAATAATGAGTCCTACTGGAGAGTACCTTGATGGATCATGCAGATATCATTTGGTAAAGATCAAACCAGATATCATTTGGCCTAAAAAGAAATTAACAACTAGAAATACGTGTGAGGTAGCATATTGTGATGCCCCGACTACTAGATGCGCAAAAGTTTCTCACTTCCCAAAGATATCCCACCTACTAATTAGGATATACACTTTTTTTCAGACGCCTAAAGTTTCGTATAGGCCACCCGAATAACTCTTGAGGAAGGTTAAGACTATAAACCTTCTATATGTAACCAGTAAAAATATTTATTGTGGGATTGACTCAACCTCCATATAATGCGGGATGAGAAATTCTCAAAGGAATTTATCGACTTTGGATGCATAAAGATGGAAAGAGAATAGAAGACCATGAGGGAAGCGTTATAAACTCATAAATGAGACTCTCATGACTGAAATCAGTTTTTTGTCCAGACGTTTTTTTTTTTGGGGAAGTATAAAAGAAGTGGAAATAGAATGTTAACGATTTTCACACGATGTTGAATCTACCATATCCGTACATCGGCTTCTTGTCGGGAAAACGTGGAATAAAGCACTACCGAGTCATCTCACGATCTAGAATCGGCAAATCCCTGGGGCGTAAAGAGAAAAACGGGGAATGAAGCGTTATCAGATGATCCTGAATTGTTTTCGCAAACCCGAGGCGTAAAATTAAAAGGGATATTTAAGTCATTTTAGTACTTGGACATCTCTACAGTATAAACACAAAATAAAATTTGTCTAAAGAACAAAATTAGAATAATCGAGAAAGATAGTGACCGATAGAGGGGGTGGGTTTTTTTAAAAAAAATTAGAATAATGAGAAAAAATTAGAACGAAATTAAAATTTGTCTAAACACAAAATAATCTCCTACACTAAAAATATTCTCTCTCTCATTTTATGATGATTTTTTTTCATCAGAGGACGATTATCTTTTTCATTCTAAATCCTTCAGTTAATTCATCTTTTTTTTCTTGGTGTGTTTGTTTCGACAGACCAAATCCCCCAAACAACTCATGGAAATAGACAGGGATGCAAACACTAATAGAGTTAGGAAACATTCATTATCTCTGAAACAACGAATTGAGTTCTGCTCCCGAAAAAACGATGAGTTGGGGGCTTCTTAACTCGTCCAAGTGCAAAAAGGAGACCTCAACCTTCTTGCATAAAGTCAGCATCGGTAGAATTGGAATGGTGAGCAATTGGGTTGGGGTATATTGAGATCTATAAAAAGATATTTTGTACAAAAAGAAAAGGAATATCACAAACCTTTTGATCCTGGATAGGAAAACAGGAAAAATTTGTGTGTAATTCATCCACAAAGAAGAAAGGACGGGTTTTTTTATCCGAGATCAAAAAAATACCGATTGGGCCCACTGAAATGAATTTTTTCCGCTTCATGCTCACCCACGGGGGTTGCTCGGAGCATGTGATAATTATTCTATTTCGATGGGCCAAACGACCGTCCGACTACAACCAACAAACAAGATTGAGGAAATGAAAACTATACAAATTTTTAGGGCTATACGGACTCGAACCGTAGACCTTCTCGGTAAAACAGATCCAACTTTTTATTATCGAAATGATTCGAACTGTTCCAAAGACCCAACATGCATTTTTTTGCATTGGGCTCTTTCATCAACTGATATAAATATCAGATAGTCCGCCATACTTTTTCTTAACAGAAAGATAACGAGATGGCTCCACGTGCTCTGATTCATTATTTAGATTATGATCCAGGAGCAATACCAAAGTGTTTCTAAGAAGAGTTACCTTGACGTAGGTCTGCCTCTGGCCTAGATTAACCTAAGTTAAATGGAGTCTCTATCGCTCTGCTCAAAGAGTCAAATATGAAACTTCATACACCTTAAAGTTCATAGTACGAAAAGATATTTTTTTGAGGTCCTTATACTCATTATGCCTAGCATTGAATGGGCTGTGTATTCACCTTATCAATTATCGAATCAATGATGGGTTCTTTTTGGAGCCTAAATTGGCACCCAAAGCGGACCGAACCAAATATTTGTCAGGCTATTGTTCCCTTGAATATATAGAGTAAGACACCGATTTATCAATAAGATCAATTGTTGTTGTGATTGCATGATGGACTCCCCTGAAAAACATTGGCGCGCGTGTAAACGAGTTGCTCTACCAACTGAGCTATAGCCCTTGTGATAGATAGTTTATCATGGAAATAATTTCTTGTCAAGATGAATCTTCTATGATCCAACATGATAGCTTCTGATCTGTTTCCTGCCAAGAATTGGTATTGCTTAGAAATAAGATTGCATCTATAATTCATCGATATGACAAGCCCCTTTCTTTCTCTTTGTGATGATAAATGACCTACTTAACCCAGTGGTTAGAGTATTGCTTTCATACGGCGGGAGTCATTGGTTCAAATCCAATAGTAGGTAGAACTTATTAGATACCGGAGTAATTAGTATCTAATAAGTTTTTCTACCCACCCTCCCTTTTATTTTAGTTGCATAAGAAATGCCATTACAGTTGATTCGACTCAATCCGCAGAACCAAAATATGGTGTATAAACAGAATTTCCTTTTTTATTGGGGCGCACCTATTTTTTATGAAATTTCATTCATAGCCTCTACTCGCGTCCTAGCTCGTCTGACGGCTAAATTCGCTTCAATTGTTTGTCTCTTGCCCTCAGCCCGACTTAAGTTAGCTTCAGCTATTTCAAGAGCTTTCTGAGCTTCTTGTGGATCAATGTCACTACCCTTCTCCGCATCATTTACTAAGATGGTAATCTCATTATTGCCTACTCTAGCAAAACCACCCATCAGAGCGATTTTTAACCATTGGTCATTAAGGCGTAGTCTCAAAATACCTATATCTACAGCTGTGGCAATAGGGGCGTGATTTGGTAATACACCGATTTGGCCACTATTAGTAGATAAAACAATTTCTTTCACTTCTGAATCCCAAACAATTTGATTCGGGGTTAGTACACAAAGATTTAAGGTCATTTCTTCAATTTGCTCTCCACTTCTATGTTCACAGCCTTCGCGGTAGCTTCGTCGATGTTACCTACCAAATAAAAGGCCTGCTCAGGAAGACCATCTAATTCTCCGGAAAGGATCAATTGAAACCCCCTAATGGTTTCTGCTAGACCAACATATTTCCCTGGAGAGCCCGTAAATACTTCTGCTACGAAGAAGGGTTGTGATAAGAAACGCTCAATTTTTCGTGCTCTTGCTACGGTTAAACGATCCTCTTCAGATAATTCGTCCAACCCAAGGATAGCTATAATATCCTGAAGTTCTTTGTAACGTTGTGAAGTTTGCTTAACTCTTTGCGCAATTTCATAATGTTCTTCACCAACGATGCGAGGTTGGAGCATAGTTGACGTACTATCAAGAGGATCTACTGCTGGATAGATACCTTTTGAAGCTAGTCCTCTTGATAATACGGTAGTAGCATCTAAATGTGCAAATGTTGTGGCAGGGGCAGGGTCGGTCAAATCGTCCGCAGGTACATAAACTGCTTGAATAGAAGTTATAGACCCCTCTTTGGTAGAAGTAATTCTTTCTTGCAAAGTACCCATTTCTGTACTAAGGGTAGGTTGATAACCCACAGCAGAAGGCATTCTGCCTAATAAAGCAGATACTTCGGATCCTGCTTGGACAAATCGGAAAATATTGTCGATAAATAGAAGGACATCTTGTTCATTAACATCTCGGAAATATTCTGCCATGGTTAGGGCAGTCAAACCAACTCTCATACGAGCTCCCGGCGGTTCATTCATCTGACCATAGACTAGAGCTACTTTTGATTCTGCAAGATTTTGTTCATTAATTACTCCAGACTCTTTCATTTCCATGTAAAGATCATTCCCCTCACGAGTACGCTCACCCACTCCGCCAAATACAGATACGCCTCCATGAGCTTTGGCGATGTTGTTGATCAATTCCATGATAAGGACTGTTTTACCCCTCCCAGCTCCCCCGAATAGTCCTATTTTCCCCCCACGTCGATAATGGAGCTAAAACGATCAACTACTTTGATCCCTGTTTCAAAAATAGATAGATTTTTGTATCTAATTGTATAAAGGCAGGCGCGGATCTATGAATAGGAGATGTTGTGCGAGTATCTACAGGACCTAAATTATCAACAGGCTCTCCAAGAACGTTGAAAATTCGTCCGAGAGTAGCCCCACCAACCGGAACACTTAGAGCAGCTCCCGTGTCAATAACCTCCATTCCTCTCTTCAGACCATCTGTAGCACTCATAGCTACAGCTCTCACTCGATTATTTCCTAATAATTGCTGTACCTCACAAGTGACATTAATTAGCTCGCCGTCAGTATTTCGGCCCTTAACTACCAAAGCGTTGTAAATATTAGGCATCTTACCCGGGGGAAAGGATACATCTAGCACCGGACCAATGATTTGAGCGACACGCCCCAGGTTTTTTTCTTCAAGTGCGGAAACCCCGAGACCCGAAGGGGTAGGATTTGTTTTCATAATAATGATAAAGTGAAATATGTAGAAATTCTTTGCATTTTGTAAACCGAAGAAAAAATGTCCGATAGCAAGCAGGTTGATCGGTTAATTCAATACAATAATAAATAGGAGTTAGTACTTGATTTCGTTGGTACCATTCAAGCGACTCCAATTCGATTGTTTACTCGTTCAATGAGTTAATTTTCAAGTTTCACAACCTAAAAAATGAGGTAGATGGATAAAAACCATGAGGGAGCGTTTCAGTTCTCTAGCATTATAGACAATCCCACCCATATTTTCTATGGAATTCGAACCTGAACTCTATTTATGATTCATTTTTTTTCACATTGGCCATTATTTCTTATTTCAGCATATATTTTTCCGCCTCTTCTCTACCTTTTTAGGGACGAATTCCGGATAGTTTTACATCTAGGATTTACATATACAACATATAGCACTGTCAAGAGTGAATTTCCTTTTTTTGATAAATTTAGATTAAAAAAAGTACGGGATTCGAAACTTGAAAAACAGGGATTGGGTTGCGCCATACATATGAAAGAGTATACAATAATGATGTTGATGTATTTGGCGAATCAAATACCGTGGTCTAACAACCAACCATTCTGATTAGTTGATAATATTTGTTGAGAGTTTTGTGAAAGATTCCTGTTAAAGGTTTCATTAACGGCTAATTCATGTCGAGTAGACCTTGTCGTTGTGAGAATTCTTAATTCATGCGTTGTAGGGAGGGACTTATGTCACCACAAACAGAGACTAAAGCAGGTGTTGGATTCAAAGCTGGTGTTAAAGATTACAAATTGACTTATTATACTCCTGACTATGAAACCAAGGATACTGATATCTTGGCAGCATTCCGAGTTACTCCTCAACCTGGAGTTCCACCTGAGGAAGCAGGGGCCGCGGTAGCTGCCGAATCTTCTACTGGTACATGGACAACTGTGTGGACCGATGGACTTACCAGCCTTGATCGTTACAAAGGAAGATGCTACGACATCGAGCCCGTTGCTGGAGAAGACAATCAATATATTTTTATGTAGCTTATCCTTTAGACCTTTTTGAAGAAGGTTCTGTTACTAACATGTTTACTTCCATCGTGGGTAATGTATTTGGGTTCAAAGCGCTTCGTGCTCTACGTCTGGAGGATCTGCGAATTCCTGTTGCTTATGTTAAAACTTTCCAAGGACCACCTCACGGTATCCAAGTTGAAAGAGATAAATTGAATAAGTATGGTCGTCCCCTATTGGGATGTACTATTAAACCAAAATTGGGGTTATCTGCTAAGAACTACGGTAGGGCGGTTTATGAATGTCTACGTGGTGGACTTGATTTTACCAAGGATGATGAAAACGTGAACTCACAACCCTTTATGCGTTGGAGAGACCGTTTCTTATTTTGTGCCGAAGCAATTTATAAATCACAGGCCGAAACAGGTGAAATCAAAGGACATTACTTGAATGCTACTGCAGGTACATGCGAAGAAATGATGAAAAGGGCTGTATTTGCCAGAGAATTGGGAGTTCCTATTGTAATGCATGACTACTTAACGGGTGGATTCACTGCAAATACTAGCTTGGCTCATTATTGCCGAGATAATGGCTTACTTCTTCACATCCACCGCGCAATGCATGCATAGACAGAAGAATCATGGTATCCACTTCCGTGTACTAGCGAAAGCATTACGTATGTCTGGTGGAGATCATATTCACTCTGGTACCGTAGTAGGTAAACTGGAAGGGGAAAGAGAAATAACCTTGGGCTTTGTTGATTTACTACGTGATGATTATATTGAAAAAGACCGAAGTCGTGGTATTTATTTCACCCAAGATTGGGTATCTCTACCGGGTGTTCTGCCTGTGGCTTCAGGTGGTATTCACGTTTGGCATATGCCTGCTCTGACCGAGATCTTTGGAGATGACTCTGTACTACAGTTCGGTGGAGGAACTTTAGGACACCCTTGGGGTAATGCACCGGGTGCTGTAGCAAATCGAGTAGCCCTAGAAGCGTGTGTACAAGCGCGTAATGAGGGACGTGATCTTGCTCGTCAAGGTAATGACATTATCCGTGAAGCTTGCAAATGGAGCCCTGAGCTAGCAGCTGCTTGTGAAGTATGGAAGGAAATCAAATTCGAATTTGAAGCAATGGATACTTTGTAATCCAGTAATTACCATTCGTTCCTTTAATTGAATTGCAATTAAACTCGGCCCAATCTTTTACTAAAAAAGGATTGAGCCGAATAACGAATAAGGTTCCTATTTCATTTTCCAGGCATATATACATACTGGATTTCGGTATACAAAATATTAAATACAAGATCTAAGACTCAACAATTCAAATCCTTCTGTTGTTGGATCCATAATTAATCCTATGGATCCTTGAGATGGGATTAGTAGAATATTTTCTATACCCCTTAATCCGGACTATGGTCGAATCGAGCCAATGGTCACAACGCTTTATCCCCGTCCCGTATATTGCCCTTTTCCTTCCGCATTGCAATAGAAACTTATTATTCTCCAAAAAAGAATTCTTCCTAGGAGAGAACAAATCTTTTCGATTAGAATTTGTACACGGCACGGGATAACCCTCGCTTTCTATTCTAATTGAAGAAAGGGTTCCATCATATAGATTGATAGTGAAGTGATATCCAGATTCCCACAAAAAAAGAATCCTTTTTTTCAAGACTCATCCGTGATTAGTTAATTATTCTATTGGATCTATATGCTTATTCCGAGAGGATATATTCAAATTATTATTCATCGAATGACTATTCATCTATTGTATTTACATTCAAATAGGGGGGCAGACAAGCTCTATGGAAAAAAGGTGGTTCCATTCGATGTTGTTTAACGAGGAATTAAAACATAGGTCTGGGCTAAGTAAATCAATGGATAGTCTTGGTCCTATTGAAAATACCAGTGGAAGTGAAGATCCCGTTTATATGATAGGGATAAAAATATTGATAGTGGGGACGATAGTGATAATTCCAGTGCTAATAATATGGATACTTTTTTCGATGTCAGGGACATTCGGAGTTTGATCTCTGATGACATCTTTTTAGTTAGGGATCGTAATGGTAACAGTTATTCGATATATTTTAATATTGAAAATTTTATTTTCGAGATTGACAACGATCGCTCTTTTATGAATGAACTAGAAAGTTCCTTTTATAGTTATCTGAATAATGGTTCTCAAAGCGACAATCACTACTACGATCGTTATATGTATGATACTCAATATAGTTGGAATAATCACATTTTTAATTGCATTGATAGTTATCTTCGTTCTGAAATCAGTATTGATAATTACATTTCAGGCGATAGTTACAATTACAGCGACAGTTACATGTATAGTTACATTTGTAATGAAAGTGTAAATAGTAGTGACAACGAGAGTTCCAGTATACGAATTAGCACAAATAGAAGTGATTTCAATATGAGAAGAAGATATAATGATCTCGATATAAATAAAAAATACAGACATTTGTGGGTTCAATGCGAGAGTTGTTATGGGTTAAATTATAAGAAATTTTTTAAGTCAAAACTCAATGTTTGTGAACAATGCGGATATCATTTGAAAATGAGCAGTTCAGATAGAATCGAGCTTTCGGTTGATCCGGGCACTTGGGATCCTATGAATGAAGACATGGTTTCTATGGACCCCATTGAATTTCATTCAGAAGAGGAACCTTATAAAGATCGTATCGATTCTTATCAAAGAAAAACAGGGTTAACCGAGGCTATTCAAACAGGCATAGGTCAACTAAATGGTATTCCCATAGCTATTGGGGTTATGGATTTTCAGTTCATGGGGGGCAGTATGGGATCCGTAGTAGGCGAGAAAATTACCCGTTTGATCGAGCATGCGACTCGTAAAGCTCTACCTCTTATTATAGTTTGTGCTTCGGGAGGAGCGCGCATGCAAGAAGGAAGTTTGAGCTTGATGCAAATGGCTAAAATATCTTCCGCTTCATATAATTATCAATCAAATAAAAAGTTATTCTATGTATCAATCCTTACATCTCCTACAACCGGTGGGGTGACTGCAAGTTTTGGTATGTTGGGAGATATCATTATTGCCGAGCCTAATGCCTACATTGCATTTGCGGGTAAAAGAGTAATTGAACAAACATTGAATAAGACAGTACCTGATGGTTCCCAGGCGGCTGAGTATTTATTCCACAAGGGCTTATTGGACTCAATCGTACCACGTAATCCTTTAAAAAGTGTTCTGGGTGAGTTATTTCAGCTTCACGGTTTCTTTCCCTTAAATCAAAATTCAATCAAGTAGAGCATTCAATTCAGTTATTTTATTTGCGGCAAAGAAGTTTTTTAGTTATTGGTAAAGAAAAAAAGAAGAGTTCGTTTTCATTACGGGCATAAGATCTATTTATATTGTAAAAAGAATCAGAAGTTTCGGATACTTACTTTTTCTTTTTTCCTCCAGATATGTATTTTATACCTATAATTGGTGCTATATTACTGATTAGTAATCAGGAAGTTTCGATCAACAGGATAAAAGAATACATTCTTCTTTTGTTTTAGCAAAATTTTATGAAGAAAAAGAATTTCATCTTATCCTCTTACGTATTATAGATATAGAAAAATTCAAATCTATAAAATAATAGAATAGAAATCGTGCATATTTCAATATTTCCCGTGAGAACTCATATTTAGTTCTACATTCCTTGCACTTATTATTCTATACTTATAATAAATAGATATATTTATCATAAGATATCTTTATAACAGGTACAAATTTTAAATCGAGGTATCCATTCTATGACAACTTTTGATTTACCCTCTATTTTTGTGCCTTTAGTGGGCCTAGTTTTCCCGGCAATTGCAATGGCTTCTTTATTTCTTCATGTTCAAAAAAATAAGATTGTCTAGATTCCTATGAAGCAGACGCTTTTATATTTAACCAATTTGATGAATTATTTCTAATGGTTCACATCATAATAGTGCTAGTTGATGAGAGTTACTTCGGGAACAAAAAAGTAAAGTAAAATTCATTTGGGTTATTCTCTCAATTCCAATAAAATGCAACTGGATCTAGTATGAACTGGCGCTCAGAACGTATATGGATAGAACTTATAACGGGGTCTCGAAAAACAAGTAATTTCTGCTGGGCCTGTATCCTTCTTTTAGGTTCACTAGGGTTCTTATTGGTTGGAACTTCTAGTTATCTTGGTAGGAATCTGATATCCTTATTCCCGTCTCAGGAAATCCTCTTTTTTCCACAAGGCATCGTTATGTCTTTCTATGGGATCGCGGGTCTGTTCATTAGCTCCTATTTATGGTGCACAATTTCGTGGAATGTAGGTAGTGGTTATGACCGATTTGATCGAAAAGAAGGAATAGTGTGTATTTTTCGTTGGGGATTTCCTGGAATAAATCGTCGTATCTTCCTTCGATTCCTTATGAGAGATGTCCAGTCGATTAGAATCGAAATTAAAGAGGGTCTTTTTCCTCGTCGTGTCCTTTATATGGAAATCAGAGGTCAGGGAGCCATTCCCTTGACTCGTACTGATGAGAATCTGACTCCACGAGAAATTGAACAAAAAGCGGCGGAATTGGCCTATTTCTTGCGCGTACCAATTGAAGTATTTTGAAATGAACTGCGAAGAATTAATGTTTTGTTAGCATGGGGGGAAGGAACAGAACTAAGGAATCTTCATTTTATAGAACTCATGCTTCATAGAAATTTTCGATCGGATAGAGTCGACGAAAGAGGTGGTTTCCTTAGTAATTTACATATTTAAAATGCCACAAAAGAAAACATTCACTACCCTCACATATCTTGCATCTATTTTATTTTTACCCTGGTGGGTTTCTCTCTCATTTAATAAAAATCTGGAATCCTGGGTTACAAATTGGTGGAATACTAGGCAACCCGAAATGTTTTTGAATGATATTAAAGAAAAGAATCTTCTAGAAAAATTCATAGAATTAGAAGAACTTTTCTTTTTGGACGAAATTATAAAGGAGTACCCGGAGACACATATACAAAAGCTCCGTATAGAAATCCACAAAGAAACGATACAATTGGTCAAGATGCACAATGAAGGTCATATTCATAGCATTTTGCACTTCTCGACAAATATAATCTGTTTCGCTATTCTAAGTGGTTATTCTATTCTAGGTAATGAAGAACTTCTCGTTCTTAATTCTTGGGTGAAAGAATTCCTCTATAACTTAAGTGACACAATAAAAGCTTTTTCTATTCTTTTATTAACTGATTTATGTATCGGATTCCATTCGCCTCATGGTTGGGAACTAATGATTGGCTCTATCTCCAAGGATTTTGGATTTTATCATAATGATCAAATTATATCTGGTCTTGTTTCCACTTTCCCAGTCATTCTAGATACACTTTTAAAATATTGGATTTTCCGTTATTTAAATCGCGTATCTCCGTCACTTGTAGTGATTTATCATTCAATGAATGACTAAAGACTGATTCACCGATATTAATCAAATCATAATTTTTTTACTTTGTTTGTGTATGTACAAACAAAGCATTCAAAATCTTACTCACCTTTTATATTTATACCCATCCCAGAGACTCTTCCTGTTTCCTTCCAGTAAAATTATTCCATTACAATAGCAGAATCGTGGATAGGGAACTATACTAGTAACCTACCTAATTTATTGTAGAAATTCTCGGGATCAATGATTGGACCATGCAAAAAATATCTTTTCTCGGATAAAGGAGCAGATGGCTCGATCCCGAGAATTTCTACAATAAATATCATTAGATTTGATAAAGCGCGATTCGATTAGAAGAAGTTTTTTCTGTAAATTATTTAGGATTCGGCTTACTTTCCCATTGTGATATACTTCGTTGTGTAGGGTTCTCGTTCAAAATAAATCTTTTTTTGCATGAAGGCTAACCCAGTGGTTGGTCTTACTTTAAAACTAATTTTTATTACATTAATAAGTATTCCGCCTTTCGCGGACCCATTTCAAGTCAAGTACTAAAGACCGATATTCTAGATTCTTCTTTTAAGACTTCGAGCTTTAATTTCATAACCCGATTCTTTTTTGGGGAGACGGGTTGCAGGTCGAGGTAGTACATATTCAAAAATGGTAAATTGGGGATAGAACCCTAGGATTGTTATATGTAAGGGTTTCTCTCAATTCAAGGCATTGAATAAAATCCATTAAGTCTAGAACAAGGAAAAAATAGAATAGGGCGATGCATTCAGTTTCCGTATCTAATCAATAGAAACAACAATCCTCTAACTGGATTGGATCTTAATGAAAAAAATAAACCAATACCCTTTGGATTTATTATATGAATATTCATAAAATATATAACATCCATATAGAATTCTTAATATTCTTAATAGTATCTTAATTTAATCTTAATAAAAAATTTCTATAAATTATAACTAAAAAAATATGTAATTCTTTTTTCTCTTTTTTTTAGAGAAAATCAGAGACAAGATAAAAACGATAAGTTTGTAATAAGAGCATAATATGTCTCTAGCATATCGAAATGGAATTGAAAGAAGTGAAAATAGGACTCCACTCGATGAACCTTGAAAGAATAATGACCCACAGCAAAAAAAACTGGGGAGTTCAATCAAAATTCATTGGTATTTCGACTAGACAGTTATAGCTTAATTCAAATTCCAGATCGAATCGAGGAATACGGTATATATTTTTTCCACATTCATAGGAGTGCATCTACGTTTCTGCTTTACGAATATGACATTTTCTGGGCATTTCTAATAATATCAAGTCTTATTCCTATTTTGGCTTTTTTCATTTCGGGGGTTTTAGCCCCGACTCTCGAAGGACCGGAGAAACTTTCTAGTTATGAATCAGGCATAGAACCAATGGGCGACGCTTGTTTACAATTCCGAATTCGTTATTATATGTTTGCTTTGGTTTTTGTTGTTTTTGATGTTGAAACGGTTTTTCTTTACCCGTGGGCGATGAGTTTAGATGTATTGGGTGTATCCGTTTTTACAGAAGCTTTAATTTTCGTGCTTATCCTAATTGTTGGTTTAGTTTATGCATGGCGAAAAGGAGCGTTGGAATGGTCTTAGCTCCTGAATATTCAGACAATAAGAAGAAAAAAAAATGACATTGAGACAGTTATGAATTCCATTGAGTTTCCGGTACTTGATCAAACAACCCAAAATTCAGTTATTTCAACTACATCAAATGATCTTTCAAATTGGTCAAGACTCTCCAGTTTATGGACGCTTCTGTATGGTACCGATTGTTGCTTTATTGAATTTACTTCATTAATAAGCTCGCGCTTCGACTTTGATCATTATGGCTTGGTACCAAGATCGAGTCCTAGGAAAGCGGACTTAATTTTAACAGCCGGCACAGTAACAATGAAAATGGCTCCCTCTTTAGTAAGATTATATGAGCAAATGCCTGAACCAAAATATGTAATTGCTATGGGAGCCTGCACTATTACAGGAGGGATGTTCAGAACTGATTCTTATAGTACTATTCGAGGAGTTGATAAGCTAATTCTTGTGGATGTTTATTTGCCAGGTTTCCCTCCTAAACCGGAGGAAGTTATCGATGCTATAACAAAACTTCGTAAGAAGGTATCTCGAGAAATCTACCAAGATAGATTTGGGTCTCAACAAAATAATCGATGTTTTACTACCACTCACAAGTTTTATGTTGGACGTAGCACGCATACTGGAAATTATGATCAAGGATTACTCTATCAATCGCGATCTACTTCAGAGATACCTTATGAAACATTTTTAAAATACCAAAGTTCAGTATCTTCCCATGAATTAGTGAATTAGGGATACTGCTTTTCTTTTGTGCAGAAGAATAGCAAATGCCCTTCACTTCAATTTCCAAAATTTCGTAAACGTGAACTACTTATACAAATGAAAATCCGGGAGAGATTAAAAAAATGCAGGGTCGTTTGTCTGCTTGGCTAGTCAAGCATGGGTTAGTTCATAGATTTTTAGGCTTCGATTACCAAGGATTCGAAACTTTACAAATAAAGCCCGAGGATTGGCATTCCATTGTTGTCATGTCATATGTATATGGTTACAATTATCTACGCTCTCAGTGTGCCTATGATGTAGCACCAGGCGGACTCTTAGCTAGTGTGTATCATCTTACGAGAATAGAGTATGGTGTGGATCAGCTAGAGGAGGTATGCATAAAAGTATTTGCCCCAAGGATAAATCCTAGAATTCCATCTGTTTTTTGGATTTGGAAAAGTGCGGATTTCCAAGAACGGGAATCTTATGATATGTTGGGAATCTCTTAAAACAGATGAGAGAAGGATACTGAACTTTGGTACCTGCTCTTCTTGGTACCTCTGGTGATACGACATAAATCACCAGAGGTACCAAGAAGAGCAGGTTTGAGATTGAAATTTCCTTCGGCGACATCGATCTTTAAAACCGCCAAATCATACGTGGGATCAAAACCAACAAGTTTGCCTTCCTTGGAGAACTTTTCCCGTGTGCATCTTCAAGAAATACCTTGCAACGCCGAAGTCCAGTCGTATCAGTTGCCAACTTAGCTATGACATGATAATTGGTCACTATGTGTCCACTTTTATCCCATATGAAACCAGAACCAGTCCCTTCGACTTTCGCAGTTTCCTCTTCTTCTTTCGTAAGAACTTCTTCAGTATTTGTGCTTCTGCCTGACGAGGTCTTAGCTAATTCAAGGTCCTTAATAAAAACCACCGAAGGAGAAGCCTCTTCGAATACCTGAACGACCGTTCTTCTTGGCGTGAGGTGTTTCTTCTTCTATTCGAGCATTTGCCAACTGAAAAGACGCAAATGTAAAAAGAAGATAAAATTGAGGAAGTAGCTAATATTGATGAATTCCGCCTTGTGGGGAACAATCTCTGTGAGTTGTTCACAGAAGAAGAGGAAGAAATGTTTGCTGAGATTATTATTGCGGATTTAGAGATCAAGTGATGATGAATGGAACCCAACACCACCACCATCGGTCTATTTAGAGTAAACACCACCTCCACTAGTCTTATTGACTGTAAAATTTCTTGGATGTGGCCTTTTCATATCTTATCTTCAAGCCACATGCATGAGTCAATTTGTGTGGCCATATTTAAAGTGCTATTGAGTCCCCCTCCTATCTTAAGTGCCTTTAACAACACAAGGGATGATGATCACCTGCTATCCAAACGAATTCACCTTATTAGAATAGTAGCCTTCAATTTGATTTTGGGCAGCCATGTTTTAACAGAAGGGCTTGTTTACAGGCCATAACGGAAAATTATCAAAAATAAAATAAAATTGGGGAACTACAGTCGGGAGTTTTTTTTTTTCTTGCGAAGAAAATTGATGATTAAGATAATGCAATTCCATATTTTTCAGAGAAACTTATTGTCCAACACATTCTGACGAGATCATCAAGTGTTGCAGATCAAGCTCAAATAACAGATCCTGTTCGGATCAAGCAAACTGCACTATGGTAAGAGCAAACGCTAAATAATACAACCGTAGATAAAATTTAGACTTGGAAGATTGGCAGGGGCCGCGCGGACGCGTTCCCCCTCAGAACAAATTATGACGTAGACTCTCCCTCAGTGGGGAGATCTTAGGCGAGCGCCCTTCCAAAGTGCAATGGAAGTCACTAACCTAGGCCATGACCCTTCATGATCAGTCATAGACCCCGTCAGGTAAGTATGATCCTTACGGAAAATGGATAGTTTTTTTTTTTTTAATATGTTGGGCTATAAGAACAAAGATCTTACTTGGACCTTGGTGGAGTGTTACCAAGAGCTTTTATTGGTGAATTTGGAACCACCGTTTCTAGAAGCAATGGTGAATTTGGACATTTTCAGATTGGATTTCCCAAAGTGATACAGGTTCACATTGAAGGCCAAACCCGTGGCAAAACACCAAATTCAAGAGCTAACTGCTCTGAGATTTGCGAAACTGGTGAAAGGGTCCAGGTTAGGGAACATAATTTTTATCTTAGTTTGGTTGGGGTGTGCCAGGCCTATGCAGTAGTGCAACACAAAGGAGACGCGTGAGAACCCTAGCAGCAAGCTGCTGTGATGGGAACTCCCCCTTGAAAAAAATTAATTTAATATCGTGTGAGCCGATGGCTCACATATCAGATATTAAACTGATAAGAACAGATACTACACTTGATCTTAGCCAAAAGGCCGAGAAAGGTATGCTTGTTCAATTCTTTAGCTTCTTGCTTTATACAGTCTCGTTTCCGTTCTTCTGCTTTAACTAGTCTAGGTGGGACTAAAGTATTAGCTTACTCCGGCTTAGGTATACGAGTCATGGGCAGGATACGAGTGTCTGAAAAGACTTCGATAACAATGTGCCAAACTCTGATGTAGTAGTAACTAACACCCAATCAGGAGTCACTTATATCTGAAAAGGCAAGACATTTTCAGATGGAGACAATTTCCTACCTTCCCGACTATGGGGTTGACGACGGTACTATAGTAGTGAAGACGAACGCAACATTTCCGCCACTTCTAAGGGACTTGGCAATGATAAGGGTGAAGATAACCGGTTAACCACGATATTCAAGATGATCGTTCACTACCTAGCTCAAGCTGTTGGTTTAGCAGATTTTGTTGGGATTTTCAAAAAGGTACAGTTGTTTACGAAGCTAATGTTCGTTAACATGAAGTTGTCCAATAATTTTTCATCATCCAGTTGTTTGCTTTTGTGGAAAAGAAGTATGCAGAATGCAGTGATGGAACTAGACTTTCCGTTTGATGATTCGAAGGCTGTGTTTGTCGATGCATTATACTTCGGTTTGTCTGCAATGGCAAGGAGGTGATACAATTTTTAAAGCGAAGTTTTGGACTTTATACCGAGGTAAGGTAATGCTGGTATTTCAACAATGGATGATGTTGATTGGTTGAATCATTCAAGGCGATAGATATGCAACAACGTGTTGTAGTGGTGTTGGCTAGGAAAAAGTATACCGAGTAACCAATTCTACCTATAACTTAATGGTTTACATAATACCTTTATCATGTTAATAGGAGTATTATAACGGTCCAGTAATGTGTTTAAGAAAGACAATTTCTTTAATCAATTCATCATCAATTAGGTGTTCAATTTCTGGATTTATTATCCCTTTGTGGATACTCAAAATTCATGATTTCTTTTCCCTTTGCATACATTCCTTTCCTTGGTCTTCGCTGGGAAACTAAGACAATAAACTAAAGCAATGGAGAGACAATCCTTAACCTTCTAAGTCTCACAATCATAAATATTCAACTTCTATTATGGAACCATTATTAATGAATTCTTCCTTTATAGAATACTCACATTCAATAAAATTGAAGGCTGAAAACCAAATTAACTTTAATTGGGATGAGTAACTAACTGTAAAACATAAGCCGAGCTTTTAATCTCAAAAGATTTGATAGCTTTCCCATACCTTGTTCTTCAATCCAATAGGCCTTTGGCTAACCTATCGAAAAATCGATTTTAGAATTAAAACTTAATGATGATTAAATTTATATTTTATTTCCAATATGAAACAAATTTTGTAAAATATGTTTTATCTCAAATTATTCAATATTCAATATATGCTTTATATGAGAGCTTTTAGTAATCCACATATAGATGAAAATCGCGTAGTACATATCACTGAATATATATATATTTTTTTAAATCATACAGATATGCAAACCTAATTAAGATCACTACTTGCAGGTAGTGTGTCTAAACATAACCAAGGTATAACTTTTCTCGCAGATCATGAGGAGTATGCATACAGTTTGTCCCGTGATTTATTTTTTTATGACCTAAGACGTATTTGGCTATCCAAAATTGGTTTTTCGTGACCAAAATCTATCCGTGACCCTATCTAAGTCGTTCATGACTCAAGCTTGACGTGTCTTTAAAACATGGTGTCTCAGTTAGGAAGTTAGGAGCAAAGATGATTGTGGGAAAGGTGAGCCCGTAATTTTAATAATGAGTCCTACTGGAGAGTACCTTGATGGATCATGGAGATATCATTTGGTAAAGATCATACCAGATATCATTTGGCCTAAAAAGAAATTAACAACTAGAAATACGTGTGAGGTAGCATATGTGTGTGCCCCGACTACTAGATGCGCAAAAGTTTCTCACTTCCCAAAGATATCCCACCTACTAATTAGGATATACACTTTTTTTCTGACGCCTAAAGTTTCGTATAGGCCACCCGAATAACTCTTGAGGAAGGTTAAGACTATAAACCTTCTATATGTAACCAGTAAAAATATTTATTGTGGGATTGACTCAACCTCCATATAATGCGGGATGATAAATTCTCAAAGGAATTTATCGACTTTGGATGCATAAAGATGGAAAGAGAATAGAAGACCATGAGGGAAGCGTTATAAACTCATAAATGAGACTCTCATGACTGAAATCAGTTTTTTGTCCAGACGTTATTTTTGGTGGGAAGTATAAAAGAAGTGGAAATAGAACGTTAACGACTTTCGACACGATGTTGAAACTACCCATAACCGTACATCGGCTTCTTGTCGGGAAAACGTGGAATAAAGCACTACCGAGTCATCTCACGATCTAGAATCGGCAAATCCCTGGGGCGTAAAGAGAAAAACGGGGAATGAAGCGTTATCAAGATGATCCTGAATTGTTTTCGCAAACCCGAGGCGTAAAATTAAAAGGGATATTTAAGTCATTTTAGTACTTGGACATCTCTACAGTATAAACACAAAATAAAATTTGTCTAAAGAACAAAATTAAAATAATCGAGAAAGATAGTGACTGATAGAGGGGGTGGGGTTTTTTTAAAAAAAATTAGAATAATCGAGAACAAAATTAGAACAAAATTAAAATTTGTCTAAACACAAAATAATCTCCTACTACTAAAAATATTCTCTCTCATTTTTAGGATGATTTTCTCTCATCTTTATTTTAATTTTTTTTATCATCAGAGGACGATTATCTTTTTCATTCTAAATCCTTCAGTTAATTCATCTTTTTTTTCTTGATGTGTTTGTTTCGACAGACCAAATCCCCCAAACAACTCATGGAAATATACAGGGATGCAACGAATTGAGTTCTGCTCCCGAAAAAACGAGGAGTTGGGGGCTTCGTAACTCGTCCAAGTACAAAAAGGAGACCTCAACCTTCTTGCATAAAGTCAGCATCGGTAGAATTGGAATGGTGAGCAATTGGGTTGGGGTATATTGAGATCTATAAAAAGATATTTTGTACAAAAAGAAAAGAAATATCACAAACCTTTTGATCCGGGATAGGAAAACAGGAAAAAGTGTTGTAATCATCCACAAAGAAGAAAGGACGGTTTTTTTTATCCGAGATCAAAAAATACCGATTGGGCCCCTGAAATGAATTTTTTTTCCGCTTCATGGCTCACCCACGGGGTGCTCGGACATGTGATTGATTATTCTATTCGATGGGCCAACCAACGACCGTCCGACTACAACCAACAACAGATTGAGGAAATGAAACTATACAATTTCTAGGGCTATACGGACCGAACCATAGACCTTCTCGGTGAAAACAGATCCAACTTTTTATTATCGAAATGATTTGAACTGTTCCAAAGACCCAACATGATTTTTTTTTGCATTGGTCTTTCAACTGATATAAATATCAAATATCCGCCATACTTTTTTCTTAACAAAAGATCACGAGATGGCTCCCGTGCTCTGATTCATATTTAGATTATGATCCAGGAACAATACCAAAGTGTTTCAAAGAAGAGTTACCTTGACGTAGGTCTGCCTCTGGCCTAGATTAACCTAAGTTAAATGGAGTCTCTATCGCTCTGCTCTCAAAGAGTCAAATATGAAACTTCATACACCTTAAAGTTCATAGTACGAAAAGATATTTTTTGAGGTCCTTATACCCATTATGCCTAGCATTGAATGGGCTGGTATTCACCTTATCAATTATCGAATCAATGATGGGTTATTTTTTAGCCTAAATTGGCACCCAAAGCGGACCGAACCAAATATTTGTCAGGCTATTGATTAAGATCAATTTTATTGATTAAGATCAATTTTGTTGATTGCGATGGACTCCCCTGAAAAACATTGGCGCGCGTGTAAACGAGTTGCTCTCCAACCAACTTAGTTAGCCCCTTGATAGATAGTTTATCATGGAAATAATTTCTTGTCAAGATGAATCTTCAATGATCCAACATGATAGCTTCTGATCTGTTTCCTACCAAGAATTGGTATTGCTTAGAAATAAGATTGCATCTATAATTCATCGATATGACAAGCCCCTTTCTTTCTCTTTGTGGATGATAATGACCCCTACTTAACCCAGGGTTAGGTATTGCTTTCATATGGCGGGAGTCCATTGGGTTTCAAATCCAGTAGGTAGAACTTATTATATACCGGAGTAATAGTATCTAATAAGTTTTTCTACCCACCCTCCCTTTTTATTTTAGTTGCATAGAAATGCCATTCAGTTGATTCGACTCAATCCCAGAACCAAATATGGTTTACAAACAGAATTTCCTTTTTTATTGGGCGCACCTATTTTTTTATGAAATTTCATTCATAGCCTCTACTCGCGTCCTAGCTCGTCTGACGGCTTAAATTCGCTTCAATGTTTGTCTCTTGCCCTCAGCCCGACTTAAGTTAGCTTCAGTTATTTTAAGAGCTTTCTGAGCTTCTTGTGGATCAATGTCACTACCCTTTCCGCATCATTTACCTAAGATGGTAATATCATTATTGCCTACTCTAGCAAACCACCCATCAGAGCGATTTTAACCATTGGTCATTAAGGCGTAGTCTCAAATACCTATATCTACAGCTGTGGCAATAGGGGCGTGATTTGGTAATACACCGATTTGGCCACTATTAGTAGATAAAACAATTTCTTTCACTTATGAATCCCAAAAAATTTGATTCGGGGTAAGTACACAAAGATTTAAGGCCATTCTTCAATTTGCTCTCCATTCTATGTTCACAGCCGTCGCGGTAGCTTCGTCGATGTACCTACCAAATAAAAGGCCTGCTCAGGAAGACCATCTAATTCTCTGGAAAGGATCAATTGAAACCCCCTAATGGTTTCTTTCTAGACCAACATATTTCCCTGGAGAGCCCGTAAATACTTCTGCTACGAAGAAGGGTTGTGATAAGAAAACGCTCAAGTTTTCGTGCTCTTGCTACGGTTAACGATCCTCTTCAGATAATTCATCCAACCCAAGGATAGCTATAATATCCTGAACTTCTTGGTAACGTTGTGAAGTTTGCTTAACTCTTGGCGCAATTTCATAATGTTCTTCACAACGATGCGAGGGTTGGAGCATAGTTGACGTACTATCAAGAGGATCTACTGTGGTAGATCTTTTTGAAGCTAGTCCTTTGATAAAGACGGTAGAGCATCTAAATGTGCAAATGTTGTGGCAGGGGCAGGGTCGGTCAAATCGTCCGCAGGTACATAAACTGCTGAAATAGAAGTTATAGACCCCTCTTTGGTAGAAGTATTATTTCTTGCAATGTACCATTATGTACTAAGGGTAGGTTGATAAACCCACAGCAGAAGGCATTATGCCTAATAAAGCAGATACTTCGGATCCTGCTTGGACAAATCGGAAAATATTGTCGATAAATAGAAGGACATCTTGTTCATTAACATCTCGGAAATATTCTGCCATGGTTAGGCAGTCAAACCAACTCTCATACGAGCTCCCGGCGTTTCATTCATCTGACCATAGACTAGAGCTACTTTGATTCTGCAAGATTTTGTTCATTAATTACTCCAGACTCTTTCATTTCCATGTAAAGATCATTCCCCTCACGAGTACGCTCACCCACCTCCGCCAAATACAGATACGCCTCCATGAGATTTGGCGATGTTGTTGATCAATTCCATGATAAGGACTGTTTTACCCACTCCAGCTCCCCCGAATAGTACTATTTCCCCCCACGTCGATAAGGAGCTAACAGATCAACTACTTGATCCCTGTTTCAAAAATAGATAATTTTTGTATCTAATTGTATAAAGGCAGGCGCGGATCTATGAACAGGAGATGTTGTGCGAGTATGTACAGGACCTAAATTATCAACAGGCTCTCCAAGAAAGTTGAAAATTCGTTCGAGAGTAGCCCCACCAACCGTAACACTTAGAGCAGCTCCCATGGTGGTCTAACAACCAACCATTCTGATTAGTTGATAATATTTGTTGAGAGTTTTGTGAAAGATTCCTGTTAAAGGTCTAATATTAAATACAAGATCTAAGACTCAACAATTCAAATCCTTCTGTTGTTGGATCCATAATTAATCCTATGGATCCTTGAGATGGGATTAGTAGAATATTTTCTATACCCCTTAATCCGGACTATGGTCGAATCGAGCCAATGGTCACAACGTTGTATCCCAGTCCCGTATATTGCCCTTTTCCTTCCGCATTGCAATAGAAACTTATTATTCTCCAAAAATTCCTAGGAGAGAACAAATCTTTTCGATTAGAATTTGTACACGGCACGGGATAACCCTCGCTTTCTATTCTAATTGAAGAAAGGGTTCCATCATATAGATTGATAGTGAAGTGATATCCAGATTCCCACAAAAAAAGAATCCTTTTTTTCAAGACTCATCCGTGATTAGTTAATTATTCTATTGGATCTATATGCTTATTCCGAGAGGATATATTCAAATTATTATTCATCGAATGACTATTCATCTATTGTATTTACATTCAAATAGGGGGGCAGACAAGCTCTATGGAAAAAAGGTGGTTCCATTCGATGTTGTTTAACGAGGAATTAAAACATAGGTCTGGGCTAAGTAAATCAATGGATAGTCTTGGTCCTATTGAAAATACCAGTGGAAGTGAAGATCCCGTTATATATGATAGGGATAAAAATATTGATAGTGGGGACGATAGTGATAATTCCAGTGCTAATAATATGGATACTTTTTTCGATGTCAGGGACATTCGGAGTTTGATCTCTGATGACATCTTTTTAGTTAGGGATCGTAATGGTAACAGTTATTCGATATATTTTAATATTGAAAATTTTATTTTCGAGATTGACAACGATCGCTCTTTTATGAATGAACTAGAAAGTTCCTTTTATAGTTATCTGAATAATGGTTCTCAAAGCGACAATCACTACTACGATCGTTATATGTATGACTCAATATAGTTGGAATAATCACATTTTTAATTGCATTGATAGTTATCTTCGTTCTGAAATCAGTATTGATAATTACATTTCAGGCGATAGTTACAATTACAGCGACAGTTACATGTATAGTTACATTTGTAATGAAAGTGTAAATAGTAGTGACAACGAGAGTTCCAGTATACGAATTAGCACAAATAGAAGTGATTTCAATATGAGAAGAAGATATAATGATCTCGATATAAATAAAAAATACAGACATTTGTGGGTTCAATGCGAGAGTTGTTATGGGTTAAATTATAAGAAATTTTTTAAGTCAAAACTCAATGTTTGTGAACAATGCGGATATCATTTGAAAATGAGCAGTTCAGATAGAATCGAGCTTTCGGTTGATCCGGGCACTTGGGATCCTATGAATGAAGACATGGTTTCTATGGACCCCATTGAATTTCATTCAGAAGAGGAACCTTATAAAGATCGTATCGATTCTTATCAAAGAAAAACAGGGTTAACCGAGGCTATTCAAACAGGCATAGGTCAACTAAATGGTATTCCCATAGCTATTGGGGTTATGGATTTTCAGTTCATGGGGGGCAGTATGGGATCCGTAGTAGGCGAGAAAATTACCCGTTTGATCGAGCATGCGACTCGTAAAGCTCTACCTCTTATTATAGTTTGTGCTTCGGGAGGAGCGCGCATGCAAGAAGGAAGTTTGAGCTTGATGCAAATGGCTAAAATATCTTCCGCTTCATATAATTATCAATCAAATAAAAAGTTATTCTATGTATCAATCCTTACATCTCCTACAACCGGTGGGGTGACTGCAAGTTTTGGTATGTTGGGAGATATCATTATTGCCGAGCCTAATGCCTACATTGCATTTGCGGGTAAAAGAGTAATTGAACAAACATTGAATAAGACAGTACCTGATGGTTCCCAGGCGGCTGAGTATTTATTCCACAAGGGCTTATTGGACTCAATCGTACCACGTAATCCTTTAAAAAGTGTTCTGGGTGAGTTATTTCAGCTTCACGGTTTCTTTCCCTTAAATCAAAATTCAATCAAGTAGAGCATTCAATTCAGTTATTTTATTTGCGGCAAAGAAGTTTTTTAGTTATTGGTAAAGAAAAAAAGAAGAGTTCGTTTTCATTACGGGCATAAGATCTATTTATATTGTAAAAAGAATCAGAAGTTTCGGATACTTACTTTTTCTTTTTTCCTCCAGATATGTATTTTATACCTATAATTGGTGCTATATTACTGATTAGTAATCAGGAAGTTTCGATCAACAGGATAAAAGAATACATTCTTCTTTTGTTTTAGCAAAATTTTATGAAGAAAAAGAATTTCATCTTATCCTCTTACGTATTATAGATATAGAAAAATTCAAATCTATAAAATAATAGAATAGAAATCGTGCATATTTCAATATTTCCCGTGAGAACTCATATTTAGTTCTACATTCCTTGCACTTATTATTCTATACTTATAATAAATAGATATATTTATCATAAGATATCTTTATAACAGGTACAAATTTTAAATCGAGGTATCCATTCTATGACAACTTTTGATTTACCCTCTATTTTTGTGCCTTTAGTGGGCCTAGTTTTCCCGGCAATTGCAATGGCTTCTTTATTTCTTCATGTTCAAAAAAATAAGATTGTCTAGATTCCTATGAAGCAGACGCTTTTATATTTAACCAAATGAATTATTTCTAATGGTTCACATCATAATAGTGCTAGTTGATGAGAGTTACTTCGGGAACAAAAAAGTAAAGTAAAATTCATTTGGGTTATTTTCTCAATTCCAATAAAATGAAACTGGATCTAATATGAACTGGCGCTCAGAACGTATATGGATAGAACTTATAACGGGGTCTCGAAAAACAAGTAATTTCTGCTGGGCCTGTATCCTTCTTTTAAGTTCACTAGGGTTCTTAATGGTTGGAACTTCTAGTTATCTTGGTAGGAATCTGATATCCTTATTCCCGTCTCAGGAAATCCTCTTTTTTCCACAAGGCATCGTTATGTCTTTCTATGGGATCGCGGGTCTGTTCATTAGCTCCTATTTATGGTGCACAATTTCGTGGAATGTAGGTAGTGGTTATGACCGATTTGATCGAAAAGAAGGAATAGTGTGTATTTTTTGTTGGGGATTTCCTGGAATAAATCGTTGTATCTTCCTTCGATTCCTTATGAGAGATGTCCAGTCGATTAGAATCGAAATTAAAGAGAGTCTTTTTCCTCGTCGTGTCCTTTATATGGAAATCAGAGGTCAGGGAGCCTTCCCTTGACTCATACTGATGAGAATCTGAGTCCACGAGAAATTGAACAAAAAGCGGCGGAATTGGCCTATTTCTTGCGCGTACCAATTGAAGTATTTTGAAATGAACTGCGAAGAATTAATGTTTTTTTAGCATGGGGGGAAGGAAAAGAACTAAGGAATCTTCATTTTATATAACTCATGCTTTATAGAAATTTTCGGTCGGATAGAGTCGACGAAAGAGGTGGTTTCCTTAGTAATTTACATATTTAAAATGCCACAAAAGAAAACATTCACTACCCTCACATATCTTGCATCTATTTTATTTTTACCCTGGTGGGTTTCTCTCTCATTTAATAAAAATCTGAAATCCTGGGTTACAAATTGGTGGAATACTAGGCAACCCGAAATGTTTTTGAATGATATTAAATAAAAGACTTCTAGAAAAATTAATAGAATTAGAAGAACTTTTCTTTTTGGACGAAATTATAAAGGAGTACCCGGAGACACATATACAAAAGCTCTGTATAGAAATCCACAAAGAAACGATACAATTGGTCAAGATGCACAATGAAGGTCATATTCATAGAATTTTGCACTTCTCGACAAATATAGTCTGTTTCGCTATTCTAAGTGGTTATTCTATTCTAGGTAATGAAGAACTTCTCGTTCTTAATTCTTGGGTGAAAGAATTCCTCTATAACTTAAGTGACACAATAAAAGCTTTTTCTATTCTTTTATTAATTGATTTATGTATCGGATTCCATTCGCCTCATGGTTGGGAACTAATGATTGGCTCTATCTCAAAGGATTTTGGATTTTATCATAATGATCAAATTATATCTGGTCTTGTTTCCACTTTCCCAGTCATTCTAGATACACTTTTAAAATATTGGATTTTCCGTTATTTAAATCGCGTATCTCCGTCACTTGTAGTGATTTAATTCTTGTGGATGTTTATTTTCCAGGTTTCCCTCCTAAACCGGAGGAAGTTATCGATGCTATAACAAAACTTCGTAAGAAGGTATCTCGAGAAATCTACCAAGATATATTTGGGTCTCAACAAAATAATCGATGTTTTACTACCACTCACAAGTTTTATGTTGGACGTAGCACGCATACTGGAAATTATGATCAAGGATTACTCTATCAATTGCGATCTACTTCAGAGATACCTTATGAAACATTTTTAAAATACCAAAGTTCAGTATCTTCCCATGAATTAGTGAATTAGGGATACTACTTTTCTTTTGTGCAGAAGAATAGCAAATGCCTTTCACTTCAATTTCCAAAATTTCGTCGTAAACGTGAACTACTTATACAAATGAAAATCCGGGAGAGATTAAAAAAATGCAGGGTCGTTTGTCTGCTTGGCTAGTCAAGCATGGGTTAGTTCATAGATTTTTAGGCTTCGATTACCAAGGATTCGAAACTTTACAAATAAAGTCTGAGGATTGGCATTCCATTGTTGTCATGTCATATGTATATGGTTACAATTATCTACGCTCTCAGTGTGCCTATGATGTAGCACCAGGCGGACTCTTAGCTAGTGTGTATCATCTTACGAGAATAGAGTATGGTGTGGATCAGCCAGAGGAGGTATGCATAAAAGTATTTGCCCCAAGGATAAATCCTAGAATTCCATATGTTTTTTGGATTTGGAAAAGTGCGGATTTCCAAGAACGGGAATCTTATGATATGTTGGGAATCTCTTAAAACAGATGAGAGAAGGATACTGAACTTTGGTACCTGCTCTTCTTGGTACCTCTGGTGATATGACATAAATCACCAGAGGTACCAAGAAGAGCAGGTTTGAGATCGAAATTTCCTTCGGCGACATCGATCTTTAAAACCGCCAAATCATACGTGGGATCAAAACCAACAAGTTTTCCTTCCTTGGAGAACTTTTCCCCGTGTGCATCTTCAAGAAATACCTTGCAACGCTGAAGTCCAGTCGTATCAGTTGCCAACTTAGCTATGACATGATAATTGGTCACTATGTGTCCACTTTTATCCCATATGAAACCAGAACCAGTCCCTTCGACTTTCGCAGTTTCCTCTTCTTCTTTCGTAAGAACTTCTTCAGTATTTGTGCTTCTTCCTGACGAGGTCTCAGCTAATTCAAAGTCCTTAATAAAAACCACCGAAGGAGAAGCCTCTTCGAATACCTGAACGACTCGTTCTTCTTGGCGCTGAGGTGTTTCTTCTTCTACTCGAGCATTTGCCAACTGAAAAGACGCCAAATGTAGAAAAGAAGATAAAATTGAGGAAGTAGCTAATATTGAAGAATTCCGCCTTGTGAGGAACAATCTCTGTGAGTTGTTCACAGAAGAAGAGGAAGAAATGTTTGCTGAGATTATTATTGCGGATTTAGAGATCAAGTGATGATGAATGGAACCCAACACCACCACCCTCGGTCTGTTTAGAATAAACACCACCTCCACTAGTCTTATTGACTGTAAAATTTCTTGGATCTGGCCTTTTCATATGTTATCTTCAAGCCACATGCATGAGTCAATTTGTGTGGCCATATTTAAAGTGCTATTGAGTCCCCCTCCTATCTTAAGTGCCTTTAACAACACAAGGGCTGATGATCACCTGCTATCCAAACGAATTCACCTTATTAGAATAGTAGCCTTCAATTTGATTTTTGGCAGCCATGTTTTAACAGAAGGGCTTGTTTACAGGCCATAACGGAAAATTATCAAAAATAAAATAAAATTGGGGAACTACAGTCGGAAGTTTTTTTTTTTTTTTTCTTGCGAAGAAAATTGATGATTAAGATAATGCAATTCCATATTTTTCAGAGAAACTTATTGTCCAACACATTCTGACGAGATCATCAAGTGTTGCAGATCAAGCTCAAATAACAGATCCTGTTCGGATCAAGCAAACTGCACTATGGTAAGAGCAAACGCTAAATAATACAACCGTAGATAAAATTTAGACTTGGAAGATTGGCAGGGGCCTCCCGGACGCGTTCCCCCTCAGAAAAAAATTATGACGTAGACTCTCCCTCAGTGGGGAGATCTTAGGCGAGCGCCCTTCCAAAGTGCAATGGAAGTCACTAACCTAGGCCATGACCCTTCATGATCAGTCATAGACCCCGTCCAGGTAAGTATGATCCTTACGGAAAATGGATAGTTTTTTTTTTTAATATGTTGGGCTATAAGAACAAAGATCTTACTTGGACCTTGGTGGAGTGTTACCAAGAGCTTTTATTGGTGAATTTGGAACCACCGTTTCTAGAAGCAATGGTGAATTTGGACATTTTCAGATTGGATTTCCCAAAGTGATACAGGTTCACATTGAAGGCCAAACCCGTGGCAAGAACACCAAATTCAAGAGCTAACTGCTCTGAGATTTGCGAAACTGGTGAAAGGGTCCAGGTTAGGGAACATAATTTTTATCTTAGTTTTGGTTGGGGTGTGCCAGGCCTATGCAGAAGTGCAACACAAAGGCGACGCGTGAGAACCCTAGCAGCAAGCTGCTGTGATGGGAACTCCCCCTTGAAAAAAATTAATTTAATATCGTGTGAGCCGATGGCTCACATATCAGATATTAAACTGATAAGAACAGATACTACACTTGATCTTAGCCAAAAGGCCGAGAAAGGTATGCTTGTTCAATTCTTTAGCTTCTTGCTTTATACAGTCTCGTTTCCGTTCTTCTGCTTTAACTAGTCTAGGTGGGACTAAAGTATTAGCTTACTCCGGCTTAGGTATACGAGTCATGGGCAGGATACGAGTGTCTGAAAAGACTTCGATAACAATGTGCCAAACTCTGATGTAGTAGTAACTAACACCCAATCTGGAGTCACTTATATCTGAAAAGGCAAGACATTTTCAGATGGAGACAATTTCCTACCTTCCCGACTATGGGGTTGACGACGGTACTATAGTAGTGAAGACGAACGTAACATTTCCGTCACTGCAAATACTTCTTCACATCCACCGCGCAATGCATGCAGTTATTGATAGACAGAAGAATCATGGTATCCACTTTCATGTACTAGCGAAAGCATTACGTATGTCTGGTGGAGATCATATTCACTCTGGTACCATAATAGGTAAACTGAAAGGGGAAAGATAAATAACCTTGGGCTTTGTTGATTTACTACGTGATGATTATATTGAAAAAGACCGAAGTCGTGGTATTTATTTCACCCAAGATTGGGTATCTCTACCGGGTGTTCTGCCTGTGGATTCAGGTGGTATTCATGTTTGGCATATGCCTGCTCTGACCGAGATCTTTGGAGATGACTCTGTACTTCAGTTCGGTGGAGGAACTTTAGGACACCCTTGGGGTAATGCACCGGGTGCTGTATCAAATCGAGTAGCCCTAGAAGTGTGTGTACAAGCGCGTAATGAGGGACGTGATCTTGCTCGTCAAGGTAATGACATTATCCGTGAAGCTTGCAAATGGAGCCCTGAGCTAGCAGCTGCTTGTGAAGTATGGAAGAAAATCAAATTCGAATTTGAAGCAATGGATACTTTGTAATCCAGTAATTACCATTCGTTCCTTTAATTGAATTGCAATTAAACTCGGCCCAATCTTTTACTAAAAAAGGATTGAGCCGAATAACGAATAAGGTTCTTATTTCATTTTCCAGGCATATATACATACTGGATTTCGGTATAAAAAATATTAAATACAATATCTAAGACTCAACAATTCAAATCCTTCTGTTGTTGGATCCATAATTAATCCTATGGATCCTTGAGATGGGATTAGTAGAATATTTTCTATACCCCTTAATCCGGACTATGGTCGAATCGAGCCAATGGTCACAACGTTGTATCCCAGTCCCGTATATTGCCCTTTTCCTTCCGCATTGCAATAGAAACTTATTATTCTCCAAAAATTCCTAGGAGAGAACAAATATTTTCGATTAGAATTGGTACACGGCACGGGATAACCCTCTCTTTCTATTCTAATTGAAGAAAGGGTTCCATCATATAGATTGATAGTGAAGTGATATCCAGATTCCCACAAAAGAAGAATCCTTTTTTTCAAGACTCATCCGTGATTAGTTAATTATTCTATTGGATCTATATGCTTATTCCGAGAGGATATATTCAAATTATTATTCATCGAATGACTATTCATCAATTGTATTTACATTCAAATAGGGGGGCAGACAAGCTCTATGGAAAAAAGGTGGTTCCATTCGATGTTTTTTAACGAGGAATTAAAACATAGGTCTGGGCTAAGTAAATCAATGGATAGTCTTGGTCCTATTGAAAATACCAGTGGAATTGAAGATCCCGTTATATATGATAGGGATAAAAATATTGATAGTGGGGACGATTGTGATAATTCCAGTGCTAATAATATGGATACTTTTTTCGATGTCAGGGACATTCGGAGTTTGATCTGTGATGACATCTTTTTAGTTAGGGATCGCAATGGTAACATTTACTCGATATATTTTAAAAAATTGAAAATTTTATTTTCGAGATTGACAACGATCGCTCTTTTATGAATGAACTAGAAAGTTCCTTTTATAGTTATCTGAATAATGGTTCTCAAAGCGACAATCACTACTACGATCGTTATATGTATGATACTCAATATAGTTGGAATAATCACATTTTTAATTGCATTGATAGTTATCTTCGTTCTGAAATCAGTATTGATAATTACATTTCAGGCGATAGTTACAAACACGCGACAGTTACATGTATAGTTACATTTGTAATGAAAGTGTAAATAGTAGTGACAACGAGAGTTCCAGTATACGAATTAGCACAAATAGAAGTGATTTCAATATGAGAAGAAGATATAATGATCTCGATATAAATAAAAAATACAGACATTTGTGGGTTTCAATGCGAGAGTTGTTATGGGTTAAATTATAAGAAATTTTTTAAGTCAAAACTCAATGTTTGTGAACAATGCGGATATCATTTGAAAATGAGCAGTTCAGATAGAATCGAGCTTTCGGTTGATCCGGGCACTTGGGATCCTATGAATGAAGACATGGTTTCTATGGACCCCATTGAATTTCATTCAGAAGAGGAACCTTATAAAGATCGTATCGATTCTTATCAAAGAAAAACAGGGTTAACCGAGGCTATTCAAACAGGCATAGGTCAACTAAATGGTATTCCCATAGCTATTGGGGTTATGGATTTTCAGTTCATGGGGGGCAGTATGGGATCCGTAGTAGGCGAGAAAATTACCCGTTTGATCGAGCATGCGACTCGTAAAGCTCTACCTCTTATTATAGTTTGTGCTTCGGGAGGAGCGCGCATGCAAGAAGGAAGTTTGAGCTTGATGCAAATGGCTAAAATATCTTCCGCTTCATATAATTATCAATCAAATAAAAAGTTATTCTATGTATCAATCCTTACATCTCCTACAACCGGTGGGGTGACTGCAAGTTTTGGTATGTTGGGAGATATCATTTTGCCGAGCCTAATGCCTACATTGCATTTGCGGGTAAAAGAGTAATTGAACAAACATTGAATAAGACAGTACCTGATGGTTCCCAGGCGGCTGAGTATTTATTCCACAAGGGCTTATTGGACTCAATCGTACCACGTAATCCTTTAAAAAGTGTTCTGGGTGAGTTATTTCAGCTTCACGGTTTCTTTCCCTTAAATCAAAATTCAATCAAGTAGAGATTCAATTCAGTTATTTTATTTGCGGCAAAGAAGTTTTTTAGTTATTGGTAAAGAAAAAAAGAAGAGTTCGTTTTCATTACGGGCATAAGATCTATTTATATTGTAAAAAGAATCAGAAGTTTCGGATACTTACTTTTTCTTTTTTCCTCCAGATATGTATTTTATACCTATAATTGGTGCTATATTACTGATTAGTAATCAGGAAGTTTCGATCAACAGGATAAAAGAATACATTCTTCTTTTTTTTAGCAAAATTTTATGAAGAAAAAGAATTTCATCTTATCCTCTTACGTATTATAGATATAGAAAAATTCAAATCTATAAAATAATAGAATAGAAATCGTGCATATTTCAATATTTCCGTGAGAACTCATATTTAGTTCTACATTCCTTGCACTTATATTCTATACTTATAATAAATAGATATATTTATCATAAGATATCTTTATAACAGGTACAAATTTTAAATCGAGGTATCCATTCTATGACAACTTTTGATTTACCCTCTATTTTTGTGCCTTTAGTGGGCCTAGTTTTCCCGGCAATTGCAATGGCTTCTTTATTTCTTCATGTTCAAAAAAATAAGATTGTCTAGATTCCTATGAAGCAGACGCTTTTATATTTAACCAATTTGATGAATTATTTCTAATGGTTCACATCATAATAGTGCTAGTTGATGAGAGTTACTTCGGGAACAAAAAAGTAAAGTAAAATTCATTTGGGTTATTCTCTCAATTCCAATAAAATGCAATGGATCTAGTATGAACTGCGCTCAGAACGTATATGGAAGACTTATAACGGGTCTCGAAAAACAAGTAATTTCGCTAGGACCATGATCCTTCTTTTAGGTGTCACTAGGGTTCTTATTGTTGGAACTTCTAGTTATCTTGGTAGGAATCTGATATCCTTATTCCCGTCTCAGGAAATCCTCTTTTTTCCACAAGGCATCGTTATGTCTTTCTATGGATCGCGGGTCTGTTCATTAGCTCCTATTTATGGTGCACAATTTCGTGGAATGTAGTAGTGGTTATGACCGATTTGATCGAAAAAGGAATAGTGTGTATTTTTCGTTGGGGATTTCCTGGAATAAATCGTCGTATCTTCCTTCGATTCCTTATGAAGATGTCCAGTCGATTAGAAGTCGAAATTAAAGAGGGTCTTTTCCTCGTCGTTTCCTTTATATGGAAATCAGAGGTCAGGAGCCTTCCCTTGACCGTACTGATGAGAATCTGACTCCACGAGAAATTGAACAAAAAGCGGCGGAATTGGCCTATTTTCTTGCGCGTACCAATTGAAGTATTTTGAAATGAACCTCGAAGAATTAATGTTTTGTTAGCATGGGGGGAAGGAACAGAACTAAGGAATCTTCATTTTATAACTCATGCTTCATAGAAATTTCGATCGGATAGAGTCGACGAAAGAGATGGTTTCCTTAGTAATTTCATATTTAAAATGCCACAAAAGAAAACATTCACCACCCTCACATATCTTGCATCTATTTTTTTTACCCTGGTGGGTTTCTCTCTCTCATTTAATAAAAATCTGAAATCCTGGGTTACAAATTGGTGGAATACTAGGCAACCCGAAATGTTTTTGAATGATATTAAATAAAAGAATCTTCTAGAAAAATTAATAGAATTAGAAGAACTTTTCTTTTTGGACGAAGTTATAAAGGAGTACCCAGAGACACATATACAAAAGCTCCGTATAGAAATCCACAAAGAAACGATACAATTGGTCAAGATGCACAATGAAGGTCATATTCATAGCATTTTGCACTTCTCGACAAATATAATATGTTTCGATATTCTAAGTGGTTATTCTATTCTAGGTAACGAAGAACTTCTCGTTCTTAATTATTGGGTGAAAGAATTCCTCTATAACTTAAGTGACACAATAAAAGATTTTTCTATTCTTTTATTCACTGATTTATGTATCGGATTCCATTCGCCTCATGGTTGGGAACTAATGATTGGCTCTATCTCAAAGGATTTTGGATTTTATCATAATGATCAAATTATATCTGGTCTTGTTTCCACTTTCCCAGTCATTCTAGATACACTTTTAAAATATTGGATTTTCCGTTATTTAAATCGCGTATCTCCATCACTTGTAGTGATTTATCATTCAATGAATGACTAAAGACTGATTCACCGATATTAATCAATCATAATTTTTTTACTTTGTTTGTACATACACAAACGAAGCATTCAAAATCTTACTCACCTTTTATATTTATACCCATCCCAGAGACTCTTCATGTATTCCATTCCAGTAAAACTATTACATTACAATAGTAGAATCGTGGATAGGGAACTATACTAGTAACCTACCTAATTTATTGTAGAAATTCTCGGGATCAATGATTGGACCATGCAAAAAAGAATATCTTTTCTCGGATAAAGGAGCAGATGGCTCGATCCCGAGAATTTCTACAGTAAATATCATTAGATTTGATAAAGCGCGATTCGATTAGAAGAAGTTTATTCTGTAAATTATTTAGGATTCGGCTTACTTTCCCGTTGTGATATACTTCGTTGTGTAGGGTTCTCGTTCAAAATAAATCTTTTTTTGCATGAAGGCTAACCCAGTGGTTGGTCTTACTTTAAAACTAATTTTTATTACATTAATAAGTATTCCCTTTTCGCCTTTTCACATTCAAGTCAAGTACTAAAGACCGATATTCTAGATTCTTCTTTTAAGACTTCGAGCTTTAATTTCATAACCCGATTCTTTTTTGGGGAGACGGGTTGCAGGTCGAGGTAGTACGGACTAAAAAATGGTAAATTGGGGATAGATCCCTAGGATTGTTATATGTAAGGGTTTCTCTCAATTCAAGGCATTGAATAAAATCCATTAAGTCTAGAACAAGGAAAAAAGAATAGGGCGATGCATTCAGTTTCCGTATCTAATCAATAGAAACAACAATCCTCTAACTGGATTGGATCTTAATGAAAAAAATAAACCAATACCCTTCGGTTTTATTATATGATATAGAATATCATAAAATATAACATCCATATAAAATTCTTAATATTCTTAATAGTATCTTAATTTAATCTTAATAAAAATTTTCTATAAATTATAACTAAAAAAAATATGTAATTCTTTTTTCTCTTTTTTTTAGAGAAAATCTGAGACAAGATAAAAACGATAAGTTTGTAATAAGAGCATAATATGTCTCTAGCATATCGAAATGGAATTGAAAGAAGTGAAATAAGGACTCCTCTCGATGAACCTTGAAACAAGAATGACCCACAGCAAAAAAAAACTGGGGAGTTCAATCAAAATTCATTGGTATTTCGACTAAACAGTTATAGCTTAATTCAAATTCCAGATCGAATCGAGGAATACGGTATATATTTTTTCCACATTCATAGGAGCGCATCTATGTTTCTTCTTTACGAATATGACATTTTCTAGGCATTTCTAATAATATCAAGTCTTATTCCTATTTTGGCTTTTTTCATTTCCGGGGTTTTAGCCCCGACTCTCGAAGGACCGGAAAACTTTCTAGTTATGAATCAGGCATAGAACCAATGGGCGACGCTTGTTTACAATTCCGAATTCGTTATTATATGTTGCTTTGGTTTTTGTTGTTTTTGATGTTGAAACGGTTTTTCTTTACCCATGGGCGATGAGTTTCGATGTATTGGGTGTATCCGTTTTTATAGAAGCTTAATTTTCGTGCTTATCCTAATTTTTGGTTTAGTTTATGCATGGAGAAAATGAGCGTTGGAATGGTCTTAGCTCCTGAATATTCAGACAATAAAGAAGAAAAAAATGACATTGAGACAGTTATGAATTCCATTGAGTTTCCGGTACTTGATCAAACAACCCAAAATTCAGTTATTTCAACTACATCAAATGATCTTTCAAATTGGTCAAGACTCTCCAGTTTATGGACGCTTCTGTATGGTACCGATTGTTGCTTTATTGAATTTGCTTCATTAATAAGCTCGCGCTTCGACTTTGATCATTATGGCTTGGTACCAAGATCGAGTCCTAGGCAAGCGGACTTAATTTTAACAGCCGGCACAGTAACAATGAAAATGGCTCCCTCTTTAGTAAGATTATATGAGCAAATTCCTGAACCAAAACATGTAATTGCTATGGGAGCCTGCACTATTACAGGAGGGATGTTCAGTACTGATTCTTATAGTACTATTCGAGGAGTTGATAAGCTAATTCTTGTGGATGTTTATTTGCCAGGTTTCCCTCCTAAACCGGAGGAAGTTATCGATGCTATAACAAAACTTCGTAAGAAGGTATCTCGAGAAATCTACTAAGATAAATTTGGGTCTCAACAAAATAATCGATGTTTTACTACCACTCACAAGTTTTATGTTGGACGTAGCACGCATACTGGAAATTATGATCAAGGATTACTCTATCAATCGTGATCTACTTCAGAGATACCTTATGAAACATTTTTAAAATACCAAAGTTCAGTATCTTCCCATGAATTAGTGAATTAGGGATACTGCTTTTCTTTTGTGCAGAAGAATAGCAAATGCCCTTCACTTCAATTTCCAAAATTTCGTCGTAAACGTGAACTACTTATACAAATGAAAATCCGGGAGAGATTAAAAAAATGCAGGGTCGTTTGTCTGCTTGGCTAGTCAAGCATGGGTTAGTTCATAGATTTTTAGGCTTCGATTACCAAGGATTCGAAACTTTACAAATAAAGCCCGAGGATTGGCATTCCATTGCTGTCATGTCATATGTATATGGTTACAATTATTTACGCTCTTAGTGTGCCTATGATGTAGCACCAGGCGGACTCTTAGCTAGTGTGTATCATCTTACGAGAATAGAGTATTGATGCAGATGAGCAGGCTATAGCCTATTTGGAGGCTAAAAATCCAAGTGTCGTAATTTAGATCCTTAGGGGTCCATTTCGATGGGAAACAAGCCAAAGAACAGGACAAGGGAATCTTCGATTGCCTTGGTCTTCAGAATTTAGCCAAATTCCATCGTTTAGGGCATCAAACATACGTTTTTGCTATTTTAGGAAAGTTTTTATTTTGTTAATAACTCTTTCGTTAGGAGTCTGTTTGGGCCGCCGTTTGAGGCGAATTGTTTTATTTTATGAGTACTTTCATTATTTTAGGTCGACCAAAATTTGCCAAAAATAGCAAATTAGGGTCTGAGTCGGTTTAGGGGGTTTTTTCATCCTTTCTTGACTAGCAAGTTAGGGTTTTTCCCCAAGTCTATAAAAGAGTCCATCATAAATTGTTTAGGGCAACTTTTTTTGGAATATATATCTTCTTTATCAAACTTTGTTCAAGTTTAATCGATTTTTATCTAAAGTTGGGAAACCGAAGTCTAGATATTAATCAACGTTCATAGTCGATATTCCTAGGAATATTTGAAGTCTGAACAACACTTCTCTTTTCTCTAGTTTCTCTAATATCCGCTGCATCAGTTGGCATCAGAGCCAGTTCGATTCCAGGGTTAGTAATATGCCAAGGTTACCAGTTGGTCGAGGTCGTGGTCGAGGTCGTGTTCGAGGCCAAGAAGTTGATCCAATTGATTATAATACGATGAAGGAAGAATTATTGAATGAAATCCGAGTGATGATGGGTCAGAATAACATTCATCATGAAGAAGGAGACGAGGAAGAAGGGGATAATACCAACGAAGAAGGGGATTATACCAACCCTTTTGGTAGAGGACGCCGTGAAGGTAGGATAATCCAACGTGACGATTCTGAGCGCTGGAAGGCCGGAATAAAAGTGGAGGTTCCAGAATTCTATGGAGGTTTAGAACCGGAGGAGTTTCTTTCGTGGTTGAACACAGCTGAGGAAGTATTGGAATTTAAGGATGTACCAGATAACAAACGAGTTCAGCTGGTAGCAACTATGTTTCGGGGAAGAGCTAATTCGTGGTGGCAACAACACAAACTACAACGCTCTCGTAAAGGGAAGCAGAAGTTAGTCTCGTGGGAGAAGATGAAGAAACATATGAGAGCAGAATTTTTACCACACAACTATATCAGCTTGATGTACCAGCAACTACAAAACCTACGCAAGGGAACACGTTCTATAGACGAGTACACGAAGGAATTTTATCGATTACTTTCTCTTAACGATTTGTCGGAGTCAGATGAGCAAAGAGTCGCACGTTATGTAGGTGGTCTTCCTCAGCAATATCAGGATACACTTAACATGTTTGACTGTTGTTCTATATCGGATGCACATCATAGAGCAAGGCAGGTAGAGAAACAAGTGGGGCGTAGAAGTTCAAATTGGGGTAACAATGTAGCATCTTCCCCAACAAGTAATCGTAGTACGTCAACAACTAGTACTGTTAACAAACCTAATTCGGTTTCGACCCAAGTAAAACTCCAATCAGCTATTTTGGAGGCAAGTGTAATAAGTGCGGTGAAACTGGGCACAAAGGCACTGACTGTCGCAAAGTAGAACGTGTGAACAAGGTTCTTTTCAATGAAGACAATCGTGAAGAAGATGATTGGGTACCTGAATATGATGAGGATCCAGAGGATGACTCTGAACCTAGTGATGAAGTAGTTACAGAGTGAACTTTGTAGCAAGAAGAAGTTTTCTCACTCCACGTACAGATGAGGACGACAACTGGTTACGTAATAATATATTCCAGTCGACATGTACGATCGAGGGAAAGTTTGTCGTTTAGTTATTGATCCTGGAAGTTGCGAGAATATTATTGACGAAGAGGTCGTGAAACGGTTTAGGCTGGAAACCAAGGCACATCCGCATCCATATAAACTTTCTTGGCTTAAGAAAGGGAATGAGGTGAAAGTAAACAAACGTTGCTTGGTTTCTTTTTCGATTGGTAACAAATATAAAGATAAAATATGGTGTGACATTACTAGTATGGATGCTTGTCACTTGTTGTTGGGTCGACCATGGGAGTTTGACAGGAAAACTAGTCATGACGGGCATAAAAATACCTACAGCTTTTTATGGAACGACGTACGTATAGTACTTGTACCCAGCAAAGAAATTGCACCTAAACCATCTACCGGACAAACTACCAATCTCTTGTCGTTTAAGCAGTTTGAAGTTGAGGCAGAAGATGCAGGAGAACTGTATGTGTTGATTAGCAAAGACCAACAGCCGGATGAAAGTAGTATCCCTATTGCAGCTCAACCTTTAATTAAGGAATTTATTGATGTTTTCCCTAACGAGTTGCCAGACGAGCTACCACCTCTCCGGGATATACAACACCATATTGATCTCATCCCTGGATCAAGCTTGCCAAACAAAGCGCATTATAGAATGAGTCCTAAGGAGCATGAAGAACTTCGTCGTCAAGTGGAAGAGTTGTTACAGAAAGGTTTGATCCGACAGAGCCTAAGTCCTTGTGCTGTACCGGCCTTGTTGATTCCAAAGAAAGATGGAACGTGGAGAATGTGTGTTGACAGTCGAGCCATCAACAAAATCACACAGTAAAATACCGTTTTCCAATTCCTAGATTGGATGACCTGCTAGATCAGTTGTGTGGAGCGAAGGTGTTTAGCAAACTCGACTTGAAGAGTGGGTACCATCAGATCAGAATTCGAGAAGGTGATGAGTGGAAAACAGCTTTTAAGACTCGAGAAGGGTTATATGAGTGGATGGTTATGCCGTTTGGATTGTCCAATGCGCCTAGTACATTCATGCGTATAATGAATCAAGTTCTCAGGCCCTTTATCGGTACTTTTGTGGTCGTTTATTTCGACGATATTCTTATTTATAGTGTTGATATGAACATGCATTTTCAACATCTTCGAGAAGTGCTTTCAACTCTACGTCGGGAAAAATTATTTGCAGCCATCAAGAAGTGTTCATTCATGACTGACCAAATTCTATTTCTCGGCTATGTCGTAACCAAGGATGGAATAAAGGTAGATGATTCCAAGGTTGAAGCTGTAAGAAATTGGACCACACCCACTACACTGCACGAGGTAAGGAGTTTTCATGGTTTCGCTTCTTTTTACCGGCGTTTTATTCATCACTTCAGCACCATTATGGCACCCATTACTGAATGCATGAAAGTAGGAAAGTTCTCATGGTCTGAGGAAGCTGACAAAGCCTTTGAAGCAGTCAAGACAAAACTAATAACCGCACCACTATTGGTGTTACCTGATTTCAGCAAGCCATTTGAATTACACTGTGATGCATCGAAGGTGGGAATTGGAGCTGTTTTGAGTCAGGAAGGACGACCTGTAGCATATTTTAGTGAGAAGTTGAATGGTGCTAAGACCAACTACAGTACTTATGATGTGGAGTTTTATGCCATAGTTCAAGCCTTGAAGCATTGGCGACACTATCTAATTCATAACGAATTCATTATGTTTTCTGACCATGATTCTTTAAGGCATATCAATAGGCAAGAGAAGCTTTCATCTAGACATGGTAAGTGGGCTTCTTATTTGCAAGAGTTCACTTTTGTACTGAAGCACAAAGCTGGGTCGCAGAATCAAGTTGCTGATGCTTTAAGCCGTCGAAGTATGTTACTCAACACCATGCGAACTGAGGTAATAGATTTTGATTCGTATTCTGAACATATTCTAACCGATCCACACTTTGTGGAGATTGTGGATAATATCAGTCTAGGAAAACGAAGTGATTACCTTATGCATGAAGGATTTCTCTTTAAAGGTAACCAATTGTGTATTCCCGATTCTAGTCTTCGATTGAAGATTATTAAGGAGTTACATGACGAGGGGCACATGGGTAGAGATAAGACTTTCCAGCTTGTTTCAAAATCATATTACTGGCCAACAATGAGGCGTGAAGTTGCTAAATTCGTGGACAGATGTCGAATCTGTCAAGTTTCAAAAGGAAAAGCAACCAATGCAGGGTTATTATACCACTAAAAGTTCCAAGCCAACCATGGTCAGATTTGAGCATGGATTTCGTATTGGGTTTACCTCGAACTCAGAGGGGGCATGATTCAGTATTTGTTGTTGTCGACCGTTTTTCAAAAATGTCTCACTTTATTGCTTGCAAGAAGACTACTAATGCACTGAAGGTAGCTGAATTGTTCTTCCAAGAAGTGTATCGTCTACATGGATTGCCCTGTTCAATAGTCAGTGATCGAGACACAAGATTCCTTAGTTATTTCTGGAAAACCTTGTGGAAATTGGCTAATACAAGACTTAATTTCAGTAGTGCGTATCATCCTCAAAGTGATGGCCAAACAGAAGTTGTGAATCGTTCTTTGGGTGATATACTACGGTGTATGGTTGGAGACAATCCGAAAAGTTGGGACCAGAAACTTTGCCAAGCTGAATTTGCATTTAATCGTTCAGTCAACCGTAGCCTGGGTATGAGTCCGTTCGAGGTTGTTTATGGATACAATCCACGAGCAATAGATTTAGCTCGTGTTCCTGATTTGAAGAGAATTGAAGTTCGTGCTGAAGAACGTATCCAACAGCTGCAGCAAGTTCACAAGTTGGCCGAAGAACAGTTGCTTCGAGCTAATGAAAGGTACAAGGAGGCGGCAGATAAGAAACGCAGAGTTGTCGAGTTTGAAGTAGGGGATTTTGTCTGGGCAATATTGACAAAGGATCGTTTTCCAGTTGGCGAGTACAACAAACTGAAGGCGCGCAAGATTGGTCCCTTGGAAATTGTCGCAAAGATTAATTCCAATGCATACAAGTTGAAGCTTCCAAGTCACATCCGTACTTCTGATGTTTTTAATGTCAAACACTTAGTGCCTTTTTGTGGTGATAATTCTGATGATGATACGACAAATTCGAGGGCGAATTTCTCCCAACCCCGAGAGAATGATGCAGATGAGCAGGCTATAGCCTATTTGGAGGCTAAAAATCCAAGTGTCGTAATTTAGATCCTTAGGGGTCCATTTCGATGGGAAACAAGCCAAAGAACAGGACAAGGAATCTTGATTGCCTTGGTCTTCAGAATTTAGCCAAATTCCATCGTTTAGGGCATCAAACATACGTTTTTGCTATTTTAGGAAAGTTTTTATTTTGTTAATAACTCTTTCGTTAGGAGTCTGTTTGGGCCGCCGTTTGAGGCGAATTGTTTTATTTTATGAGTACTTTCATTATTTTAGGTCGACCAAAATTTGCCAAAAATAGCAAATTAGGGTCTGAGTCGGTTTAGGGGGTTTTTTCATCCTTTCTTGACTAGCAAGTTAGGGTTTTTCCCCAAGTCTATAAAAGAGTCCATCATAAATTGTTTAGGGCAACTTTTTTTTGGAATATATATCTTCTTTATCAAACTTTGTTCAAGTTTAATCGATTTTTATCTAAAGTTGGGAAACCGAAGTCTAGATATTAATCAACGTTCATAGTCGATATTCCTAGGAATATTTGAAGTCTGAAAAACGCTTCTCTTTTCTCTAGTTTCTCTAATATCCGCTGCATCAAGTATGGTGTGGATCAGCCAGAGGAGGTATGCATAAAAGTATTTGCCCCAAGGATAAATCCTAGAATTCCATCTGTTTTTTGGATTTGGAAAAGTGCGGATTTCCAAGAACGGGAATCTTATGATATGTTGGGAATCTCTTAAAACAGATGAGAGAAGGATACTCAACTTTGGTACCTTCTCTTCTTGGTACCTCTGGTGATACGACATAAATCACCAGAGGTACCAAGAAGAGCAGGTTTGAGATCGAAATTTCCTTCGGAGACATCGATCTTTAAAACCGCCAAATCATACGTGGGATCAAAACCAACAAGTTTTCCTTCCTTGGAGAACTTTTCCCTGTGTGCATCTTCAATAAATACCTTGCAACGCTGAAGTCCAGTCGTATCAGTTGCCAACTTAGCTATGACATGATAATTGGTCACTATGTGTCCACTTTTATCCCATATGAAACCAGAACCAGTCCCTTCGACTTTCGCAGTTTCCTCTTCTTCTTTCGTAAGAACTTCTTCAGTATTTGTGCTTCTGCCTGACGAGGTCTTAGCTAATTCAAGGTCCTTAATAAAAACCACCGAAGGAGAAGCCTTTTCGAATACCTGAACGACTCGTTTTCTTGGCGCTGAGGTGTTTCTTCTTTTACTCGAGCATTTGCCAACTGAAAAGACACCAAATGTAGAAAAGAAGATAAAATTGAGGAAGTAGCTAATATTGAAGAATTCCTCCTTGTGAGGAACAATCTCTGTGAGTTGTTCACAGAAGAAGAGAAGAAATGTTTGCTGGATTATTATTGTATTTAGAGATCAAGTGATGATGAATGGAACCAACACCACCATCATCGGTCTATTTGAGTAAACACCACCTCCACTAGTCTTATTGACGTCAAAATTTCTTGGATGTGGCCTTTTCATATCTTATCTTCAAGCCACATGCATAGTCAATTTGTGTGGCCATATTTAAAGTGCAATTGAGTGCCCCTCCTATCTTAAGTGCCTTTAACACCAAGGCTGATGATCCCTGCTATCAACGAATTCACCTTATTAGAATAGTAGCCTTCATTTGATTTTGGGCAGCCATGTTTTTAACAGAAGGGCTTGTTTACAGGCCATAACGGAAAATTATCAAAATAAAATAAAATTGGGGAACTACAGTCGGAAGTTTTTTTTTTTTTTTTTTCTTGCGAAGAAAATTGATGATTAAGATAATGCAATTCCATATTTTCAGAGAACTTATTGTCCAACACATTTTGACGAGATCATCAAGTGTTGCAGATCAAGCTCAAAATAACAGCTCCTGTCCGGATCAAGAAACTGCACTATGGTAAGAGCAAACGCTAATAACACAACCGTAGATAAAATTTAGACTTGGAAGATTGGCAGGTGCCGCGCGGACGCGTTCCCCCTCATGAACAAATTATGGACCGTAGAACTCTCCCTCAGTGGGGAATCTTAGGCGAGCGCCCTTCCAAAGTGCAATGGAAGTCACTAACCTAGGCCATGACCCTTCATGATCAGTCATAGACCCCGTCCAGGTAAGTATGATTCCTAGTAGCATTACAGCTTGTCTTATAGGCTTCTTTTCCTCATCTTTTCTATGTCTAATAATGTGGGATTATTATTATCTCATTCTGCAATAACTCCAAGCGTTGGAGAGGTTGGGCTATGTAGATTGTAGACCTATAACTTCTTGCAAAACACTGCGCCTTTGGTGCTTGATACTGAGCTGGAATGACATGGTTTACATTGTTTGCTAAAATTGGAGCGGGTACAAGAAAGTTTAAAACCTCAGAGATCATGGAGCATAGCTCCTCCAACCGTCATCACCAATTGCAATCAAAATCACCCTTCATTTACACAAGCTCTGCAACCATGTACTATAAAACTTCCGATAGATTTCATCTTGACAGCACAAACATTTATTCAACGAAGTGGTTTACTAGAGCCTCTTAGTTCCAGTGGATAAGACACCATGATTTCTTTGATTCCAATTTGAATTGTACCTATAAAGGTGTTCGCAGCAACAGCAACAAAGAGCTGTGAGGAGAAGAATGGAAGTAAAAGCATGGTCATAAGATCATTATCGATCTCATAACCAGTGCCAATTTGTGGACCTTAAACCCACAAGATCCCTCAGAAGGTGTTGCCCCCTTATGTGGTGCAACACTTCATTGATGGTGTGCTCTTTGGGACTGAAAAACAAATCTGATCAAGTGAACCTGCAATTGCTAGTCGGCAATAATCCATCTGACAGGTTCTCTTAATATGTATTATGGCACTATGAACTCTCCGAGTAGGTGTTAAACCAGCGAATTTTATAGGTGTGTGTGTTTTCAACAGATGGGTTCTGAGCATAATTGTGAACTTCGAAACTTTGTAATATCAAAACCTATCTATTGATTGTAATTAAAATAACAGATGGAAATTAATTATCACTTTGTAATCAAATAGCAGGCTAATTGGACAGGATGTAGGCCAAGTATTTACGAAGTCTGCTGCTAGAGGCAACCAAGATAGCGTTAAAATTTGTGGGTGATGGACACTCATGGACTCTTAACAGTGATATGCCTACCGAGCCCCAAACATGAGTCCTTCATCTTCTACCACTTTTTGTTTAGTTGTAGTTTTTAGTCCCTTTGATGAACAAAGTACATTAAAGATCCTTACGGAAAATGGATAGTTTTTTTTTTATAATGTTGGGCTATAAGAACAAAGATCTTACTTGGACCTTGGTGGAGTGTTACCAAGAGCTTTTATTGGTGAATTTGGAACCACCGTTTCTAGAAGCAATGGTGAATTTGGACATTTCAGATTGGAATACAGGTTCACATTGAAGGCCAAACCCGTGGCAAGAACACCAAATTCAAGAGCTAACTGCTCTGAGTTTTGCGAAACTGGTGAAAGGGTCCAGGTTAGGGAACATAATTTTTATCTTAGTTTTGGTTGGGGTGTGCCAGGCCTATGCAGTAGTGCAACACAAAGGCGACGCGTGAGAACCAGCAGCAGCTGCTGTGATGGGAACTCCCCCTTGAAAAAAATTAATTTAATATCGTGTGAGCCGATAGCTCACATATCAGATATTAACTGATAAGAACAGATACTACACTTGATCTTAGCCAAAAGGCCGAGAAATGTATGCTTGTTCAATTCTTTAGCTTCTTGCTTTATACAGTCTCGTTTCCGTTCTTCTGCTTTAAACTAGTCTAGGTGGGACTAAAGTATTAGCTTACTCCGGCTTAGGTATACGAGTCATGGGCAGGATACGAGTGTCTGAAAAGACTTCGATAACAATGTGCCAAACTCTGATGTAGTAGTAACTAACACCCAATCTGGAGTCACTTATATCTGAAAAGGCAGACATTTTCAGATGGAGACAATTTCCTACCTTCCCGACTATGGGGTTGACGACGGTACTATAGTAGTGAAGACGAACGCAACATTTCCGCCACTTCTAAGGGACTTGGCAATGATAAGGGAAGATAACCGGTTAACCAATAACGATATTCAAGATATCGTTCACTACCTAGCTCAAGCTGTTGGTTTAGCAGATTTTGTTGGGATTTTCAAAAAGGTACAGTTGTTGACGAAGCTAATGTTCGTTAACATGAAGTTGTCCAATAATTTTTCATCATCCAGTTGTTTGCTTTTGTGGAAAAGAAGTATGCAGAATGCAGTGATGGAACTAGAGCAATGGAGAGACAATTTCTTTAAACAATTCATCATCAATTAGGTGTTCAATTTCTGGATTTATTATCCCTTTGTGGATAGTCAAAATTCATGATTTATTTTCCCTTTGCATACATTCCTTTCCTTGGTGTTCGCTGGGAAACTAAGACAATAAACTAAAGCAATGGAGAGACAATCCTTAACCTTCTAAGTCTCACAATCATAAATATTCAACTTCTATGTGGAACCATTATAATGATTATTCCTTTATAGAATACTCACATTCAATAAATTGAAGGCTGAAAACCAATTAACTTAATAGGATGAGTAACTAACTGTAAAACATATGCCGAGCTTCTAATCAAAAGATTTGATAGCTTTCCCATACCTTGTTCTTCAATCCAATAGGCATTGGCTAACCTATCGAAAAATCGATTTTAGAATTAAAACTTAATGAAGATTAAATTTATATTTTATTTCCAATATGAAACAAATTTTTGTAAAATATGTTTTTATCTCAAAATTATTCAAATATTCAATATATATGCTTTATATGAGAGCTTTTAGTAATCCACATATAGATGAAAATCGCGTAGTACATATCACTGATAATATATATTTTTTAAATCATACAGATATGCAAAACCTAATTAAGATCACTACTTGCAGGTAGTGTGTCTTAACATAACCAAGAGTATAACTTTTCTCGCAGATCACGAGGAGTATGCATACAGTTTGTCCCGTTTTCAATATTTTTTTATGACCTAAGACGTATTTGGCTATCCAAAATTGTTTTTTCGTGACCAAAATCTATCCGTGACCCTAGCTAAGTCGTTCATGACTCAAGCTTGACGTGTCTTTTACACTGGTGTCTCAGTTAGGAGTTAGGAAGCAAAGATGATTGTGGGAAAGGTGAGGCCGTAATTTTAATAATGAGTCCTACTGGAGAGTACCTTGATGGATCATGGAGATATCATTTGGTAAAGATCAAACCAGATATCATTTGGCCTAAAAAGAAATTAACAACTAGAAATACGTGTGAGGTAGCATATTGTGATGCCCCGACTACTAGATGCGCAAAAGTTTCTCACTTCCCAAAGATATCCCAAAGATAGGCCACCCGAATAACTCTTGAGGAAGGTTAAGACTATAAACCTTCTATATGTAACCAGTAAAAATATTTATTGTGGGATTGACTCAACCTCCATATAATGCGGGATGATAAATTCTCAAAGGAATTTATCGACTTTGGATGCAGAAAGATGGAAAGAGAATAGAAGACCATGAGGGAAGCGTTATAAACTCATAAATGAGACTCTCATGACTGAAATCAGTTTTTGTCCAGACGTTTTTTTTTGGTGGAAGTATAAAAGAAGTGGAAATAGAACGTAACGACTTTCGACATGATGTTGAATCTACCCATAACCGTACATCGGCTTCTTGTCTGGAAAACGTGGAATAAGCACTACCGAGTCATCTCACACGATCTAGAATCGGCAAATCCTGGGGCGCTAAAGAGAAAAACGGGGAATGAAGCGTTATCAAGATGATCCTGAATTGTTTTCGCAACCCGAGGCGTAAAATTAAAAGGGATATTTTAAGTCATTTTAGTACTTGGACATCTCTACACAGTATAAACACAAAATAAAATTTGTCTAAAGAACAAAATTAGAATAATCGAGAAAGATAGTGACTGATAGAGGGGTGGGGTTTTTTAAAAAAAAAAATAGAATAATCGAGAACAAAATTAGAACAAAATTAAAATTTGTCTAAACAAAAAATAATCTCCTACTACTAAAATATTCTCTCTCATTTTTAGGATGATTTTCTCTCATCTTTATGATGATTTTTTTTATCATCAGAGGACGATTATCTTTTTCATTCTAAATCCTTCAGTTAATTCATCTTTTTTTTCTTGGTGTGTTTGTTTCGACAGACCAATCCCCCAAAAACTCATGGAAATATCAGGGATGCAAACACTAATAGAGTTAGGAAACATTCATTATCTATGAAACAACGAATTGAGTTCTGCTCCGAAAAACGAGGAGTTGGGGGCTTCGTAACTCGTCCAAGTACAAAAGGAGACCTCACCTTCTTGCATAAAGTCAGCATCGGTAGAATTGGAATGGTGAGCAATTGGGTTGGGGTATATTGAGATCTATAAAAAGATATTTTGTACAAAAAAAAGAAATATACAAACCTTTTGATCCTGGATAGGAAAACAGGAAAATTTGTGTGTAATTCATCCACAAATAGAAAGGACGGTTTTTTTTATCCGAGATCAAAAAAATACCGATTGGGCCCACTGAAATGAATTTTTTTCCGCTTCATGCTCACCCACGGGGGTTGCTCGGAGCATGTGATGATTATTCTATTTCGATGGGCCAAACGACCGTCCGACTACAACCACAAACAAGATTGAGGAAATGAAAACTATACAAATTTCTAGGGCTATACGGACTCGAACCATAGACCTTCTCGGTAAAACAGATCCAACTTTTTATTATCGAAATGATTCGAACTGTTCCAAAGACCCACAGCATTTTTTTTGCATGGGCTCTTTCATCAACTGATATAAATATCAGATAGTCCGCCATACTTTTTCTTAACAAAAAGATCACGAGATGGCTCCACGTGCTCTGCTTCATTATTTAGATTATGATCCAGGAACATACCAAAGTGTTTCAAAGAAGAGTTACCTTGACGTAGGTCTGCCTCTGGCCTAGATTAACCTAAGTTAAATGGAGTCTCTATCGCTCTGCTCAAAGAGTCCAAATATGAAACTTCATACACCTTAAAGTTCATAGTACGAAAGATATTTTTTTGAGGTCCTTATACCCATTATGCGCTAGCATTGAATGGGATGTGTATTCACCTTATCATTATCGAATCAATGATGGGTTCTTTTTGGAGCCTAAATTGGCACCCAAAGCGGACGAACCAATATTTGTCAGGCTATTGTTCCCTCGAATATATAGAGTAAGACACTGATTATCAATAAGATCAATTTTGTTGATTAAGATCAATTTTGTTGATTGCATGATGGGACTCCCCTGAAAAACATTGGCGCGCGTGTAACGAGTTGCTCTACCAACTGGAGTTTAGCCCTTGTGATAGATAGTTTATCATGGAAATAATTTCTTGTCAAGAGAATCTTCAATGATCCAACATGATAGCTTCTGATCTGTTTCCTACCAAGAATTGGATTGCTTAGAAATAAGATTGCATCTTAATTCATCGATATGACAAGCCCCTTCTTTCTCTTTGTGATGATAAATGACCTACCTAACCCAGTGGTTAGAGTATTGCTTTCATACGGCGGGAGTCATTGGTTCAAATCCAATAGTAGGTAGAACTTATTAGATACCGGAGTAATTAGTATCTAATAAGTTTTTCTACCCACCCTCCCTTTTATTTTAGTTGCATAAGAAATGCCATTACAGTTGTTCGAATCAATCCGAGAACCAAAAAATATGGTGTACAAACAGAATTTCCTTTTTATTGGGGCGCACCTATTTTTTATGAAATTTCATTCATAGCCTCTACTCGCGTCCTAGCTCGTCTGACGGCTAAATTCGCTTCAATTGTTTGTCTCTTGCTCTCAGCCCGACTTAAGTTAGCTTCAGCTATTTAAGAGATTTCTGAGCTTTTGTGGATCAATGTCACTACCCTTCTCCGCATCATTTACTAAGATGGTATATCTTATGCCTACTCTAGAAAAACCACCATCAGAGCGATTTTTTAACCATTGGTCATTAGGCGTAGTCTCAAATACCTATATCTACAGTTGTGGCAATAGGGGCGTGATTTGGTATACACCGATTTGGCCACTATTAGTAGATAAAACAATTTCTTTCACTTCTGAATCCCAAAAAAATTTGATTCTAGGTTAGTACACAAAGATTTAAGGTTCATTTCTTCAATTTGCTCTCCACTTCTATGTTCACCCTTCGCGGTAGCTTCGTCGATGTTACCTACCAAAAATAAAGGCCTGCTCAGGAAGACCATCTAATTCTCCGGAAAGGATCAATTGAAACCCCCTAATGGTTTCTGCTAGACCAACATATTTCCCTGGAGATCCCGTAAATACTTCTGCTACGAAGAAGGGTTGTGATAAGAAACGCTCAATTTTTCTTGCTCTTGCTACGGTTAAACGATCCTCTTCAGATAATTCGTCCAACCCAAGGATAGCTATAATATCCTGAAGTTCTTTGTAACGTTGTGAATTTTTCTTAACTCTAACAACCAACCATTCTGATTAGTTGATAATATTTGTTGAGAGTTTTGTGACAGATTCCTGTTAAAGGTTTCATTAACGGCTAATTCATGTCGAGTATACCTTGTCGTTGTGAGATTTCTTAATTCATGCGTTGTAGGGAGGGACTTATGTCACCACAAACAGAGACTAAAGTAGGTGTTGGATTCAAAGATGGTGTTAAAGATTACAAATTGACTTATTATACTCCTGACTATGAAACCAAGGATACTGATATCTTGGCAGCATTCCGAGTTACTCCTCAACCTGGAGTTCCACCTGAGGAAGCAGGGGCCGCGGTAGCTGCCGAATCTTCTACTGGTACATGGACAACTGTGTGGACCGATGGACTTACCAGCCTTGATCGTTACAAAGGAAGATGCTACGACATCGAGCCCGTTGCTGGAGAAGACAATCAATATATTTGTTATGTAGCTTATCCTTTAGACCTTTTTGAAGAAGGTTCTGTTACTAACATGTTTACTTCCATCGTGGGTAATGTATTTGGGTTCAAAGCGCTTCGTGCTCTACGTCTGGAGGATCTGCGAATTCCTGTTGCTTATGTTAAAACTTTCCAAGGACCACCTCACGGTATCCAAGTTGAAAGAGATAAATTGAATAAGTATGGTCGTCCCCTATTGGGATGTACTATTAAACCAAAATTGGGGTTATCTGCTAAGAACTACGGTAGGGCGGTTTATGAATGTCTACGTGGTGGACTTGATTTTACCAAGGATGATGAAAACGTGAACTCACAACCCTTTATGTTGGAGAGACCGTTTCTTATTTTGTGCCGAAGCAATTTATAAATCACAGGCCGAAACAGGTGAAATCAAAGGACATTACTTGAATGCTACTGCAGGTACATGCGAAGAAATGATGAAAAGGGCTGTATTTGCCAGAGAATTGGGAGTTCCTATTGTAATGCATGACTACTTAACGGGTGGATTCACTGCAAATACTAGCTTGGCTCATTATTGCCGAGATAATGGCTTACTTCTTCACATCCACCGCGCGCATGCAATTGATAGACAGAAGAATCATGGTATCCACTTCCGTGTACTAGCGAAAGCATTTACTGGTGGAGATCATATTCACTCTGGTACCGTAGTAGGTAAACTGGAAGGGGAAAGAGAAATAACCTTGGGCTTTGTTGATTTACTACGTGATGATTATATTGAAAAAGACCGAAGTCGTGGTATTTATTTCACCCAAGATTGGGTATCTCTACCGGGTGTTCTGCCTGTGGCTTCAGGTGGTATTCACGTTTGGCATATGCCTGCTCTGACCGAGATCTTTGGAGATGACTCTGTACTACAGTTCGGTGGAGGAACTTTAGGACACCCTTGGGGTAATGCACCGGGTGCTGTAGCAAATCGAGTAGCCCTAGAAGCGTGTGTACAAGCGCGTAATGAGGGACGTGATCTTGCTCGTCAAGGTAATGACATTATCCGTGAAGCTTGCAAATGGAGCCCTGAGCTAGCAGCTGCTTGTGAAGTATGGAAGGAAATCAAATTCGAATTTGAAGCAATGGATACTTTGTAATCCAGTAATTACCATTCGTTCCTTTAATTGAATTGCAATTAAACTCGGCCCAATCTTTTACTAAAAAAGGATTGAGCCGAATAACGAATAAGGTTCCTATTTCATTTTCCAGGCATATATACATACTGGATTTCGGTATACAAAATATTAAATACAAGATCTAAGACTCAACAATTCAAATCCTTCTGTTGTTGGATCCATAATTAATCCTATGGATCCTTGAGATGGGATTAGTAGAATATTTTCTATACCCCTTAATCCGGACTATGGTCGAATCGAGCCAATGGTCACAACGCTTTATCCCCGTCCCGTATATTGCCCTTTTCCTTCGCATTGCAATAGAAACTTATTATTCTCCAAAAAAGAATTCTTCCTAGGAGAGAACAAATCTTTTCGATTAGAATTTGTACACGGCACGGGATAACCCTCGCTTTCTATTCTAATTGAAGAAAGGGTTCCATCATATAGATTGATAGTGAAGTGATATCCAGATTCCCACAAAAAAAGAATCCTTTTTTTCAAGACTCATCGTGATTAGTTAATTATTCTATTGGATCTATATGCTTATTCCGAGAGGATATATTCAAATTATTATTCATCGAATGACTATCTCTCTTGTATTTACATTCAAATAGGGGGGCAGACAAGCTCTATGGAAAAAAGGTGGTTCCATTCGATGTTGTTTAACGAGGAATTAAAACATAGGTCTGGGCTAAGTAAATCAATGGATAGTCTTGTCCTATTGAAAATACCAGTGGAAGTGAAGATCCCGTTTATATGATAGGGATAAAAATATTGATAGTGGGGACGATAGTGATAATTCCAGTGCTAATAATATGGATACTTTTTTCGATGTCAGGGACATTCGGAGTTTGATCTCTGATGACATTTTAGTTAGGGATCGTAATGGTAACAGTTATTCGATATATTTTAATATTGAAAATTTTATTTTCGAGATTGACAACGATCGCTCTTTTATGAATGAACTAGAAAGTTCCTTTTATAGTTATCTGAATAATGGTTCTCAAAGCGACAATCACTACTACGATCGTTATATGTATGATACTCAATATAGTTGGAATAATCACATTTTTAATTGCATTGATAGTTATCTTCGTTCTGAAATCAGTATTGATAATTACATTTCAGGCGATAGTTACAATTACAGCGACAGTTACATGTATAGTTACATTTGTAATGAAAGTGTAAATAGTAGTGACAACGAGAGTTCCAGTATACGAATTAGCACAAATAGAAGTGATTTAATATGAGAAGAAGATATAATGATCTCGATATAAATAAAAAATACAGACATTTGTGGGTTCAATGCGAGAGTTGTTATGGGTTAAATTATAAGTTTTTTAAGTCAAAACTCAATGTTTGTGAACAATGCGGATATCATTTGAAAATGAGCAGTTCAGATAGAATCGAGCTTTCGGTTGATCCGGGCACTTGGGATCCTATGAATGAAGACATGGTTTCTATGGACCCCATTGAATTTCATTCAGAAGAGGAACCTTATAAAGATCGTATCGATTCTTATCAAAGAAAAACAGGGTTAACCGAGGCTATTCAAACAGGCATAGGTCAACTAAATGGTATTCCCATAGCTATTGGGGTTATGGATTTTCAGTTCATGGGGGGCAGTATGGGATCCGTAGTAGGCGAGAAAATTACCCGTTTGATCGAGCATGCGACTCGTAAAGCTCTACCTCTTATTATAGTTTGTGCTTCGGGAGGAGCGCGCATGCAAGAAGGAAGTTTGAGCTTGATGCAAATGGCTAAAATATCTTCCGCTTCATATAATTATCAATCAAATAAAAAGTTATTCTATGTATCAATCCTTACATCTCCTACAACCGGTGGGGTGACTGCAAGTTTTGGTATGTTGGGAGATATCATTATTGCCGAGCCTAATGCCTACATTGCATTTGCGGGTAAAAGAGTAATTGAACAAACATTGAATAAGACAGTACCTGATGGTTCCCAGGCGGCTGAGTATTTATTCCACAAGGGCTTATTGGACTCAATCGTACCACGTAATCCTTTAAAAAGTGTTCTGGGTGAGTTATTTCAGCTTCACGGTTTCTTTCCCTTAAATCAAAATTCAATCAAGTAGAGCATTCAATTCAGTTATTTTATTTGCGGCAAAGAAGTTTTTTAGTTATTGGTAAAGAAAAAAAGAAGAGTTCGTTTTCATTACGGGCATAAGATCTATTTATATTGTAAAAAGAATCAGAAGTTTCGGATACTTACTTTTTCTTTTTTCCTCCAGATATGTATTTATACCTATAATTGGTGTTATTACTGATATTAGTAATCAGGAAGTTTCGATCAACGATAGGATAAAAGAATACTTCTTTTTTGTTTTAGCAAATTTTATGAAGAAAAAGAATTTCATCTTATCCTCTTACGTATTATAGATATAGAAAAATTCAAATCTATAAAATAATAGAATAGAAATCGTGCATATTTCAATATTTCCCGTGAGAACTCATATTTAGTTCTACATTCCTTGACTTATTATTCTATACTTATAATAAATAGATATATTTATCATAAGATATCTTTATAACAGGTACAAATTTTAAATCGAGGTATCCATTCTATGACAACTTTTGATTTACCCTCTATTTTTGTGCCTTTAGTGGGCCTAGTTTTCCGGCAATTGCAATGGCTTCTTTATTTCTTCATGTTCAAAAAAATAAGATTGTCTAGATTCCTATGAAGCAGACGCTTTTATATTTAACCAATTTGATGAATTATTTCTAATGGTTCACATCATAATAGTGCTAGTTGATGAGAGTTACTTCGGGAACAAAAAAGTAAAGTAAAATTCATTTGGGTTATTCTCTCAATTCCAATAAAATGCAACTGGATCTAGTATGAACTGGCGCTCAGACGTATATGGATAGAACTTATAAGGGTCTCGAAAAACAAGTAATTTCTGCTGGGCCTGTATCCTTCTTTTAGGTTCACTAGGGTTCTTATTGGTTGAACTTCTAGTTATCTTGGTAGGAATCTGATATCCTTATTCCCGTCTCAGGAAATCCTCTTTTTTCCACAAGGCATCGTTATGTCTTTCTATGGGATCGCGGGTCTGTTCATTAGCTCCTATTTATGGTGCACAATTTCGTGGAATGTAGGTAGTGGTTATGACCGATTTGATCGAAAAGAAGGAATAGTGTGTATTTTTCGTTGGGATTTCCTGGAATAAATCGTCGTATCTTCCTTCGATTCCTTATGAGAGATGTCCAGTCGATTAGAATCGAAATTAAAGAGGGTCTTTTTCCTCGTCGTTCCTTTATATGGAAATCAGAGGTCAGGGAGCCATTCCCTTGACTCGTACTGATGAGAATCTGACTCCACGAGAAATTGAACAAAAAGCGGCGGAATTGGCCTATTTCTTGCGCGTACCAATTGAAGTATTTTGAAATGAACTGCGAAGAATTAATGTTTTGTTAGCATGGGGGGAAGGAACAGAACTAAGGAATCTTCATTTTAAACTCATGCTTCATAGAAATTTTCGATCGGATAGAGTCGACGAAAGATGGTTTCCTTAGTAATTTACATATTTAAAATGCCACAAAAGAAAACATTCACTACCCTCACATATCTTGCATCTATTTTATTTTTACCCTGGTGGGTTTCTCTCTCATTTAATAAAAATCTGAATCCTGGGTTACAAATTGGTGGAATACTAGGCAACCCGAAATGTTTTTGAATGATATTAAATAAAAGAATCTTCTAGAAAAATTAATAGATTAGAAATTTTCTTTTTGGACGAAATTATAAAGGAGTACCCGGAGACACATATACAAAAGCTCCGTATAGAAATCCACAAAGAAACGATACAATTGGTCAAGATGCACAATGAAGGTCATATTCATAGCATTTTGCACTTCTCGACAAATATAATATGTTTCGCTATTCTAAGTGGTTATTCTATTCTAGGTAATGAAGAACTTCTCGTTCTTAATTCTTGGGTGAAAGAATTCCTCTATAACTTAAGTGACACAATAAAAGATTTTTTCTTTTATTAACTGATTTATGTATCGGATTCCATTCGCCTCATGGTTGGGAACTAATGATTGGCTCTATCTCAAGGATTTTGGATTTTATCATAATGATCAAATTATATCTGGTCTTGTTTCCACTTTCCCAGTCATTCTAGATACACTTTTAAAATATTGGATTTTCCGTTATTTAAATCGCGTATCTCCGTCACTTGTAGTGATTTTTATTCAATGAATGACTAAAGACTGATTCACCGATATTAATCAAATCATAATTTTTTTACTTTGTTTGTACATACACAACAAAGCATTCAAAATCTTACTCACCTTTTATATTTATACCCATCCCAGAGACTCTTCATGTATTCCATTCCAGTAAAATTATTCCATTACAATAGCAGAATCGTGGATAGGGAACTATACTAGTAACCTACCTAATTTATTGTAGAAATTCTCGGGATCAATGATTGGACCATGCAAAAAAGAATATCTTTTCTCGGATAAAGAGCAGATGGCTCGATCCCGAGAATTTCTACAATAAATATCATTAGATTTGATAAAGCGCGATTCGATTAGAAGAAGTTTATTCTGTAAATTATTTAGGATTCGGCTTACTTTCCCGTTGTGATATACTTCGTTTGTAGGGTTCTCGTTCAAAATAAATCTTTTTTTGCATGAAGGCTAACCCAGTGGTTGGTCTTACTTTAAAACTAATTTTTATTACATTAATAAGTATTCCCGCCTTTTCGGACCCATTTCAAGTCAAGTACTAAAGACCGATATTCTAGATTCTTCTTTTAAGACTTCGAGCTTTAATTTCATAACCCGATTCTTTTTTGGGGAGACGGGTTGCAGGTCGAGGTAGTACGACTAAAAAATGGTAAATTGGGGATAGAACCCTAGGATTGTTATATGTAAGGGTTTCTCTCAATTCAAGGCATTGAATAAAATCCATTAAGTCTAGAACAAGGAAAAAATAGAATAGGGCGATGCATTCAGTTTCCGTATCTAATCAATAGAAACAACAATCCTCTAACTGGATTGGATCTTAATGAAAAAAATAAAATACCTTTCGGTTTTATTATATGAATATTCATAAAATATATAACATCCATATGAATTCTTAATATTCTTAATAGTATCTTAATTTAATCTTAATAAAAATTTTCTATAAATTATAACTAAAAAAATATGTAATTTTTTTCTCTTTTTTTTAGAGAAAATCTGAGACAAGATAAAAACGATAAGTTTGTAATAAGAGCATAATATGTCTCTAGCATATCGAAATGGAATTGAAAGAAGTGAAAATAGGACTCCACTCGATGAACCTTGAAACAAGAATGACCCACAGCAAAAAAAACTGGGGAGTTCAATCAAAATTCATTGGTATTTCGACTAACAGTTATAGCTTAATTCAAATTCCAGATCGAATCGAGGAATACGGTATATATTTTTTCCACATTCATAGGAGTGCATCTGTTTTGCTTTACGAATATGACATTTTCTGGGCATTTCTAATAATATCAAGTCTTATTCCTATTTTGGCTTTTTTCATTTCGGGGTTTTAGCCCCGACTCTCGAAGGACCGGAGAAACTTTCTAGTTATGAATCAGGCATAGAACCAATGGGCGACGCTTGTTACAATTCCGAATTCGTTATTATTGTTTGTTTGTTTTTGTTGTTTTGATGTTGAAACGGTTTTTCTTTACCCATGGGCGATGAGTTTAGATGTATTGGGTGTATCCGTTTTTAAGAAGCTTTAATTTTCGTGCTTATCCTAATTGTTGGTTTAGTTTATGCATGGCGAAAAGGAGCGTTGGAATGGTCTTAGCTCCTGAATATTCAGACAATAAAGAAGAAAAAAATGACATTGAGACAGTTATGAATTCCATTGAGTTTCCGGTACTTGATCAAACAACCCAAAATTCAGTTATTTCAACTACATCAAATGATCTTTCAAATTGGTCAAGACTCTCCAGTTTATGGACGCTTCTGTATGGTACCGATTGTTGCTTTATTGAATTTGCTTCATTAATAGCTCGCGCTTCGACTTTGATCATTATGGCTTGGTACCAAGATCGAGTCCTAGGAAAGCGGAACTTAATTTTAACAGGCACAGTAACAATGAAAATGGCTCCCTCTTTAGTAAGATTATATGAGCAAATGCCTGAACCAAAATATGTAATTGCTATGGGAGCCTGCACTATTACAGGAGGGATGTTCAGTACTGATTCTTATAGTACTATTCGAGGAGTTGATAAGCTAATTGTGGATGTTTATTTGCCAGGTTTCCCTCCTAAACCGGAGGAAGTTATCGATGCTATAACAAAACTTCGTAAGAAGGTATCTCGAGAAATCTACCAAGATAGATTTGGGTCTCAACAAATAATCGATGTTTTACTACCACTCACAAGTTTTATGTTGGACGTAGCACGCATACTGGAAATTATGATCAAGGATTACTCTATCAATCGCGATCTACTTCAGAGATACCTTATGAAACATTTTTAAAATACCAAAGTTCAGTATCTTCCCATGAATTAGTGAATTAGGGATACTGCTTTTCTTTTTGCAGAAGAATAGCAAATGCCCTTCACTTCAATTTCAAAATTTCGTCGTAAACGTGAACTACTATACAAATGAAAATCGGGAGAGATTAAAAAAATGCAGGGTCGTTTGTCTGCTTGGCTAGTCAAGCATGGGTTAGTTCATAGATTTTTAGGCTTCGATTACCAAGGATTCGAAACTTTACAAATAAAGCCCGAGGATTGGCATTCCATTGCTGTCATTCATATGTATATGGTTACAATTATCTACGCTCTCAGTGTGCCTATGATGTAGCACCAGGCGGACTCTTAGCTAGTGTGTATCATCTTACGAGAATAGAGTATGGTGTGGATCAGCAGAGGAGGTATGCATAAAAGTATTTGCCCCAAGGATAAATCCTAGAATTCCATCTGTTTTTTGGATTTGGAAAAGTGCGGATTTCCAAGAACGGGAATCTTGATATGTTGGGAATCTCTTAAAACAGATGAGAGAAGGATACTGAACTTTGGTACCTGCTCTTCTTGGTACCTCTGGTGATACGACATAAATCACCAGAGGTACCAAGAAGAGCAGGTTTGAGATCGAAATTTCCTTCGGCGACATCGATCTTTAAAACCGCCAAATCATACGTGGATCAAAACCAACAAGTTTGCCTTCCTTGGAGAACTTTTCCCGTGTGCATCTTCAAGAAATACCTTGCAACGCTGAAGTCCAGTCGTATCAGTTGCCAACTTAGCTATGACATGATAATTGGTCACTATGTGTCCACTTTTATCCCATATGAAACCAGAACCAGTCCCTTCGACTTTCGCAGTTTCCTCTTCTTCTTTCGTAAGAACTTCTTCAGTATTTGTGCTTCTGCCTGACGAGGTCTTAGCTAATTCAAGGTCCTTAATAAAACCACCGAAGGAGAAGCCTCTTCGAATACCTGAACGACCGTTCTTCTTGGCGCTGAGGTGTTCTTCTTCTACTCGAGCATTTGCCAACTGAAAAGACGCCAAATGTAAAAGAAGATAAATTGAGGAAGTAGCTAATATTGAGAATTCCGCCTTGTGAGGAACAATCTCTGTGATTGTTCACAGAAGAAGAGGAAGAAATGTTTGCTGAGATTATTATTGCGGATTTAGAGATCAAGTGATGATGAATGGAACCCAACACCACCACCATCGGTCTATTTAGAGTAAACACCACCTCCACTAGTCTTATTGACTGTAAAATTTCTTGGATGTGGCCTTTTCATATCTTATCTTCAAGCCACATGCATGAGTCAATTTGTGTGGCCATATTTAAAGTGCTATTGAGTCCCCCTCCTATCTTAAGTGCCTTTAACAACACAAGGGATGATGATCACCTGCTATCCAAACGAATTCACCTTATTAGAATAGTAGCCTTCAATTTGATTTTGGGCAGCCATGTTTTAACAGAAGGGCTTGTTTACAGGCCATAACGGAAAATTATCAAAATAAAATAAAATTGGGGAACTACAGTCGGGAGTTTTTTTTTTTTTCTTGCGAAGAAAATTGATGATTAAGATAATGCAATTCCATATTTTTCAGAGAAACTTATTGTCCAACACATTCTGACGAGATCATCAAGTGTTGCAGATCAAGCTCAAATAACAGATCCTGTTCGGATCAAGCAAACTGCACTATGGTAAGAGCAAACGCTAAATAATACAACCGTAGATAAAATTTAGACTTGGAAGATTGGCAGGGGCCGCGCGGACGCGTTCCCCCTCAGGAACAAATTATGACGTAGACTCTCCCTCAGTGGGGAGATCTTAGGCGAGCGCCCTTCCAAAGTGCAATGGAAGTCACTAACCTAGGCCATGACCCTTCATGATCAGTCATAGACCCCGTTCAGGTAAGTATGATCCTTACGGAAAATGGATAGTTTTTTTTTTTAATATGTTGGGCTATAAGAACAAAGATCTTACTTGGACCTTGGTGGAGTGTTACCAAGAGCTTTTATTGGTGAATTTGGAACCACCGTTTCTAGAAGCAATGGTGAATTTGGACATTTTCAGATTGGATTTCCCAAAGTGATACAGGTTCACATTGAAGGCCAAACCCGTGGCAAGAACACCAAATTCAAGAGCTAACTGCTCTGAGATTTGCGAAACTGGTGAAAGGGTCCAGGTTAGGGAACATAATTTTTATCTTAGTTTTGGTTGGGGTGTGCCAGGCCTATGCAGTAGTGCAACACAAAGGCGACGCGTGAGAACCCTAGCAGCAAGCTGCTGTGATGGGAACTCCCCCTTGAAAAAAATTAATTTAATATCGTGTGAGCCGATGGCTCAATATCAGATATTAAACTGATAAGAACAGATACTACACTTGATCTTAGCCAAAGGCCGAGAAAGGTATGCTTGTTCAATTCTTTAGCTTCTTGCTTTATACAGTCTCGTTTCCGTTCTTCTGCTTTAACTAGTCTAGGTGGGACTAAAGTATTAGCTTACTCCGGCTTAGGTATACGAGTCATGGGCAGGATACGAGTGTCTGAAAAGACTTCGATAACAATGTGCCAAACTCTGATGTAGTAGTAACTAACACCCAATCTGGAGTCACTTATATCTGAAAAGGCAAGACATTTTCAGATGGAGACAATTTCCTACCTTCCCGACTATGGGGTTGACGACGGTACTATAGTAGTGAAGACGAACGCAACATTTCCGCCACTTCTAAGGGACTTGGCAATGATAAGGGTGAAGATAACCGGTTAACCACGATATTCAAGATGATCGTTCACTACCTAGCTCAAGCTGTTGGTTTAGCAGATTTTGTTGGGATTTTCAAAAAGGTACAGTTGTTGACGAAGCTAATGTTCGTTAACATGAAGTTGTCCAATAATTTTTCATCATCCAGTTGTTTGCTTTGTGGAAAAGAAGTATGCAGAATGCAGTGATGGAACTAGACTTTCCGTTTGATGATTCGAAGGCTGTGTTTGTCGATGCATTATACTTCGGTTTGTCTGCAATGGCAAGGAGGTGATACAATTTTAAAGCGAAGTTTTGGACTTTATACCGAGGTAAGGTAATGCTGGTATTTCAACAATGGATGATGTTGATTGGTTGAATCATTCAAGGCGATAGATATGCAACGTGTTGTAGTGGTGTTGGCTAGGAAAAAGTATACCGAGTAACCAATTCTACCTATAACTTAATGGTTTACATAATACCTTTATCATGTTAATAGGAGTATTATAACGGTCCAGTAATGTGTTTAAGAAAGACAATTTCTTTAACAATTCATCATCAATTAGGTGTTCAATTTCTGGATTTATTATCCCTTTGTGGATACTCAAAATTCATGATTTCTTTTCCCTTTGCATACATTCCTTTCCTTGGTCTTCGCTGGGAAACTAAGACAATAAACTAAAGCAATGGAGGACATCCTTAACCTTCTAAGTCTCACAATCATAAATATTCAACTTCTATTGTGGAACCATTATTAATGAATTCTTCCTTTATAGAATACTCACATTCAATAAAATTGAAGGCTGAAAACCAAATTAACTTTAATTGGGATGAGTAACTAACTGTAAAACATAAGCCGAGCTTCTAATCTCAAAAGATTTGATAGCTTTCCCATACCTTGTTCTTCAATCCAATAGGCCTTTGGCTAACCTATCGAAAAATCGATTTTAGAATTAAAACTTAATGAAGATTAAATTTATATTTTATTTCCAATATGAAACAAATTTTGTAAAATATGTTTTTATCTCAAATTATTCAAATATTCAATATATATGCTTTATATGAGAGCTTTTAGTAATCCACATATGATGAAATCGCGTAGTACATATCACTGATATATATATATATTTTTTAAATCATACAGATATGCAAAACCTAATTAAGATCACTACTTGCAGGTAGTGTGTTAACATAACCAAGAGTATAACTTTTCTCGCAGATCATGAGGAGTATGCATACAGTTTGTCCCGTGATTCAATATTTTTTTATGACCTAAGACGTATTTGGCTATCCAAAATTGGTTTTTCGTGACCAAAATCTATCCGTGACCCTATCTAAGTCGTTCATGACTCAAGCTTGACGTGTCTTTTAAACATGGTGTCTCAGTTAGGAAGTTAGGAGCAAAGATGATTGTGGGAAAGGTGAGGCCGTAATTTTAATAATGAGTCCTACTGGAGAGTACCTTGATGGATCATGGAGATATCATTTGGTAAAGATCAACCAGATATCATTTGGCCTAAAAAGAAATTAACAACTAGAAATACGTGTGAGGTAGCATATTGTGATGCCCCGACTACTAGATGCGCAAAAGTTTCTCACTTCCCAAAGATATCCCACCTACTAATTAGGATATACACTTTTTTCTGACGCCTAAAGTTTCGTATAGGCCACCCGAATAACTCTTGAGGAAGGTTAAGACTATAAACCTTCTATATGTAACCAGTAAAAATATTTATTGTGGGATTGACTCAACCTCCATATAATGCGGGATGATAAATTCTCAAAGGAATTTATCGACTTTGGATGCATAAAGATGGAAAGAGAATAGAAGACCATGAGGGAAGCGTTATAAACTCATAAATGAGACTCTCATGACTGAAATCAGTTTTTTGTCCAGACGTTTTTTTTGGTGGGAAGTATAAAGAAGTGGAAATAGAACGTTAACGACTTTCGACACGATGTTGAATCTACCCATAACCGCATCGGCTCTTGTCGGGAAAACGTGGAATAAAGCACTACCGAGTCATCTCACGATCTAGAATCGGCAAATCCCTGGGGCGTAAAGAGAAAAACGGGGAATGAAGCGTTATCAAGATGATCCTGAATTGTTTTCGCAAACCCGAGGCGAAAATTAAAAGGGATATTTAAGTCATTTTAGTACTTGGACATCTCTACAGTATAAACACAAAATAAAATTGTCTAAAGAACAAAATTAAAATAATCGAAGAAAGATAGTGACTGATAGGGGGGTGGGGTTTTTTAAAAAAAATTAGAATAATCGAGAACAAAATTAGAACAAAATTAAAATTTGTCTAAACACAAAATAATCTCCTACTACTAAAAATATTCTCTCTCATTTTTAGGATGATTTTCTCTCATCTTTGATGATTTTTTTTATCATGAGGACGATTATCTTTTTCATTCTAAATCCTTCAGTTAATTCATCTTTTTTTTCTTGTGTGTTTGTTTCGACAGACCAAATCCCCCAAACAACTCATGGAAATATACAGGGATGCAAACACTAATAGAGTTAGGAAACATTCATTATCTATGAAACAACGAATTGAGTTCTGCTCCCGAAAAAACGAGGAGTTGGGGCTTCGTAACTCGTCCAAGTACAAAAAGGAGACCTCAACCTTCTTGCATAAAGTCAGCATCGGTAGTAGAATTGGAATGGTGAGCAATTGGGTTGGGGTATATTGAGATCTATAAAAAGATATTTTGTACAAAAAAAAAGAAATATCACAAACCTTTTGATCCTGGATAGGAAAACAGGAAAAATTTGTGTGTAATTCATCCACAAAGAAGAAAGGACGGTTTTTTTTATCCGAGATCAAAAAATACCGATTGGGCCCACTGAAATGAATTTTTTCCGCTTCATGCTCACCCACGGGGGTTGCTCGGAGCATGTGATGATTATTCTATTTCGATGGGCCAAACGACCGTCCGACTACAACCAACAAACAAGATTGAGGAAATGAAAACTATACAAATTTCTAGGGCTATACGGACTCGAAACATAGACCTTCTCGGTAAAACAGATCCAACTTTTTATTATCGAAATGATTCGAACTGTTCCAAAGACCCAACATGCATTTTTTTGCATTGGGCTCTTTCATCAACTGATATAAATATCAAATAGTCCGCCATACTTTTTCTTAACAAAAAGATCACGAGATGGCTCCACGTGCTCTGATTCATTATTTAGATTATGATCCAGGAACAATACCAAAGTGTTTCAAAGAAGAGTTACCTTGACGTAGGTCTGCCTCTGGCCTAGATTAACCTAAGTTAAATGGAGTCTCTATCGCTCTGCTCAAAGAGTCAAATATGAAACTTCATACACCTTAAAGTTCATAGTACGAAAAGATATTTTTTGAGGTCCTTATACCCATTATGCCTAGCATTGAATGGGCTGTGTATACACCTTATCAATTATCGAATCAATGATGGGCGCAGTTATTTTTGGCCTAAATTGCACCCAAAAGCGGACCGAACCAAATATTTGTCAGGCTATTGTTCCCCCGAATATATAGATAAGACACTGATTTACCAATAGATCAATTTTATTGATTAAGATCAATTTTGGTTGATTGCGTGATGGACTCCCCTGAAAAGCATTGGCGCGCGTGTAAACGAGTTGCTCTACCACTGAGTTATAGCCCCTGTGATAGATAGTTTATCATGGAAATAATTCTTCTTGTCAAGATGAATCTTCAATGATCCACATTATAGCTTTGATCTTGTTTCCTACCAAGAATTGGTATTGCTTAGAAATAAGATTGCATCTATATTCATCGTATGACAAGCCCCTTTCTTTCTCTTTGTGATGATAATGACCTACTTAAACCCAGTGGTTAGAGTATTGCTTTCATACGGCGGGAGTCATTGGTTCAATCCCAATAGGTAGAACTTATATACCGGGTAATTAGTATCTATAAGTTTTTCTACCCACCCTCCCTTTTATTTTAGTTGCATAAGAAATGCCATTACAGTTGATTCGACTCAATCCGCAGAACCAAAAATATGGTTTACAAACGAATTTCCTTTTTATTGGGGCGCATTTTTTTATGAAATTTCATTCATAGCCTCTACGCGTCCTAGCTCGTCTGACGGCTAAATTCGCTTCAATTGTTTGTCTCTGCCCTCAGCCCGACTTAAGTTAGCTTCAGCTATTTTAAGAGCTTTCTGAGCTTCTTGTGGATCAATGTCACTACCCTTCTCCGCTCATTTACTAAGATGGTAATATCATTATTGCCTACTCTAGCAAAACCACCCATCAGAGCGATTTTTAACCATTGGTCATTAAGGCGTAGTCTCAAATACCTATACTCTACAGCTGTGGCAATAGGGCGTGATTTGGTAATACACCGATTTGGACACTATTAGTAGATAAAACAATTTCTTTCACTTCTGAATCCCAAAAATTTGATCGGGGTAAGTACCAAAGATTTAAGGTCATTTCTTCATTTGCTCTCCACTTCTATGTTTCACACCTTC